>NC_137971.1:3944709-4149709 GCF_963924665.1 Micromys minutus
TTTTTTCTTGAACTTCATATAGTCTGTGAGTTGTTTCTGGGGTGTTCTGAGCTTTCTGGGGTTAGTATCCAATTATCAGTGACTGCATATTGTGTCTGTTTGTTCTTTTGTGACTGGGTTATCTCACTCAGGATGATATTCTCTAGATGCATCCAATTTCTTAAGAATTTCATAAGGTCATTGTTTCCGATAGCTGAGTAGTACTTCATTGTGTAAATATACCACAATTTTTGTATCCATTCATCTACTGAAGGACATCTGGGTTCTTTCCAGATTCTGGCTATTATAAATAGGGCTGCTATAAACATTGTGGTGCATGTATCTTTGTTGTATGTTGGAGCTTCTCTGGGGTAAATGCCCAGAAGTGGAATAGCTGGGTCTTCAGGTAGTACTATGTCCAATTTTCTGAGGAACCGCCAGACTGATTTCCAGAGTGGTTGTAGAAGTTTACAACCCCACCAACAGTAGAGAAGTGTTCCTCTTTCTCCACATCCTTGCCAGCATCTGCTGTCATCTGAGTTTTGGATCTTGGCCAATCTGACTGGTGTGAGGTGGAATCTCAGGGTTGTTTTGATTTGCATTTCCCTGATGGCTAAGGATGTTGAGCACTTCCTTAGATGCTTCTCAGCCATTCGATATTCCTCAACTGAGAACTTTTTATTTAGCTCTGTACCCCGTTTTTTAATAGGGTTGTTTGATTCTTAATAAGGTCTTCTTAATGCATCACAATTGAAGCTTTCCACACCCAGACAAGGAAACCGTTGTCACAGGGACACCTAAGTCACCCCTTAGCATGTGTCATTTTGTGAATGGTAGATTTTCTCTCTGCCCCATGTGTTACAGTTTGGGCAGCACTGTTATGGAGAGGCCCATTCTTCTGTGGGCAGGAGCTGGGCTTTTCTCCAAGCTCCATGAGACGTAATTGACAAGACAGTGCACACTTAGAAGACAGTACACGTAGATGCTCGGCGTGATGACTTGATGCACGTGTGTGTCATGATTAGCATAGTCAAGTTTGTCAGTAATCAGCACCTCACATAACTGATCTGAGTGTGTGTGAGCATGTAAGCATGAGAATGTGTGAGTGAGTGTGTAACTGTGAGTGAGTGTAAGTGAAGGTGTGACAGTGAGCGTGTGTGAGTGTGTGACTGTGTGTGAGTGTAAGTGTGAATGAGTGTATAAGTATGTGTTTGAAAGTATAAGTGTATATGTGAGTGCATTGTGTGTCTGAGTGAGTATATGTGTGAGTGTGTGTGAAAATGTGAGTGAGTGTGTGATGATATGAGTGTGACTGTGAGTGTGTGATTATGATTGTATGAGCGTATATATGAAAATATAAGTGTGTGAGTGTATGTGTGAGTGTATGTGAGTGTGAGACAATGTGTGTCTGAGTATGAGTATGAATATGTGTGAGTATGTGTGAAAGTGTGAGTGAGTGTGTGTGTGTGTGTGTGTGTGTGTGTGTGTAGTGAGAGCAAGTGTGTCTAAGTGTACAGTGTATGATTACTGTCCTCTCCTCTATTCCCTGGAGATGGAACTACAGTGTCATGAGGCACCCAACATGGGTGCTGGGAGCTGAACTCTGGCCTTCTGCAGGAGTAGTTTAGTACCCACTCTTAACCACTGAGCCATCCGTCTCCGGCCCCACTCACCGATTTTACAACTGGAAGTTTGTCCTTTTGGCTGCAGTGCCATCTCTCCCAACCCCCACCTGTTAGACACCATTGAACTCTCCTGTGGGCTCAGCCGGAGGCTCTTCTCACAAGTGAAGTCCTGCAGTATCTGTCAGCCAGCGTCAGACTTACGTCATCGCCGTGTGTCTCCCGGGTCCTTTCTGCTTGGTTATGGCCCACTGTGTTCGTGTGACATTTATTTATGTATTTACCTGCTGTGCCAAGTAGGAAGCTGTTACACTGACCCACGCTTGGCTCTGTGGATTCCAGTGCTCGTGATTCACGCCGCAGCCCCTGCTCCCTGTCTGTGCCCGGTGTGTATTCGTGTTCTGGTACTGTTGAGTATCCCACAGGCCCCACGCAGTCTGCCCCGGAAGGCTGGAAGGAGAAGCCGGGTTTCTGCTTGTATTCAGTCTGTGTGCATTCCCACAACTGTCAGCTGCCTCTGCTGAAGTTGCGACACACAGTTAGAAAGGGGCAGGGAGCGGCCTTTTCTCTCACTCCCTCTGCCCGCCTCTGCCTCCTTGCCAAGGGGCCTGGGAAGCCTTTGGAATAACCTGAAATAAACTTGCAAGTTCAAGCAGGGCCTTTCTTCCTCTCTCACGGCATTTAACTGTGACTTGCTGGGGACTCTGTTCTAGCCTGGCCCCTGGCCTCTAGTTATCTGCTTTAGCTTCAGGGGATGGGTTCTTCTGTGATGTTTGCAAACAACCCCTCCTCCATGTAGCTCTTGCCCACAACCACATCCTGCCCCACTAGTGTTGGGGTGTTAGGCCGTCCCGTGTGGAAGTAGGGGAAGGACGCACCCCTGGCATTTTAGGGATGGGATGCGCCCCTCTATTTGCTGTAAGTTCTCAAAGGACATGTAAATCCCCACATGTTCCTCTGCACACGGCTAATGAGCTCTGCCCTGGCATAGACAGGGTGCTCCCAGAAGGCCCTTTGTCTTCCCGTTTGTCAGGGAGGCTCCTGTTACACAGAGACAGAGATGGGATGCTGCCCAGAGCTCTGCTTTCCTTTTGGCTCAGCCAGTAAGCGATGTGTGGGCTGTCACCTCCTACGCACTTGGGGCCTTACTCATGGGTGTGGCGTGGCCTGGCCATCTCGGTGGAGCAGCTTGGCCTCAACTTGCTGGTACTATGGGAACGCACTGGGGGAGCCTTGGTCTGCCTAATGAGGGGAATTCCTCTTGCCACTCGGTATCAGGAAAAAGCTCGTCACTCCCAAAGGACTGGCAGACGGCCATTCTTTCCCTGTCAGAGAAGAATAATTCCCTCCATTCCTACTTTTCTGCTGACACCCCTCAGAAGTACAGCTCAACTTCACTTTCTTTATCCTTTTCTTGGTTTGGGTTTTGGCCCCCTGTCCCGGTTTAAGCGGTCCTTTACTAAGTGTACCTACTGGGTACCAACCAGTGGCCTGATCAGAGAGTGGGTCTTCGTTGCCCTTTGACTGGGAGGGCTCTGCACAGTTCTGCCCCCAGCACCTGATGCTGATGTCCTCTTCACAGAGTCCTCCCAGGCCTACCTCAGTTGTCTCTTGCACAAGCATTCAAGAATCTTCCCTTTTTCCTGCGAGCCAGGACACGCGGGACTTTCCGTAATGAGTGGATGTGCCTCTTCAAAATGCCTCCTGAGAACACGCCGTATCTCAGTCCTGAGGATATAACAACTTTATGATGACAATCTAGGTCGAGGGTGGTCAAGGGTGGACTGCTTCTGGCTGAGTAGTGATGGGGTTTGAGTGGCCTTGAGCTGGGAAGGTATGCTGGAGGACTGCGAGTCTTTGGGGATCACAGCCGAGAACGGGGTCCAGTCCATCGGTGGCTACTGAAGACAATAAAAAGCTCCACAGGGTGAGACATTGCTGCTCGGATGGAGATCTGCATGTTATCTGTTCTCCTATGGGGTCTCTATGCAGATTTATATTTGAGATTCCCATCTTCCTCGTGTGTTGAAGTTAACTTATGATGTGTTCTGGATCCGCTGATGGTCACCTTGTGAATGGGGTCCTAATGAATGCATCGGGTTTGCCACTGAATTGGTGCTGTTCTAGCATATAACATTAATAAAACGTTTAATGTTATATGCTGGATTTCCTGGGCAGACCACGAGGCCTGGGGCTTTCTGGTCCTATGCTGGCTTCTGAACAGAAGAGGACAAGATGCGTCCCAGACACTTCTGTATGTGTTGCTTGTCTAGCAGCGAACTGAGCAGTACTTGGAGAACTTAGCTGCTTTCTCTGCCAGAATGATCCTGATTTAATGAATGTGTATGCTGACAGGAGAGGAGGGATTCCCTCCTATTGAAACCCTGATTCAGGCTGCTGGCCCTGTAAAATATGTCCCACTAAGACTTGTGGCCAGCATTTGTGGCTCCCCAGACAGCCTGTGCCAGAGTTGTGACCTTGAATGTGGCTGAGCAGAACAAAGGGGAACTTCAGATTGCTGGTCAGCCTCCATCCACCGTGTTACCACTCACGCCTCGCTGGCTAACTCCAAACTCCAGAGCTTTCTTGTTGATCTCTGCTCTAAGCCATCGTGACTTCTCAGGGCCGACTAGATAGACTTTTTTTCGGGGAGCCAAGGTTCTACCCATGTGCTTAGCTGTGTCTGCTTGGCTCCTTGTTACTGGGGTCATGTTTTTGTTGTGTATCTCTCTGAAATACAAGCGGAGTCATCCCTGCCTCTCAGCTCTTCTCCATCTCTTGGAATGCCCTTTGGTTACCTTTATTCATTTGGAAAGTCATTCACTCTTCCTTTTCCCATGATCCTTCACCACACCCCCTTGCTCCAGAGAAGTCATGTGACATAGCAGGAAAGCTGCAGAAGAGTGAGTCAACTGTTCCTTCTGGGTTATGGATTCTTTAGTGGTGCGACTCTACTTGCCCTCCCTGATTTTTGGCTTCCTACAAAATGCCCTTCAAAATACCAACTTCTGTCCATTCATCCATCCATCCATCCATCCATCCATCCATCCATCCATCCATCCATCCATTCACCCATTCACCCATCCATCCATCCATCCATCCATTCACCCATCCACTCATCCATCCATCTATCCATCCCCCCATTCACCCATCTACCCATCCACCCATCCATCCATCCATTCACCCATTCATCCACCCATCCATCCATCCACCCATCCATCCATCCATCCACCCATCAACCCATCCATCCACCCATCCATCCATCCACCCATCCATCCATCCATCCATCCATTCACCCATCCACCCATCTACCCATCCATCCATCCATCCACCCATCCATCCACCCATCCACCCATCCACCCATCCATCCATCCACCCATTCATCCATCCATCCACCCATCCATCCATCCATCTACCCATCCATCCATCCATTCATCCCCCCATTCACCCATCCACCCATCTACCCATCCACCCATCCATCCACCCATCCACCCATCCATCCATCCACCCATCCATCCATCTACCCATCCATCCACACATCCACCCATCCACCCACCCACCCATCCATCCACCCATCCACCCATCCACCCACCCATCCACCCATCCACCCATCCACCCATCCATCCATCCATCCACCCATCCACCCATCCACCCATCCACCCATCCACCCATCCACCCATTCACCCATCCACCCACCCACCTATCCATCCATCCATCCATCCATCCATCCATCCAATGAACTGGCACTGGTGAGCAGCCATGCAGACTCAGCAATATGAGTTGAGCTCAAGACAGACACAAAGAATGGTTGATTCTAACTTGTGTTTGGCTTTTCATCTTTCTTGTGTGGATTGAAGTACAACAACATGAAAGATGCTTTCAGGTCCCGGCCCTCGGAATGTGATTTAACTTCGGAAACAAAGTCTTTGCAGATATACTTGGGATTTAGCCGTACTGGATGAAGGGCCCTTAGCCAGTGACTGGAGTCTTTAGAAGAAGAGGACAGTTTGGACGCAGAAGCATACAAGGAAAACATCCCAGGACAACAGGCAGAGCCAAGTAGTGAGACTAGAAGCCAGGGCTCACTAGGAGTCCTCAGTGACAACCAAGGACAGGCAGAGCAGGACCCTCCCCCAGCCTTCAGACAGGACATGGCCCTGCTGACATGCCTTTTCTGGAAGAGAGGAGGTTTCTGTGTGTTGGGCTGCTCGCTCTGCCCTACTGTGGAGGCCTCTGGGTGAAACCCTAGTGTATGACCAGGCCCCTCCCCCAGCCAGCCAGCAGCAGGAGCTAAGGGACAAATGTGTTTGCTCTCCCTCAGCTGTCACAGCTGTGCCCCTGCTGAGCGGGTAGTGAAGAAGCAGCCAGCCCTGGAGAATGTCTTTCTGGGAAAGGGACTGTGATTGTGACAGTTTGGCTGTCCGCTCTGTGGCCTTTAGTGGCCCACAGTGGCAGCTGCTTCTGAGGATGTCTTCATGATGCGTCAGCCACGCTGCCAGAGCCTGTGGGGACAGGCCACTGTCTGTGGTGTCCTGGCACAGTCTGTTCTGTGTCACCTCAGTACTGTGCCCTTGCACAAGGCCTATCCTTCTTCAGACACCTCAGCTTCCATGTCTGTAACATGGGCTCATCGCTGTCTCTCATGAAGAGTGGTTTTGATGGTGAAGGAATACAGTGTGGGGGATGCTGCCTGGACATAGCGGGTTGTCCCAGGACAGCCCTGTTCCTTCCATGGTGTAAAGAGAGCAGGGTGAATTCTGGGAGACAGAATGAATGTTGAGCAAGGAGAGCAGTGAGCCTGGCCAGAGATCCGGGGTTTGATTTCAGCTCAATCCGTAACCTCTGCACCTTTCGGAAAAGCCCAGTACTTGGGGTCTCTTACTCTAAGATTAGATAGTGAATCTGTCTTAGAAGTTGTCAAAGCTGGGCTGGCAAATTGGTGCCATTCAAGTGTTTGCCCTGCAAGCATGAAGGCTGGAGTTTGAGCCCCTAGAACGCACATAAAGCCCACGGCCACACATGCATGCGGTGGAGGGGCACATGTCTGTGGTCCCAGTGCGGAGGTGAGCATTCCTGAGCACTCTGGCCAGCTAGTGCAGCGCAGTGTCACTGACTGTGGGACTCAGGGAGAGACCGAGTCTCAAAAGAGGAAGCAGTGACTGAAGAAGACACATGTACACACTTGTGTGAATATGCACACACATATGCACACCAAGTTCAAAAAAGGCAAGATGTTTGTTTAAGACCAGCTTGGACAACGCAATGAGACCCCTTGCTTAGGAAGTAAAAACAGTGTATCAAGTGCACACAGTATGTCATCGAGGGGTTCGGGGAGTTCTGGTTCTTCTACATTAGTGGCTATCACCCAGGCTACACTGACCATGGTATGGGAGACCAGCAAGCTAAAGACCTTAAAAAACCTAAGAGTTTCATTCATGTTTTGTTTTCTTTGAGACATGGTCTCTAAGTAGACCAGGCTGGCCTCAAACTCACAACCTCGCTGCCTTAGCCTCCTGGGTGATTGGTAGGATAGTAGGCATGCTTCGTCAGGACCAGCTCCTACCTTGGAATTCCTCAATCAGCATGCCACCAAGCTTTGCTTCTCCCTGGCTCCCACAAAGCCACTGTGTCCCCAGCTTACTGCTCTGGGTGCAGAGCTGACTTCTGCAAGAAGACCTGAATGTGTGACAGGCTCAGTTCCTGTTGTCACCACGTGAGAGACAGAGTCCATCTGAGCAGGCTGGAACCAGGTCCTCTGCGTGGGGCTGTCCTGGGACACGTTAGGTCCTCCTGGCTGTACTTTCTTACTCTGTTTCTTATGAGAGCTGGTGGCAGTTACAGCAAAAATGAAGGACTGTGCCTAGCTAGGGTGTTTGGAATTCCTGACTGATTTTAAGCACAATCAAGTTGTTATAATCAGGTGGAGAACCAGGTTAGACTTAGAGAAGTCTGGTTCTTCCAGGGGTTCTTTGTATTTTCCTAAAACTACGTGCTGCTATTCTGTCTCTGTCTCATAAGTCTGGGGTCTGGGGGTGTCAGCATGTGTGTGTGTGTGTGTGTGTGTGTGTGTGTGTGTGTGTGTCAGTATGTGTGTGTATGTGTGTGTGTCAGTGTTGTGTGTATGTGTGTGTTAGTGTGTATGTGTGTGTGTGTGTGTCAGTATGTGTGTGTATGTGTGTGTGTCAGTGTTGTGTGTATGTGTGTGTGTTAGTGTGTATGTGTGTGTGTGTGTGTGTGTGTGTGTGTGTGTGTGTGTTTGTGTGAAGGCCAAGGTTGGTTTCCTGGGACCACATAACTAAGTACCACAGCAGTTTAAAAAACAGACTGTATTTGTACACAGTTCAAAGTATAGGAGTCAGCAGGGCCAGGTTCTCTCCCAGCTAACTAAGCGGGGATATTCTTTTCCTCACCTCCCCCAGAGGAGGAGAAAGTTGCTATTTCCTGGTGCTGCTTGGCTCTGACAGGTCAGGGGTGGCCCATTCTCTGTGTCCTGAGCTTCTGTCCTTCTCTCTTCTGAAGAGCCTAGGCCTTGGGCTTAGGACCTCACCATTCATCTGCAAAGACTCAGCTCCAAATGGGGCCACAGGGCAAGTGTCAGCGGGGGGCTTGGGCTGGCCGTTTGAGCAGTGGCTGAGCTGTCTGCAGGACATGGAGCACAAAAGAACAGCTGCAGAATAATGCTCCGGGGCGGTGCCTGTCTGCTTACCTCTAATTCCTGCCCCCACCTTCCTTTTCATGGGAAAACTAAGGTTGAGGTGACTGAAAAACCTGGTGCTCACAGACTGCCCAAACACCTTTGTCTACTATACTACACTGGGTCACCCTTTGCCATCAGAAGGAAAATTAAATGGGCTTGAGGAATGGCTTCCTTAGTAAAGTACTAGATGACTTGAGTTCAATCCCTGAAGCCCACATTTAAGAGGGAGAAGGTGGAGGAAAGGGGGGGGAGAGGGAGGGAAACCCACATTTCAGAGGGACAGGGAGAGGGATGGGGATGGGGGGGAGAAGGAGAGGGAGAGGGAAGAATAAGAAGAAGGGGGAGGGGAAGGAGGGGGAACAGCAGCAGCAGTAGTGTCTGGGCATGCATGGTAATGCACATTTGCAGTGTCTGGGAATGCATGGTAATGCACATTTGCAGTGTCTGGGTATGCATGGTAATGCACATTTGCAGTCCCATTGTCAGGGAGGTGGAGACAGAGGGACCCTTGAGGCTTGTCCCTTGTCAGCCAGCCTTCTTGACTTGTTCCAAGCAAAATGAGAAATCCTGTTTAAAACCCACACAGGAGGGATCATCTATGGTTACATTCCTTGTTCCACAAGCAAGAGAACTGACAGGCTATGTCGACGTGAACTGCGGGAGGACTGACTGCACTGTACTAGATCTGATTTTAACGTGGGCTAAGCGGCCTTAGGCAGGAGTGGGTGAGGGACAGTTGTGTGTGAGAAGCCTGAGGTTTTGGTGAGCTGAGACAACGCCACACTCATCACAGGACAGGGCTTCTTAGGTGTCAGAGGGGTCGAGATGGTTCCATCGCTCCCAGAGTTGGTTTAGAGTTGTCTCAGCCTCCCTGCCCCAATTTTAGGTCATGTTGTCTTCAGTGAGTGCTGTCCTTAAACTTACAATTTAATGTTTGGCTGAAGCTGTCTCTGGACCAGGGGCCTATCCTGAGGATCGGGTGTTGAGTCTGGGCACTCTAGATTGTCTCACTGATATTTCCAGATCAAGATTGGTTAAGTTACAGTGGTTCCACAGAGCTCCACACCTCCTCCACAGGGTCTTGCCAGTATTTCCTGATCACGTTCACTTCCTGACTCCTGGTCCTATGATTTCACCAGAAGGTGAGCAGTTGGAAGTGAGAGAGCCCATTGTCGGTGGAAACGACAGAGACAAGGCATAACCATACCCACCGTTGGGAGACCTTCTGAGCCTCAGTGCGCCGGAGACTGTTTGGGTCTGTGAGAATGTGAGCTATGCCTGTTGGTGCTTCCTTGGGGAAGAAAAGTACTGTCTTAGTCTCGCTCTGAAGAGACACTTTAACCACAGCAATGATTGTGAAAGAAAGCATTTCACTGGGGCTAGATTACAATGTCAGGGTCTAGTTCAGTATCATAGCAAGAAGTATGGCGGTGTGCAGGCAGACATGGCGCTGGAGGAGCCGAGAGTCCTCAGGCAGCAGGAGGAAACTCTGGGCTTGGAATGGGTTTTTTGAGACCTCAAAGCCTGCTCCCGATGACATACTTCCTCCAATAAGGCTACATCTCCTATTCCTTCTGGTGACCAAGTATTTAAATCTCTGAGCCTATGGGGGCCACTTTTACTCAGATTACCACAAGAACTCAGGAGCTCCTAGGTTTCAGGAGAGTGGTCCTCACCATGTCGATATTTTTATCTTTGTCTAAGTATATTTCACCGCGATCACTACCTTCCCTTATTTATAAAAGCTCTTGTCTTAGTCAAGATTCCCCAGAGGATCAGGGCCAATAGGACAGCTATCTAGAGACATCCAGCTGAGTCGAGACAGGAACTAAGGCATCTGCTTATGCAGTGATAGGTGCTGTGAAGTTCCAACATCTGCAGCCAGCCAGTGGAGACTCGGGTGGGCCTTGCCAAGTGGATGAACAGTAAAGTTCTGCTTGGAGTCCAAAGGCCTGAGAATCAGGAGCGCTGCTGCTCAAATGTCCAAAAAAAAAAAAAAAAAAAAAAAAAAAAAAAAAAAAAAACCAAACAAAAACTGTCTTCTAGACCTAAGAAGAGCCAAGTTTCCACTTCAAGTCTAAAGACAGGCAAAGATGAATGCCTCAGCCAGGATGGCCAGGCAGGAAGAGTTGCTCTTAGTTAATCTTTTGTTCAATTCTGATTTTTAGCAGATTGGAGGAGGGTCAATCCCAGCAGGGAGGATAGTCCCCTCCAGAAATGGTCACACAACATACCCAGAGTAACAGCTGACCAAATGCCTGGGCACCCCATAGCTCAGTCACGTTGATATATATGATCAGCTAGTGTACTTTGTGGCACTGTCTAGCCTGTGACTTTACTGTCCTCGGTGGACCTATAGCCAGCTGAACAGGGTTGGAGACACCAGGACAGAAATCTAAAAGAGGGCTTTAGCAATGGGATGTTTTCTTTTGAGGTTCCATGGGCTTCCTTTGCTTCTGGCCCTGAACATGTTGGTATAATTTCTTTAATAGGTGAGAAACAAGATGGGTAAGGTGGCAATTACTGTGCAGCGAATGCCGCCTGGGGTCCTTTGATCTGGCTTACCCGAGTGAGCCAAGGTATCACCAATAGCCAGAGGGAAGCCCTCATTACGACACTGCCCTGGCCGGTCTTCACCTTTTTGTGACAGTTTTAACTTGCTGTATACACGAGGAGCAAAAGTGGCTTCGTTTGCAGACGCCCACAGGATCATCAGTGGTACAGTCTGTGGAGTTGCTCAGCCTCCTCCCCGCCCACTGCCCTTCCCAGCTGCTACATGGAGAAGTATGTTGTGGACCCACAGAATACATTTGAGTGGTGAATTATTTTATTAGCGAACTTTCAAAAGTCACTTAGTCTTTGTAATACCAGAAGCCCCCTTAAAGCCGGTAGGAAAGTAGCTACATTTTTGCAGTTTGGCTGTCCTTGCTTAGAAATAGTCACCATGTAAGACTTGTTGGCCAGTTCACCAGGTACTTTCACAACCCACTGCTGCACACCAGAACCTTAAGGGCAGTGTTCGTGACATCTGGGCAGAATTCTTTCTGTCTGTCTTTGTTCTTTTACTATTCTCAGAGAGCTGGTTTCATCAGTCGGGATTACAGATCGATTTGAGATCAACTAGCAGAATTGTTCTGCATTTTTACTGCAGAGCTGAGCAAATGGTAGCCTTTAAGGCACTTGCACCTCTATGCACTATTTCAAGGCATAGTGGCTAACCGTACTTCCTTACTCCCTCTACTTCCTGGGAAAAGGTATTGTGGCATATGCCACCACACCTTACTAATCAAACCAGTTTTCTCTTGTGAGTTCATATCCTCTCTCTTTCACTGTCTTACGAGTCTTCTTGTTATTCATGTATAATTGTATTTTCATTGTTTCAATAGGAAATTGTTCACCATTAATGTGCTGTGTGTTTGCTGATGACATGTCAGAGGAATGAAAGGCAAAAGTGTGCGCTTTTGTTCCTAGGTTCTGTGTTTTTGTTTTCTGTGACTCAGCTTGGGGCTAGTGAGATGGCTCAGTGGGTAAAGGCACTTGCCCTGAATGCCTCACAGACCAGTGCCATGCTCTGGTAAAGGTGGAGAGAGACAACTGACTCCACGGTTGTCCTCTGATCTCTACACAGGCTCCATGGCACATGCACACACAGATCCACAGACCCACGGGCACACACATGTATACATGCACATATATGCATATACAGGCACACAAACCCACTGACATACACACAGGCACAGGGACAGGCACAGGCACACGTACCCACAGGCACATACACATGTACACATACATGTACACATACACACACATGAACAGGCACACAGACCCACTGACACACACAGGCACACAGACCCACAAACACACATGTATGTATGCACATATGCACAGGTACAGGCACACAGACCCACTGACATACAGACACACAGACACAGGGACAGGCACACACACACATACACATGCACACACACAGGCACAGGGACAGGAACAGACACACAGACACACCAGTAATAATTTTTAGAAGTAAAATAAAGCTCAGCTTCATTTCTGAGTAAGCAACTCTCAACAAAGCTGGGAGTCAGAACCAGGATCATTTTGGGGATGCCAACTCCAAAATTTGATACCTGTCCTGCAGAAATCTACTTTGGAGTTTAAGGTAGACATTTTAAGAACAAATAGGTGACTATCAAAGAAGTTCAGCACTATGCCCTGTCCCCCACAGGAGGACAAACTGTAGTTGGAAGGTCAGGGGAGCTGAAGAATAAGCTTCAAACCTCAGTCTTCAATTTCAAGCACCCTATTTGGAAGGCAAACACAAAGGCAACATTACCGTATACCACTGTGTCATGCGCAGACAGAATCACTATTTGCCTTTTGTTGTAAGACAGGGCTTCTCTGTGTAGCCCTGGCTGTCTTATAACTTGTTCTGTAGACCAGACTGACCTTGAACTCAAAGATCTTCCTACTTCTGCCTCACCAGAGATGGGATTAAAGGTGTGTGCCACCACAGCCTGACAATTTGTGTTTCTTATGAGGTTAGGAAACAGCTGCATTGGTTACTGTGATCAAATATTCGACAGAAGCAATTTAAGAAAGGGGAGGGGTGTTATTTGGGCTCAAGGGTTAGCAGGCTCATCATGGAGGGGATGGCATGGTGGTTGGGACAGTTCTATCCTTGGCAGCAGGAGAGTGTGACATGGCTTATTCACATCTCGGCAGATCAGGAATCAGAAAACTGAGGCTGGACCCAGGAGCCATATCCTCTTCAGTGTCCACCCCAGCTGCTGACTTGTGTTGGCCAGATGGCAGTCCCAAGGTTTCACAACCTCCCCAAACACTGCTACCTGCTGAAGATGAGACACACAGGATGCTGTGTGAGACATTGGACATTTAAAGAAGGGAACCCACACAGGGATTTGCCTATGTGTCCTTGTTTGCTCATTGTTTAGCATGGCTCTGGAAGAGAGTAGGCGCTCCACACATCTGTGAATGGACCACTGGCTGCTCATCTGTTGCCTAAGAAACACTGTTGAACAAAAAAGGACTCAAGCTGGAGAGATGCTCCCCAGTTAAAAACATGCATGACTTCTACATAGGATCAAAGTACAGTTCCCAGAACTCACACAGGGTAGCTCACAGCCCTGTGTGAGTCCAGCTTCAGGGGAATCTGATACCTGTGGCCTCTTGTGTGCATACCCCTCCCCCACACACAGACAGACATGTAAGTAAAGCTAAGATAAATCTTGAAAAAGAAAGGGCTTTCCCCGGCTTGCTCAGCCTGCTTTCTTATAGAACCCAGGTCTACCAACCAGCCCAGGGATGGCTCCACCCACAATGGGTGGGGCCCTTCCCCCTTGATCACTAGTTGAGAAAATGTCTTACAGCTGGATCTCATGGAGACATTTCCTCAAAGGAGGTTCCTTTCTCTGTGATGACTCCAGCTTGTGTCAAGTTGGCACACAAAATTTACGTACATCGAGTAAGAGATAGTGTTTGTCTAGGATGGCGGTTCTGAGCCTTCCCAATGCTGTGGCCCTTTAATGCAGTTCCTCGTGTTGTGGGCACCCCAACAATAGCATTCTTTTTGTTGCTACTTCATAACTGTAAGGTTGCTGCTGTTATGAGTTGTAGTGTAAGTTGCTGTGTTTTCCTGTGGTCTTAGCTGACCCCTGTGAAAACGTTGTCTGGCCCTCGAAGGATTACAGTCCACAGGTTGAGAAACACTGGTGTAGACTGGGAAGGTTCCTTCCCACCTTGGTTGGTCCTGACCATCACTTTGAAAAGCCCCCTTCAGGCCTCCTTACTGCCCCATGGGGAGCTTTTATTAATGAATGATTCTCTGGGATAAAGGGGGATCCAAGATTAGCTTTAGAAAGCCTGTAGGCAGTGATTTCAGGAGAGGAAATGTGAATTAATTCTACAAGTTTCTATATTACCTTTGTGAATATTGATTGATTTTTCAAAAGGTGACCCCCCACACACAAATACCATATTGTTCCTTCTTAGCTGGGAATTTTAAACATGTACAAGGCCCTGTGCTTAATCCTAGCACAAAGTAACAACCTTAAAATATTCTGTCTATTGTGACGGCTTGATACCAGTGCTGTTCATAAAATCCCCAAACATGCTTATGTATACACACACACACACACACACACACACACACACACACACACACACACACACACAAGCCCACACTATATATAAGAAGCTAAGTATATAAAACAGACATCATTGTCAGAGTATATTTAATCAACGAGTCACAAATATCTTTATTTCAACGTGTTATCAAAACTCCATCCTTTTTCAAAATTCTTTCTTTTACAAGTACAGCAGATTTCAGTTCAGAAGAGCCGCAGCTCATGTACTTAATCATTGCAGGTAACAAGATGTATCTCCGCATGAGCCTTAGGTCAAAGCAACAGTTATCTGAGGGGGGTTATTGGCAGGACCCTGCCCACAGCTCTGTAAATTCCCCACCCATGACTTCAATTAACCCACTGAAAGCACAGTAAGGAGCTGTGCCCGATAGTCCATCGGCTGGAGCAAGATCACAAGTTCAAGGCCAGTGTGTGCCACTTAGTGAGATCTTGTCTCAAAGAGAGGGGCTAGTGAGATGGCTTAGTGGATAAAGATGTTTGCCCCCAGATCTGGGCATCTGAGTTCCATTCCCAGCATCTACATGGTAGAAAGAAAAGCAGTGTGGAACTTTGACATGCATACACATAGAAATAAACAAAACCCAAATGTGTAAAACCTTAGACTGTTTAAGAAAAAAAGAAAGGACGTAGCTGGGCAATGGAGCACTTGTCTCGTGTGCCTCATGGGCAAAGCCCTAGGTTTGGCTCCTAGTTCTCCAAAACTAAAGGCTGGTACACCATCCTCCACAGAGGCCTCAACAGTGAGAACGTGGGAGGCTGAAGGCAGTTTTTCCAATAGAAGGATGAAGCCCAGAGAAATCCTTCTGTTCCAGTTTGAATGTTAAGTGTCCCCCAAAGGCCCGTGGCAGTTTTGAACACTGGCTCTGAAACTCAGGTTGTGCTTTTTGGGATGTAGGGGAACTTTTAAAGAGGCGGCCTTGCTGTAGGAAGCAGGTCAGTGGAGGGGGGTTTTATATCCCAGCTGCACTTCCTGTGCTGTTCCCTGACCCCCTCAGACTGGGAACCCAAATAATCCTTCTAACCTTGTGTTGCTTCTTGTTGGGTAACTAACACCCCCTCTTCAGGTCTGAAGTCCCATTAGTTCCCGGAATCCCAGACTGAACAAAAGGATTTTTTGTTTGTTTTCTTTTGGTTAGGCAAAGACAAATGTGGAGGCAAATTCTTCCCTGAAATAATGAGGTAACTTTATCATTTGTTTATTTTATTTTGTACAACTATTTGTGTGTTTTGCTGTAGGAATATTAATAAATTCCATTCCTGGACATTTCTTAGACCCGGCTAGGAGAAGCTGTACCAATGAACATTTCTAAAAATCTGTGATCTTTGAGGGTTTCAAACAGTATTTTTCAAGCCTTTGTATAGTAATTATGGTCAGAAATGTAATTCATATTGCACACACACACACACACACACACACACACACACACACACACACTCCTTTCTGGGAGCCTTGTGCTTCACTGGACTGTGTAATTTCTCTTCTGTCTAAGGAAGCTTCAGGATTCTCTGCCATTATCCTCTGGTCATCTCCCCATCCTAGGTCTTGGTAACATTGTAGCTCCAGTTTCTCAAAATGTCCCCCCTTTGGAGCTTTCCTCATACTGCTTTTCTGCTTTTATTTGATTAAGTTTGAATTCCCTTTGCAGTGTAGCCTTTTGTTTTGTTGGGGGCTGCTAGGACTTGAACCCAGAATTACCGGCATGCTAAGTGCATGCTTTCCCCTGGGCTCCACCCTCAGCCCCTCTGTCATCTGTTTTAAAAAGTAAATGTTCCCCAGTGTCCAGCAGGCTGATATGGGTAGAATGAGGCCAGAAGGACCTGCCAATCCTGAGCTGGGTGACCCTGGCAGAACAGAGTAGTTTCCTTTGGATTCAAATGTGTGCTTGATTGTGACTCTCGGGATAGAGTGGGACTTCATCCGAAGACTGCCTGACCCAGAATCCAAGGTCAGAAATGTGCTGTGGTAGTTCACTTTGGAAGGAAATCCAATGTGGCTGACACAAACCAAGGAGATGCCTATTCACACATAGTGACAGGACAGAAAACTCCCTGGAGGCATAGCTGAATTCAGTGCCAAGACGATGCTGTCTGGACTTGCCAGGGTCTGCTTTTAGGTAGGTGCCTCCTGGGATGGCCACAGCAGCCTGAAGCTGACCATAAGTGCACAACTGTCTGCTTTCTAGTAGCTCCCAAACTGTCACTCCTTGGCTTGGCTCTGATCACATTTCCAACCCAGAGCTGATTGTTGGCTGCTGTTTGGTTAGATCCAGTGTTTTCTGACTGCCTGGGGCATCAGCAGAGAAGATTCTGGTTCTACGAAAACCACATGTGCTGACAGTAGGCGTGATAGTTGATTCTCTTGTCAATATGAGAGGAATTCAAACCACCGTGGGAAGACAATAGTGGCGGTGGTGGTTTCTATTGGTATGGCCCCTATAGATTCATGTGTGTGAATGCTTGGCCATTGTCACTATTAGGAGGTGTGGCCTAGTTGTAGGAAGTGTGTCTCTATGTAGGTAGGTTTTGAGGTTTCCTGTGCTCAGTCTCTGCCCACTTGGTAAGATAGTCTCCCCCCTGGCTGCCTTCAGACCAAGATGTAGAACTCTCAGCTCCTCCTCTATCACCATGGCTGCCTACGTGCTGCCATGCTTCCCACCATGATGATAATGGACTGAAACTCTGAAACTGTAAGCTGCCTTCAATTAGATGTTTGCCTTGATAAGAGTTGCCTTGGTCATGGTGTCTCTTCACAACAATGAGACCCTAACACTGGCTATGAGGTGGGATTTTAGACTGGTTTGATGGAACTAGGAAGACCCACCCTGAATGTGGGCAGTGCCAACCCATGGGCAGAGGGTGTGGACTGGAAAAAAAGGGAGCTAAGCACCAAGATTCATCTCTCTGCTCCTTGGCTGTGGATGTAACATGTTCCTGTTGCCCCAATACATTGTTCTCCATACTGTAGAAGAGAGTCTCTGTAAGTTGCTTTTGCCTGATACTTTGTCACAGTCACAAAGGGGGTAACTAACATAGTGGGGGAGGGGCTTTCAGGAGGAAGACTCATGACTGGTGTTTCAGTTTCTCTATGGTAGTTCTAGGGATTGAACCCAGGGCCTTGTGCATACTTCCCTTCCCTTTCCCTCCCTGCTGTTCCCCATCTGCTTGTGGAGCTAAGATCAAAGCTCCTGATGGGAGAGCACTCCACCAGTGAGCTACATCCTCATCCTCAAACCCAGCCACAAATTAGTGTGAATGGATGCTGGGGAAGAGGAAACAGACGCTTGTCTCCACTGCACACCGTCATGGGTTATTGGTCTCAGATCAGCGATGCTTGAAGCGTCATGCTTGCCCTTGGTCTGGCAGGCATTGTTGGAGGCAGACGGAAGGAGCAGAGGCAGTCAGGGGTCTGCAAGGAGACAGAAGAGGACCTGGCAGCCTCCTAAGTTCCAGCCTGGTGTCAACTCTGATTCCCTTTACCTGTTTTTGAGGTCCGTTTGGGATTCAAAGATTTATTCATATTTACTTTATGTGTATGAGCGTTTGCCTGCATATGTGTATGTGCATGCCTAATGCTCACAGAGCCAGAAGAGGGCGTTAGATCCCTCGGAACTAGAGTTATAAGCTCCACTTGTGAACTATCATGTAGGCACTGGGAACCAAACCTAGGTCCTCTGCAAAGGCAGGAAGAGCTCTAACCACTGCACCATCTCTTCACCCCACTCCCCACCCCCCACTTTTAGTTTTCACCTGTTGAAACCTGTCCTGAGCCACAGGAAGCTTTGAAGATGTTTGTCCATCCTCAATGTTGCAAGTTTCTGGGAAGGAGACTTCCGGGGTGTCCGGCTTAACCCAAATCTCCCCATACTGTCTTTCCTGCCCTCTGCCAGGACAGTCTGGTAGTCCTGCAGTATCAAATGGGGGACATCACCAGTCACCTTTTGGAAGCTGTTCTATTGAAATTTTAACACACACGTCCGTATTTAAAGCAGTGTTGGGTTGGAGCTAAAAGATGAAATGAGTCAGTGGCGGACCAGGGTGCAGTTCCAAACCCCCGTATCCGGGCACTCACAACCACCCAAAACCTAGCTCTGCAGGCACCAGTACCTTTTCCCATGGACACACACACACATTCGTATACACATAAAATGGTAAATACAGTAAAGGAATGTAGGGTTGTTTTTTTATATCATCGTACAGATGGAGTTAGGTTTTTTCGCTCACGGCCGATGTAAGCATCTGCGCGGCCATTTCCAGCCCTCAGATCTGTCTTGTGATGGGCATTTCTCACCATCGCTATCTTACAAACACGGAGACCAAATCACAGCAGGGTTAAATTCTTCTAGACCAGGTTCCCAGAAGTTGAAGATCTGGCTTTCAGGGTACTTGTCCCTCTGGGGAGCAGGAGTGGCAATCCAGATTCTGATGGCCAAAGCAGCTGGGGACCCAGAGAGCCTGTTTTTCTGCCTGGCTTCCTTGGTACTAGAAGGAAGAGCTTTTGTTCTGGGATTTTTTGGACACAAACAGGGAGCTCAGGGAGGGAACTGGGAGCCCAGTGCCTCCTGTCTGCCTGACTCCACAAAAGGGCAGTTGGGTTTCTGGGTCTGAACTTGATTTGGTAACAGAGCCCTAAGCACCATGTATCTCAGTGGCCTCAAGTTACTTTGGTTGGATTCTGGGGAAGGGCCCCTTTCCTCCCCCTCTCTTTGTGCTTTTTCCTCTAACTCAGGTGCTGAGTGGGCAGGACAAGCCGGGCTTTCCAGATCAAACAGAAAATATAGTGGTTATTGAGGTTTTCTCGTCTCTCCATGCCCCTCCCCCCTGTATTGAGGATCAGGGGAGGACAGAGGGAAGGAAGGACAGATTGCCCATCACTTCCACTAAGAGATAACAACTTCTCTGATCATTTTCCAGCTTAGCTTCCACAAAATATTCCCCCGACTTTGCTGACACCCAGCTACCTCACTCTGAGACTGAGGTGCGCTGTGTCTTTCTGTGTTGTGTTCTGTGTAGGGATACCCAGCCAAGCTCCTGTGATTCCCTCCCCCCAATAAAACCTCTGAAAGACGCTGCTTGTCTGGTACAGTGCATCTCAGGAATGTCCTCAATAGGGAAGGAACAAAGGCCTTCTAGTCCCAAAACCTCTTTGTCTGGCCTGGATTGTGGAGGTCACAGAGACCTGAGTTTGCTTTTATGTGCCCTTGAGTGGCTAGAGAGCTTGAGGAGGGAGTGTGGAGCTCTTCTTGTCCTGGTTTCTTCTATGCCCTTTAGAAAGTCCTCTCGGGATGCCATGTTAGGAGCAAGATGGCTGGTGGCTTTCCAAGCCATCAGCCACCAGGGCAGGCCCCTGCCTGCTCATTCCAGGTGAGGACAGGAATTATGGCCATCTAACCTCTTTTATTAGGAGGAGCGTGTGTGTGTGTGTGTGTGTGTGTGTGTGTGTGTGTGTGTGTGTGTGTCTGTCTGTCTGTCTGTCTGCCTGTCAGCATATTGTTCAACAGTTGTTTTCTGACTTTGCAGAAAGGCCTTCTTGGGCATGGTGTTGGAATCCAACCCTGAACATATGTGGTCCCTGCCCACACAGAGCTTCCAGGGTCTCTCTATTCATGATGCAAATAGAAAAACAGTGTGACTCACCAGGTTGCCTATGCTGGTTGCGCTGGGTGAACGGGCATGCTGCAAGGCACTATGGTAGCAGACCCAGAGTTCTTTCTGCCTCATGTGTTTGGTGTGGTGTCTTCAGTTGCCAGCATGTAAGTCACTGTAGGGCCCAGTGTTTGGGGTTGGGGGGGGGGGTTCCAGCTGGCTTCTTGGCTGGGGTTAGGACTCTGTTCCTAAGGGAGGCCTATTCCATTTGAGGGGTCAGCTGTGAGCAACTCCAGTTGTTTTCTCCAGAACTGTGAGCCACAGCAAGCATCTGTCCCATGTCCTCCTCCCCCACGCTCACTCAGCTAATCTGGGAATGCTGAGGGTGAGCCATAAGGAAAGTGTTTTCAGTGATGAGACCCAAAAGATAGGTGAGAAAAAACAGAGCTTGCAAAAATGATGGTCACATGACCCTGGAAGGTCAGCCCAGGGGGCAACAGAGCATTCACTGCTGGTGAAACCCTTCTTCCCTCGGCTTCTTCTTGGGGCAGAGATACAGAATGACTTCTAGGGTATTTATGTTGGAGAAAGCTATTTACACTTCTGGCCCAATCCCCTAGGGCCCAAGTCCACTCAGGGCCCCTCTCAAAACTTGGGAGTGCTTATCGGCAGGATTAAGCTCTTACTTGCCCAGCAGGGCAGAGAGCTGAGTTGGGCGGTATGTAAATACATAAATATCTTTATTCCTTGTCCTCTACATCCGTGTGTCCAAAAGGAAAAAAAAAAACATTCCCAAGTGCATCTGAGTTCATGTAACAAGTGTGGGTCTGCAAGTCTGTGTGTAAATCAGAATTGGGCTGCGCAGTTTGAAGGGACCGTGTGTAAATATTTTCATGAAGTAGAAAGGCTGGCCACAAAGCAGACTGTTTGTCTTTTAGTTGGCTCATTTATCTCCACCCTATGGCCCCATAGGAATCTTAGACTCACCTGGGAACTTTTAGAGTTCCAGAAGCCCCAAGCCACCAGCAGAGCAATGAGTATACATCTCTAGAGGTGGGGCCTAGTATAAGGAAGGTTTCAAGTCCCTAGTGCCCCTGCCTGCTGCCTTTGGTGCAAATGTCTGGGTGACAAAATGCTAACTGTGCTTGAGGCAGGGAAGTCACCGAATGCCAACAGTGTCCTTGTGACAACTTGCTGGGATGGAGATATAAAAACCTCCTTCGGTTTGTGTATAAGGGCCAGTGGACGAGCCTAAAGCTACCTGATACCCATGAAATGGAATACTACACAGCAAGGAAAAGAGCCAGACAGCTCAGCTTTCCTTGACTGAAGAGCAGCCTCCCTCTTCTGAGGAAATCTGCATTCTTTACTAAGTGTGCAGCTCTGTGAGGGATAGACTCAGATCCAAACGACATCTCCATCAACCCTGGGTACCGGGTACCAAAGCCTCATCTCCCTCCATCAACCCTGGGTACCGGGTACCAAAGCCTCATCTCCCTCCATCAACCCTGGGTACCGGGTACCAAAGCCTCATCTCCCTCCATCAACCCTGGGTACCGGGTACCAAAGCCTCATCTCCCTCCATCAACCCTGGGTACCGGGAACCAAAGCCTCATCTCCCTCCATCAACCCTGGGTACCGGGAACCAAAGCCTCATCTCCCTCCATCAACCCTGGGTACCGGGAACCAAAGCCTCATCTCCAGTATGTCCTCGTGGATCATGGATGCATCTTGTTAAATTGAAGAAACTGAGCTCCAAAGGTCAAGCAGTTCCCATGCTCTGGGCATAGTGAGAGGTTTCCCTTTGAGACTCATTCTTGAATGGTGGTTGTGCGTTGCACCTTGACTGTGCTAGTGGCTACTGCCCCTAAGTGTGTTTGCCAAGCGTGGTATGGCAAAGTGAAATGTGAGTTTGATCTGTATAAACTATCTCTGTTTATAAAAAAAAAAAAAAACACCCCCTCAGCACAATGAATAGATGTGCAGAATGCAATAAATTCACAGAATGGAACTATATTTTCCATTAGAAGAAACGGTATTCATGCCTGCCACACAGCACAGAACCTCAAAGCCATAATGCAAACGGAAGAAGGCCGGCACGGGGCCATACATAACCTGGTCCCATCCACACACTCTATCCAGAGCAGGCCAACCACAGAGAAGGGAAGGGTTTAGTATGGGGCTGGGGAAGGAGGGAGTGGGAGATGACGACAGAGAGGGGTTCTGTTGGGGTGATAAAGTGAAAGTCTTATATTTAGCGTCATAGTTACACAACAGTGTACACCATACCAGAGGTCTGTAAACTGTGAGATGGTCAAGATGGTTAATGATGTGTGTGTGTGTATGTATGCGTGCATGTGTGTATGTGCATGTGTGTGTGTACACTATATAGAAGAAAGTGTGCATGTGTGTGTACACTATATGGAAGAAAGTGTGTGTGTGTGTGTGTGTACACTATATAGAAGAAAGTGTGCATGTGTATGTATGTGTGTGTGTACACTATATGGAAGAAAGTGTGTATGTGTGTGTGTACACTATATTGAAGAAAGTGTGCATGTGTGTGTATGTGTGTGTGTACACTATATGGAAGAAAGTGTGTATGTGTGTGTACACTATATGGAAGAAAATGTGCATGTGTGTATGTACACTATATGGAAGAAAGTGTGTGTGTGTGTATGTGTGTGTGTACACTATATGGAAGAAAGTGTGCGTGTGTGTACACTATATGGAAGAAAATGTGCATGTATGTGTGTGTGTACACTATATGAAAGAAACTGTGCATGTGTGTGTGTGTTCAGTATATGGAAGAAAGTGTACATGTGTGTATGTGTTTATGTATGTGTGTGTATGTGTGAATATGTGTACACTATATGAAAGAGTGTATGTGCATACACAATATGGAAGAAAGTATGTATGTGTGTGTGTGTGTGTATGTGTGTATACACTGTATGGAAGAGAGGAGTCCCACTTCCTGTTAATAGGCATACACACAGTAGGCTCATTGCTGGCACTTTTGAAGGAGCAGGTTATTTGGACTTTGGTTTCTCTTCTCAAGACAGGTGATGGTGTTTTTTCCCCGGGACTCACCCTGCAAACCTGAGTGTTCTTTGCTCGCAGTGAACCTGTGAGTTGAGTTCTTTGCAGCCTCACCGTCACCTCTGTGTGATGCTGCTTCTTCTCATGGAATCCTTCCCAGCATTCCTGTCTCCCTCGGCCCCTAGCCATTATATTCTCAAGGATGCTGCACCTGGTGGCTTGGTCTTGGGAAGCTTCAGGAGACAGGAAGAGAATGCACACGTCTATTAGTTTTTATAAAGAACAGGTCTGCCTAGTCTGGTGTTTGAAAGAAAAATCGGACTGAATCACGGCTCTCCGGCTCATGCAGCTGAATAAATAAAAATGGGGCTGAGACTATTGGGAACCCATGAAGCTCAACCGGCGTGGTGTGCCGGGGACTTTTCAGTTCCGAACCTAGTGACTGGCCTAGTGAGGACGGCTGGGGGCAGGGAGGTTCTGAGGAGGAGGAGGAGGGCGATGAATCGGACCGTTGCTCAGTCTAGCTCTGCGTGGGCCTTGAAGTCCCAACAAGAAGCTTATTGATGACTTACACCCCGAGCAGACAACCCTGAACTTTAACAGAGCCGAGATGAAAAGCCCACACAAGGGCCTACAGTTTCCAGAATGAACCATGTTCTTATTTCCCCTCTGTGCACCAAAGGACAAGAAAGAAGTCTAAATGAAAACGTGGGGGAAGTTGGGGGCGAAGGGAAATGTGATGATCAGGGTCCCTGAGACTCAATGGAACAGCCACATTCCTCCGAGGGCTGGCCTGCCCTTCTGAGCCCTGGGGGTTGAAGAATGTCACTGGGGTTGGCGCAAGTTGGAGTGCTGCCTCTGTCGATTGTTATTGCCTAGACACTGTAACCAAAGGCCTGAAAGATGTGTGGAGAGGAAGGCTGGCTGCCTCGTGGGTCCTTGGCCTCTTATAGATATCTGTGATCTTCATTGTCACCTTAATGAAACATGGAATTACCACACAAACAGTCCTCTGTATGCCTGGGTGTTTCCGGAGCAGTTTAACTGGCTGAAGAAGACCCACCCTCCATGTTGAATGGCACTGTCCAATGGGCTGGGGTCCCAGATGGGATGGAAAAGAGGTGAGGGGAATACCACACTCATCTTTCTTTGCTTCCAAACATGGATGTCATGTGACAAGCGGCCTCATGTTGACACCGCCCTTGCTCTTGCCCTGACGATCCCTCCAAAGCAAACCCTTCCCTCCCTAAGTTGTATGCTAAGGTATTTTCCCACAGCGATGTGAAAAGTATCTAATACAGTGCCCAAATACACCAAGCCTGACTCTTCACCACAAGGGGCTTATGTCTACCCTGACATGGCTCAGGACAGCTGGCTTGCACAGAAAGGAACCAGCAGAGCAGGGGAGATAGGGCTGGCAAGAGAGCTGAGTGTGGCTGGTCACTTGTGGCTTCATGGAGAGGACACTTGAACATGCTGTGATGGGGATCTAGAAAAGGAGGGAAATGATGCGGGCTCGTCCCCAGAGGCTTACACAGCCCCTCAGCTACATCTCTCTTAATGCTTGTGCTTCCTGTAAATGTTCTTTAAAAAAAATGCCAGTGCCGTTCTCAGAGTAAGTAGGTTCTGCCGTGTCCAGCCGGCGCGCAACCTGCCAGGTCGGGAAAACAGCCTCCAACCCGCTGTTGGTAGGGCGCATGTCCGGGTACGTAGGGCGCTTGTCTGCTGTCACTCTGCCTCTAGGGCGCATGTCTGTAGGGCGCATGTTACCCGTGGCTCCACCCATCATGGGCCTCCTCCAGCCTTCCTTTTCTGCTCTCTGTGAACCCTGCTTGTTGAGGCAGCAGGGCACGGAAGCTGCATGGCTCCAATCACCCATCACAGCTAAATGGACACACTGCCCACCAACATACTGCAGACAGCAAGGCCTTTGGACCTGCACTCACCGTCACTACTCTCTGGGGTTAAAACAGCCTCAGCGCTCCATTCCCACGGCTGCACTTGCAAAGAAGCCGTGAGAACTGGAGACCATGAGGGTACGCCCGCCCAGCCGTCCGGTTAGGCCAACCACTCATCATTCCCATCTGTGCCTGGGCAGTTGTCGCACTGGTCCCTCCAGCCGTTGGTCCCTCCTCCCCGCCTTCATTTCTCATCTCCACTTTATGGAAGAGCACTCTTCGCTGCTCTGCTTGCTGCCTTTAGTTTTGGTCTCAGAACTCACGCTCTTCCTTTGAAGCCAATTCCCCGCGCAGCCCCATGCGCCGTGTGCCTGTGATACACAGTTGTTCACCCGGTAAGTTCTATGCTTGCTTCAGTGACCAGTTTCTCTTCTCCCAGATAACCCCTAGACCTTGCACCCCAGTCCCCGCCAACCCCCAGTCCTCTGCATTCCTGGAACACTGGGGGCATCCCAATATTAATCTGGTTGTTCAATAGATGTCCCTGTGGGTGCTTAGGGCCCATCTGAGTCACTTTTGTCTCCCCAGGACCAGGCACCCACATTGTACACCCTTTGGCTTAGTTTGCATTTGCTTGTGTGAGACATAAACAAAGACCATTTTCCAGAAACTAGGCAGCTTTTGGGAAAGGCTGAGGGTGAGGAAGTGAGGACGAGTTTCCAGCGTCACCCACTCTCCTCTCTGTGGGACTGAGGTGGCAGCAGGGGCCTGGCCTCTCTGAGAGGTTCAGAAGTTCAGGGAACACACAACCTACACCCCAGTTCCCGCTCAAAGACTGGGAGGTCCCTTTGCTCATCTTCCTCCTCGGCTTGTGCTGGTTTCTCTGCTGAGCTCATCGTAGTCTCAGATGGGAGGCTGTGAATAGCCGTTCAGAATGCAACACCCCTCCCCGTGAAGGCCCCCCATTTCAGAGATCTGTGCTAGTCTCTTCGAGCTCTCTGGGAACAGCATACACCAGCCCCGGTTACGTTCTTGTTAACTCCACAGCAAGCCAGGCTTACGGATCACCAGTGTCCCAGGTTATGAGGTTGGGTGAGGGGCATTCCTTGCTCTCTCTGTGCCATTGGGGTGGGGGTGGGGTGCTGTCATTTTGTGCCTCCCTCTTCTGCTTAACTCCATCTTGACATTTCCAGGGCTGTCCCACCTCTGTTCATCCACCTAGGTCCTGTGACAGTGTTAGTGTAGGTAAGAACATTGTGACTCCCAACCTTAGGAAGCTGGGTGGGGAGGTCGACTCTGAAGCCGCGCACAACCTCCCCAAGCCAGTGTTTCTCCCAGGCCTCGCAGGAGCCCCTTTCTGTTGGGACCACAGGTCCTGTGGGGACGCATTCCCTGATCTGGCTCTCCTATCCTCATCCCTAGCTCTGGAGCAGCTGCTGACGGAGCTGGACGACTTCCTCAAGATTCTAGACCAGGAGAACTTGAGCAGCGTGGCTGAAGTGAAGAAGAGCGGCCTGTCGGAGCTCCTGCGACTTTACACCAAGAGCAACAGTAAGTGTGGGCCTGGCCTCAGGTGGTCCGGCGAGCTTTCCTCTCACGGCACCGCGCCACACACACTTTCACAACACACTTCCAGAGACCAGCCACCTGAGAGTGAGGAGTCAGCAAGGATGGCTTTTCCTGAGGACTTTCTCCCTGGTGTTTCCTCACACAGCCACCTCTGAGTGCGTCTGTGCCCTCCATCTTAGACTAGGGGTCACACTGGTGGCCTCGGTTTTAGGCTCCGTGTCCAAATAAAAATTCTGAGACCCTGAAGACTAGCGTTTAATAGTTAAGGCGAGGGAGGCACCATTTAGCTCCTAACAGTGGCACCTGGTGACTTGTCTAGAAACCTTCTAAACACTCCACATGTCAGCTGGCAAGTGGAATTTAAAGTGGAGTATGTTCAAAGTCCTCTCCCTACTGGTTAAAAGAGAAGAGACGGGAAGATCTTATGAGCACCGGAGGGCTTCCTTGTGTACTGCCCAAGAAGTCTGTACCTGTGTGTGTGAACCATATGACCTTCAAGACAACCATGCACAGTTGGTGATGTTCCCACACAGGGAACTCAGACCACAGAGTTTAAATAACTCGACTAGAATTATGAAGCTTGAAGGGAGAAGAAGATACACCTTTAAGATGGCCGATCACAGAATCATGAGTTAATGATTTACCCACCATTTTGTGGTAGAATTAACATACAATAAGGCACACGGGCCATAAGTATAGAATCCGGTGGCTTGATAATTGTAGACACCAGAGTAGCCCCTAGCTAAAGCTAAACAAGATACTCCCATCGTCCAGAAAATTCTATCTACTGGGCTGGGAAGATGGCTCAGTCAGTACAGTTCTGGCAGTACAAGCCTCTGAAGGCCTGCGGTTGGCTCCCCGGCACCCACAAAGCCACACACCGCAGTGTGCTCTTGTATTTCCATGAGGAGGTGGAGACAGCCAGATTTCACTGGGTGCTGGTCAAGAAAATTAGGTGGAGAAACAATTGAGAAAGATATCCAGTCTCAACCTCTGGCCTCCATGTGTATCTGTCCAGGTGAGCTGATACACACACACACACACACACACACACATACACACATACATACACACACATACACGCACATACACACACATATACACACACATACACACACATGCACATACACATATACACACATACACACATGCATATACACACACACATACACACACACATACACACACATACACACATACACACACATATACACACACATACACACACATGCACATATACATATACACACACACACACATGCACATACACACACGTGTGCACATGCACATGTAAATAAAAGACTTACACATGAACATTTGCAGTGAGGGACTAAGAGCAATTAAGGACCAAGATTTCTAGTTGACCTCTGACTCCCACATGCATATGCATATACACAGCTGTTTTTCTTAAATACAGTCTTATCCTATTTTCTGTAAGCTCTTTCCCCTCTCCACTCCAAGGCAAGCGTTTCTCTCACCTAAGACAATTGTGGAACTGCGTGTAAATGCCATCATTCTCTTGGAGACTCATGAAAGCTGTGGTGTGACTGCACCTCGCTCCTTTCATCGCCAGAGTATTTACTTGTTGCTGTCTCAGGATGTTCATGAGTTTTGGCTGCAAGGCCTGGCAGTCTCTGTGCATACTCCTGTATAATTCTTTTGGATAGATGGTTTCGTTTCTAGCAAATTCAGGGTCGCTTTTCTGAGACAGCCCTCATGAACTGCCGATAGCTGAGTGTAGCTGATTTTTATACATCAGGTGTTTGTGACTAGACATGCTGTGTGGGGACATCAGAGGGCACCAGATCCATCTGCTTCTTGGCAGGCAAGGCCACTGTCCCTGCCAGGGAAGGGAAGTGTTTACCTGCTCCAACTGTCACCGTCCAGACAGCTCCCAGAATCTAGCCTGAATCTCACAGGCTACTTTGGGGGTCTCCCTTCCTTTCTTTGCTTCCTGTAGAAAGTGTGTTTTCTCTGCAGAGCAGAGATGTGGTAAGTTGGAGTGTTTCTAGATTCCCGCAAGCCTTCCCTTCTGGAGGAACCATGCTGGCTAGCCACTCCCCTCTCCCTTCACTCACCCATGGTTCCCAGACTGCCAGACTGCACATCAAAGAAGGTGGGAAGCAGGGGGGATACACACTACAAAGAGGGAAGGCTGGAAAGGAAGAGTCACCTTACAGAGGACTCATTGAGGGAACCCTTCAAACAGCGGGATCCCAGACCTTTAAAGATATAACACTGTAATGTCTTATAAAGACACCCCTGTGAGAAAGCCTGCTGTCACCCGTCTGACCTGTGGTTCTTGGTGCCTGTATACTGGCCAGGCCTTCCATTTGGGATCCCTTTGGGCTTAGCCTGCTGTCCCTGGGAGGTAGCCTTTGCTCTCTCTGACATTTCCTACTCATTCTCTGCTAAAGGCCAATGGTTGCAAGCTATGGGATCTGGGACACCTCCAGAGAGCCCCAAGGCCTCCGATGGGTGTGTCCAGCCCTATTGAGGCTTCTGACCACCTCTTGAAATTCTCAGGGGTGAGACCCATATATCAGATATATATAAATCTATCTATATCTAAATCTATCTATGTCTATCTATCTATATAGATATAAATATATAGATAGATAGACATAGATAGATAGATATGACTGAGAACCTTGCCTTGTGGCCCTCCCTGCACCACTTAGACTACCAAGAATTAACTCAGATGGAACTGTGTCTAGGACAGTGTGAATGTGCACAGTGACTCGGATTATGTCATTTAATCCTTATCTCAACATTTGTGAGGGAGTTGGTGGTGTGGCAGAAGGAACTTTACCGGTGAAGGTAAGTCACTGGACCAGAGGCCCCAAGTTCTGAGTGGTGGAGCCAGAATGGGCAGATCTAACCATTGCACCCCCTCCCTCTGAAGTTCTCACACTGGAATAAACCCGCCAGCCTAGATCGAACCCTAAGACATCCCCACCCATTGTAGCATCTGTCTTCCTCCCTGCCTCACCATGAATCTCTGCTGACTCAGCTCCCTCTCC
Organism: Micromys minutus; assembly: GCF_963924665.1. Lineage (NCBI taxonomy): Eukaryota > Metazoa > Chordata > Mammalia > Rodentia > Muridae > Micromys > Micromys minutus. The sequence continues at coordinate 3,974,275 of NC_137971.1, forward strand.
AGCCTTGAAGAGGAACCGGCTACTCCACTCCCTTGAAAACCGACTGTGGTCCTCACATGTTGGGTGCAGTATGAGAAGCTGTGTGTGTGTATGTATGCATGTGTGTGCATGTGTGTGTGTGTGTGTGCATTGTGCACATGTGTGTGCATGTGTGTATGTATATATGTATGTGTACACGTGTGTGCACATGAATGTGTGTGCACATGTTCGTGTGCGCACACCTAATGAGTGCTTTCATAATTTTCAAATGGAACTATCTATCTGGGTTTTCTGGGGTTTTATTTTTTAGCTGGTAGGCCCTGTGCTTGTGGCTGATAGCAGGGCATGGATTGATGCTCTTCTAACAAAGACTTGGCAGCCTGTATGCCATACCTTCGCCAGCAAGAAATATGGCTCCTGTTTCCTCTGTTTAAGACGCCAGGGTGTTCCAGCCATCTGACAGGAGGCATTTCACTCTGCTAGCCAACTGTAGCCAAGATGTTCAGCCTTTCCTCCTGCCTGGCCCCAGTTCTGTGAGAAGTACCACTCTCTGTAGATGACAGGTCCTCTTGTCCCCTGTTAGTAGGCTTTTTAGTTGTGAAAAATAAATCAATATTACAATGCAATACAATTGCAGTCATATAATAAAACCACAAATAAAATCAAAGACCAAATGCAATATTACAATGAACTTCAAGTAAGTCCCAGAAGATAGTGGAACTGCTAGAAGGAAGGATGGGATGATGTAAAACTTTCCTCCAAAATCAAGTTCAACGTGACTGTCTATTTACAGTCTCTGGTAAGCCATTCACTTCTGCACACTGTTGGTGACGCATCTGAACTTGAGATGCAGTGGTTTGCTTTGCCTTTTTCGTATCTCCAGCCTCTGTGTTGTTTGCCTCTAATCTTTGTCAGCCATGGACCAACTTACTTTTTCACATTACCTAAACTCGAGTTTTGTTCAGCCAGAGCAAGCAGGCTTCCACCTCGGTTGCTTTCCATCTGGGTCGGGTAGGATGACCGAGGCACAGAGGCCAAGTGTTCTTTCCAGAAGCTGCTGCTCATAGAGGAGCTTGGCAGAACTGTCTCTCACCTCTCCCTGGCTGGTCCCTAAGTTGATCAACACTGTAACATTAATTGCAATATCTATATATATATAATTGCAATATAGGGTCCATCTAGCCTCCTCTGGACTCTGGTTCACAAGCTTCTTTTCGGGACAGAGTCAGCAGTCTGTGGCCATGGAAGAGCCTGGCTTTAAAAACTGGATCCTTTGGCAAAGGTTTGCATTGGATCCGTTGGCTCAGGAACACTGTGTAACCACAGGAATGTACTGGCTATGTGTTCCTAGGAAATGCAAATTGAGGGCCACAGAGGGACCATCAAGGTCTGAGAAGCCATGGAGAGTTTTCTAGGTTGCCCCCAAGGATGGGTGTATAGAGGCTAAGAGCCAGGCATGTAGCAGGAGGCTGTCCCCTCTCTGCCAGCAGCACCAGCCAGAACAGTGACCCGACCTATACAACTTTAAAGGAGGTCATGGTTATATGACCACAAGTTTCAATCTTCAGGACAGAGCAAAATAGTTGGTGCTCCCCACTTCCTACATCTAGTCTTCTTGTTCACTCATCCACACCCCTTCCTCCATTCAAAGCTGACCTCCCTTCTCCACCCTGGTCTTTGGGAGGCTTTTACCAGCTTTTGTATGGTTTGCTTTAATCTAGACGCTTCTGATTTTAGTCCACTGTGATGATTCATATCAGGATAAGAAAGGCAGATAGGAAATAGTTCACCGTGCCAAGAGACATCTTTAGTTTGTGGGTAGATCTTTGAGGGATGGATGCTTTTCCCTTTACCCATTCTGGCCCTGAAGCTATCTTTCTGTGCCTTCTGTCCTCCGTCCCCCACTCCAGGGTAGAAAAACCAGCAGGGGGCATCCTGCCCTTTCTTCACTGGACATCTGCCACTTGTCTCTAGGATTGACTCTTATTCAACTTGAAACCCCAAGTGTTCCTTTCTCATAACTACCTAATTTTATTTCACACACATGGGTGTTTTGCCTGCATGTGTATATGCATACCACATGCACGCCTGAGGCCAGGGGCAGGCAGCACAGCCACTGGAACTGCAGTTCCTGGCAGTGGAGAGCTGCCTGTGGGTGCTGAGGATGGAGCCCTGGTCCTCCACATGCACTGCAAGTGCTCTGGGTCACCGAGCCTTCTCCCCAAACCCTGCCAAGTGTCCTCCCTGTCCCTGAAAATGTGGAAATGCCTTAGGTGGTGGATGCTGTCTCCTTCTGGAAGCACAAGTCCCGTGAATCCACATTTTTTCCTGTCTTTCCTTCTGCAGGTTCTGATGAGGAATATATTTACATGAACAAAGTGTCAGTCAACAGCGAACAGAACTCAGCATCTCCAGACAAAGGTATGGGGTTCTGAGAACTGATGTGCTGCCTGACTCCAGACAAAGGAGTAAAAAACCTCACCCATCTTCCTCACCCTTCCTCACCCTTCCCCACCAGTTCTCAGACAGGCCCCGGGGGTTTATTTTTGGAATCCACACTTTGGTTAATGGTATTTTTGGGTTTATATATTTTTGGATGTTTCAATGGGGCCCCCACCTTTTTGCCTATTGGACGAAAAATCTGTCCCTAAAAATCTCTTGGCTTTTCCCAGCATCGTTGCAGGAAGAGGAAGTCGTAATTCAGACATTCTAGGAGAGCTGACCCCACGGTTCCAGCCCTGCCTCCTTGAGAGAAAGTCTGCTTGGGAGGGGGGGCAAAAACTGTGGTGTCAGCAACTGTTCTGTTGAAAGATGAAGCCCATGGGGTACCCTCAGGCAGTGTGGGTTCTTTCCCAGAAGGACCTGAGGCCTTGTCCCTAGCACCTTCTCCTCTGCCTAAAACTCATTCTCTTAAAAACCTCTGTATCTGGCCCAGAATGTTAAGAACATTCAGCATCAGGGGGCCACAAGCAAGTTTTCTCTAATTTCCAAACAGAAAGACTTAGAGACAGGAAGAGATTTCCCCCAAAGCCTCAGCCATGTCCCGAGAAAGGTTTGCCTCTGAGACATCAGCCTCTCTTGCTGGGCTGGTTGGACTGGAGAGACTTGGAAGTCTGTGGCCTATCTTCCTTGCCGTGGTGTCCACACCCCTTCCCCACCCTCCCCCACCACCAAGTCAGGAGCGGAGACAGTCATGCGGTGCCAGTGGCCACTCTGCCCAGGGTCACTTGCCTTCTGGGTAAACAGTGGGCGGAAAGAACCACAATCACCAGGTCAGTGCTTTGTGTGGCTCAATATAGTGACCGTCAAGCAGCTGCCTCGCTCACTGAAGCTCTGTGGCTGGGCTAATTTTTTTTTAAATGGGGGAGGTGGGGGAGGGCAGCAGAGCCTTCCAGAAACCCCATGCTGGTTACTTCTGAGGAATCTGCAGAGTGCTGCCCACTGCTATGTCCTATTCCTGGAGGGAAAAAAACAACTTTGGCTGGAGGGATTGCCTGCCTGAGTAATTAACACCTGCTCAAATAGAATATACAGGAGAGGGACCGGACAAGCCAGCAGACATTCCTGGGTAATGAGAACCTGCCTTTCCTCACCGAAGCCTTCTCTGCTTGCTGCCCACAGTTCCCGAGGAGCAGGGTCCACTGACCAACGGGGATCCCAGCCAGCACTCCTCAGCCCCTCAGAAGAGCCTTCCAGACCTCCCTCCACCCAAGATGGTGAGTGGCAGGCCAGGACACTTGATCATGGCCACCTGCCTGTCTGCCTAGCTTCTGACCCATTCCTATCGCAGTCCGTGTGCAGGACATGGGAGGAGGAGGAAGTCAGAACACAGGAAACTGGACCAGGACACTCCAGGTGCTCAGAGGAATGGGCCTGGGGGCTTTCTCAAGTGCTTTTGTCAAGGGTCACTTTGTACCTAACACTTCAGGGCCATAAACAGTTCTGATTAGCAGCTCATGAGTCTGTGACCTTCTAAACAGGTATGGTGGCTCATGCCTCTGATCCCAGCACTCAGGAGGCTGAGGCAGGAGGATCATCATGGGTTTAATTAAGGCTGGCCTGAGCTACACACTAAGTTCCAGGTAGCATGGCCTAACAGTGAGACGCTACCTCAAACGCAGAATAAAAAAAGGAGTTTCTACCGCACTGCATTGAAACCCACCAGAGGGCCATGTGAAGCTTAGAAAAAGACTTCCTGTTCCTAACATGGTCCCCAGGCTGCACGCCCACCCAACAGCTGCACAGGCAGCCTCCACTCACTGCCCTTCTGCCCCCGGGGTTGGTTCTACCTCAGGGTCTTTGTACTTTCTGGGCTACTGGCTTGTGCCTGTTCTCTTCTCTCAGAAGCTCTTAGAGTATCCTAAATGACAGGCCACCGTACCCCTGCTCTGCCTCCACTGAGCTGCTGTCCCTTGTCACTACTGGCATAGCTGCTTCATTATTTTTCTCCTTCGCCAGATACAAGCTCCAAAGGACAAGAACCTTTCACCAGCCGCCTCATGCCTCTTGTACACCAAGTAGGCCAGATAGAGCTCACTTTGTAGACCAGGCTGGCCTCAAACTCAGAGATCTGCCTGCCGCCTGAGTGCTGGGATTAAAGGAGTGGCCACCATGCCCAGTGTGTTCCTTGGTGTTGAAGTGACAGTTGTTGGCATTTGTCTGAGCAGCTGGTCACGTCCAATGGGTTACGTTTATAAGAACAGTGTCTGTGACACGCTAAGGCAACCTGTGGTGAGATGAGTCAGCGTGTTTACATTTTAGGGTGAATTGGGTTTCTGTCGCTGTGGTTAACACTGGATCAAAAGCGACTCGGGGAGGAAAGAGTTAATTTTGGCTCCCAGTCTCAGGCCATCACTGAGGAAAGACAAGGCAGCAGCTCAAAGCAGGAACCTAGAGGCAGGGACTGAAGTCGAGGCCATGCGTGTCGCCCACTGGCTTCCTCCCCACGGCTTGTTCAGTGTTATGTCCTACAACATGGAGGGCCACATGCCCAGGGTGGCACCTCCCACAACAAGCACTAATCAAGAAAATGCCCTACATACATGACTACAGGCCAATCTTATGATAACATTTTCTCAATATTGGTTCCCTCTCTTCAGATAACTCTTACTGTGTCATGTTGACATCATCATCATCATCATCATCATCATCATCATAAATCCAGTCAGAACAATGTGACAGAAACCCATTGTCTCAGTCTAGGAGTGGCAGTGTCGAAACTTGATCCAAGATTCTTTTCCTCAAAAGGAGGCTTTCTAGAAAACCCAACGCCACATCTAGGAGGTTATATGAGGCTCAAGAAGGGTTTAACCCCAGGATGGCTCTGAACCAGCCTCCAAGGCTTTCTAAGGACAGCAGGGGTACACACACCACCATGTGGGACACAGACATAGTTCTTGAGTACCTGGGTCAGCGTCCCATGCTTGAAGTCCCCTTAACTGACAGCTAGTGGGACTCTCCATGTCGGCAGGCTGACCCGTCCTCTCTGGGTGTCTGAGCAGTGCTGCTGATGGTCTCTTCCTGAGCTTCTACCCTACTCCATACAAAACTGACTGCCCATTAAGGGATAGGTGATTATGTCACCGTCTCAGAGTGTTGGGAGGCCTGGCCCAGGCAGACATCCAGGAGGCAGAGGCTGGATGTGAACACGGGCTTCTTGCTGGCTCTATAGCAGGGTGGGGCACCGTGCTCCTCCCAGCTTCTCCCCGATTCACGATCACCCCAGTACTTTGGGGGTCTGGGAGATACATCTGTGAAATGCCACCTGCCAGGCCAGGCACTCCCGAGTCAACACGAGGAGGGGTGGCATATTCAATAGGCAGAGTTCCCCTGTCCGAACTGTTCTAGAAGTCTGTGTCTCATAAACACGGTGTAGAGAGCCCAGAGTCTGGGCTCTGGTCACAGTTCTAAAGAATCCATTCCAACCGACCTGGAGCCTCTGGGATTCTCGGCATTCCCCAGTGTGAAGACTTGAAGGGGAGAGGATGAGGTAGTCATGGTCCTCTCCTGATCATCCTTCATGCTCTGTCCATGATGGGGTGGCTCAGACCACATCTGAGAGAAAGCTGGTGCTCGAGATGGAGACATTGTCGGCCCAGGAATAGTTCAGTCCCAGGAGTCTTTCCGAGGCGTGGTAATTGTCCTGTGGACAGACTCCAGGCCTGGGGACCGGTCCAGCAGCACCAGCTGACATTACAGTGCAGGGCCCTCCCTCCACCAGATGGACTTTCTTTACTAGAAGGGTATTGCATGCCTAAGGCCTTCCAAAAAATTTCTTATGCACCCACTACTGCCCTCCAGTGATTCCAGATGTGGCATGAGGAAGGGCAGGCTCTACTCCCCAGGCCCTCTCTTCCTGCCCACACATGCTTGGGCCCCGCAGGTCTTCCCGCTCACTTTGCCCAAAGCAGTAAAAGTCTTGGTCTAATGTTACCAGAGGAGCAGAGTCGGGTGGACCAGGAGGAGGAAACTCAGGAGTCACTGCTGCCGGGGCCTCCCAGGAAGACCGCATGGCTGTTCCATCCAGCCTGCCTCAGACAGAGATTCCCTCTTCCCTCTCCTGACTTCACATAATCAGGGCGCTATGGGAAAACCATCCAAATGCTGGGCCCATAATGCCTGTGTCTGGACCAGGATGGTGGTCCCTGTCCTGGGCTTGGAGTGCTTGTCAGTTCATCCCTGACACATCTCCGGTGACTAGGTCCTCACTGTAGTCCCCACAACCAGAACAGGTCTATCCAACCATAGAGGGCAGCCAGGGGTCTGGAGCAAATGTGTGGGTGTGGGTGTGGACAGTGACTCACAGCTTAAATCCTTCCAGGCTGCAGGCTGCACAGCCAGGTGCTGTGGTCACTGCAAGAGAAACAGATGTCCGCTGGCCACTGTACCGTCTTGGCAAGCACCACCCCTACCCCACACACCCCTTGAGGCTTGACCGTGACATTCGTGCTGATCTCAGTAGAGCTTTCTGGTAGGGAAGCAGCTGACATCCACAGCATTTCCCAGGTCAGTGTGGCCACAGAATTTTCCACCCGGTGTTGTTCCCCAGGGAAGGTTGGTGACTGCCTCAGATCATCTAGGACCATGGATTTTAGATCTCATCGGAGGAACTGGTACACAAGAGCCCTCAGCCCATGGCTCCACCCACCAGCCACCCACTTTTTGTTTCTTACCATCTGCTACATTTCGCACATTCACCCTATGGACTGTTCTCTACACTGCCACCCTCGGAGTGAGTAGCTGAGAGAAGAGACCCCAAGGAGAACAAGCAGAAATGAAATGTGGCTGTTGGTAAATCCTGCAGCTCATGGTGGCTTCTTCCTCGTCTCCTCCTCGGATACCTATTTCAGCACTGAAATCAAATCTCCGCGCGGTTCACGGTTACTGTCTTAGTTAGGGTTACTGTGCTGGGAAGAAACACCACGACCAGAAAGCAAGCTGAGGAGGAAAGGGCTTATCTGGCTCACACTTCCACATCACTGTTCATCACTGAAAGAAGCAAGCACAGGAACTCAAGCAGGGCAGGAACCTGAAGGCAGGAGCTGATGCAGAGGAGGAGGGTGCGGCTTATGAGTCTGCTCCTCATGGCGTGTTCAGTCTATGTTCTTACAGAACTCAGAGCCAACAGCCCAGGGAACGCGCCACTCACAGTGGCCGAGGATCCCCATCTACCACTAATTAAGAAAATGCCGCGTAGCTTGTATCTTATGGAGGCTTCTTCTCAGCTGAGATCCCCTCAGATAACTCCAGTTTGTGTCAAGCTGATGTAAAACCATCCACTACAATCTCAATCTCCATATCTTGATGCTTGTGCTTAAGAGAGTGGTCCTTCTTCCTTCGCCCTGAGACTTTAGCATCCCTGTCCTTTGACATCTGGTGATAAGTCACTGTGTCTGGGATTGTAGGACACATGCATGGGACTTTGATGTTTTTGTTTTTTTTTTTTTTTTTAGGATGGTAAAAACGAACATTTACTGAATGCTTCATGCTGCCCAGCATAGTTTAATTCTACATGTTTCCAAGTGACGGACATTTCTGCTTTTTGTTATTACTACAGTCTACACAAGCTGTCTTTGGGTTTCATTGCTGTGGAGAGACACCATGACCACAGCAACTCTTATAAAGAAAAACATTTGATTGGGGCTGGCTTACAGTTTCAGAGTTCAGTCCATTACTGTCATGGTGGGGAACATGGCGGTATGCAGGCAGACATGGTGCTGGAGAAGGAACTGAGATTCTGAATCTTGATCTGTAGGCAACAGGAGACTGACACATTGGGCATAGCTTGAGCATATGAGAGACCTCAAAGCCCGCCTGCACAGTGACATACTTCCTCCAGCAAGGCCACACCCACTCCAGCAAGGCCACACCCACTCCAGCAAGGCCACACCTCCTAATAGTACCACTTTCTATGGGTCAAACATGCAAACACATGAGTCTGTGGGGGCCATTTTTTTATTCAAACCACCATGCAAGCCAACCATCTAAGGTCGCATGTCTCCTCAGGCTGTGTGTCTGCCTTGCCGATAGGGTGCTGGAGCACCGCTGGCATGTTGCTCGGGAAACAATGAAGTCTGTGATAGAGAGTCCTAGCCCATGTTCTTCTGGGTGAGAAACAGTGAGAACAATGGAGGATGTTGTGATTCTCAGTCTCCTGTGTACCCAGATACCACTGGAGACCACAGGGGGTTGAGAACTGTGAGTCTCAAGGTTTGAGGAAGCTAGTTTGGTTGAGAGAGCACCCAGAGTGTGGAGGGGCTGGAAGAGAGAAGGCCTTCTCTGGGAGATTTGGGCGTGGCTCTTTACAATGAAGGCTTCCTCCCAGGGGATCCTTGATAAAGGAGACCGTCCTTGCTTGTCCAAACTGCTTTATTTTATGGCTGATGTGGGCTGTTGAAGCAGGTTGAAAACCCCCAGGGAATCTCAGAATTGAGGACTGGAGATGTGGAACTAGCTCACTGCCACGCTCTACCTATCCTGGAACACGGAGCCAGGATGTGCCATAACGACCAGTCTCACAGCATTAAAACCCTGGAGTTCTCCCTCTTCCCACATGGAAGGTTAGCCCTGGTTGCTCCCAGTGTGCTCCATCTAAAGCCCTTGGCTTTGTCTGTTTGTGCTACAGATTCCAGAGAGGAAACAGCCCACCATTCCAAAGATTGAGTCTCCCGAGGGCTACTACGAAGAGGCTGAGCCATTTGACACATCCATCAATGGTATGTCCGAGGGGCTGGGCCCAGAGGGTCTAACTGCTCTAACCACAGCTGACTCATTATCTGGTGACAGGCTCACCTTGGGCAGTCACAGCGACATGACACGGGAAATGACCTCACTGAGAACTGGCCCATACCTCATTCATCCTTTGGTCTGCGTGAAGTGTGCAGACCTTGCCTGCTTGTGTAGAAGGGCAGAGCATACCCACTGAAGCAGCTTCCTGTATCCATGGGGTTCCAGCCCCTCACCTGGGCTGTTGCTGCACTGAGCACAAAGAGGTGGCGTAGGAGAGCTGTGCCAGCTAAAGGGGCTGCAGTACTAGACGTGAAGGTCAGGCTGAGTCTACGGAAACATCCATGTTCTCTCCCTGGATTCAGTTACTAAGCTCCCAGCAGCAGGGTGAAAACACTTCAATCCAATGGAGAGAGCACAGACCACAGATATACCAGGTTATGTTTGGTGATGGCTATAAGGACTGAAACAGGACAGTGGCTCGGCTTACTTAAGAAAAGCAGGCGTTCTGACATGACCTCAGGGTGCTGGAAGCTACGGGGAAGAGATCAAGCCGGTAACTACAGGGTCAGAATTGTTAGAGGAGTCCACTGTGGCGGGGCCAGGTGAGTTCAGGGGAGACTATAAGCCTTCCTTTGCAGGTCCGCCCATGACTGGCCTGGCTTAGGTTTTGGATACATTGCAAATGGGCAGTATAAGCTGATGCTAGCATCCCAGTCTTCTTGGCCAGGCCCCTCAGCTTGCAGAAGCTGGCCTTTTGTCACTGTCATGAGATGCCTGAGATAAATAGCTTGTGAGGTGAAAAGGTTCTTTAGGGACACAGGTTCAGGGCTCTAGTTCAAGACTAGGCAGGCACATTGCTCTAGGCTGTGCTGGGACCTGTAGGGAGCCATGTGCAACTCAATCACTTCAAAGCTAAGAAGCAAAAGTGGGATTGAGAAGTCTAGGGTCCTATGATCCCCTTTGAGGACACCCCAATACCAGTGGCCTCTTACAAGGCTTTGTTTACTCTTTTATTCGGGCTTTCTTTTCAAGAAAGGAACCGGCTTGATTTTGTTGGTGTGTTTCCCAAGGAGGTCAGAAGAGGGCGCCAGAACCCCTGTAATTAAGAGTTACAGGATGCTGTGAGAAACCTGTGGGTGATCCGAACCAAACCTGTGTCCTCTGTAAAATCAGCAAGTGCGGTCAACTGCCAAGCCACGCCCCCCCAGGCCCCAACACTCTCAATGGTCCGTGGGGACAAGTCGTTGATAAGTGTCCCCCAAGGGCAGCAACATCAAGATTAGCATCTCCGCCAACTCTCCTTTGTGAGAATGTTTTATAGTCACACAGAACTTTGCAAATGTCAAAGGTGGGGGTGGGTGCCGGGTGGTCGGGACAAACTTGGCTGAAGCAGCCGGGGCCTCGTACACTTCTTCAACAACAGGACTAGAGTGAGTTGGGACCTCGAGCTGTCTGTGACTTCAGCTTTTCCCTTTCTTATTTACCTATGGAACTCCAGTCCCAGGAGCTGTGTGGGAGGGGAGGGCTTGTTGGGGCCAGGGATATTATCAGTGGTTGGCACTGTGGGCAGTGAGGTGCTGGCGAGTCACAGCTAGGCTATGATTTCAGACCCAAGCCAACCGAGGGTGTGGTGATGCCGTCTGCGGATGCATCCTGAAGGCAGAAACAGTGACTCACTAGTGAGCACCTCCATGTATCCTGAGCCCATCTCCTCTTAGGTGTGGCCCCAGCCAGCCAGGACCTGTCTCCTAAACACACAGGGGCAGACTCTTCAACTCCACACAACAACTGGTCAGAAGCGCCCAGGCCTTTGTTGTTTACCTCTGGCCTATGCAACCCTGCTGCTTACTGCCTGGCCATGGGGTCCCACTGTGTCCGTCTAACTAACCAGGAGGAGTGGGCCAGAGAAGCAGGTGACAGGAAGGCTGCTTCCCTCTCTTGCTATCATGAGGTTTAGGGTCAACTTGGGAAGTTAGAAATCCCTGTGACCTTTAACTGTGTGGCCAGCCAAATAGCCCTCACTTCCGGCCTGCTGTCCCTACACCTGCTTGAGCAAGGTGACTGGTCTCAGCAAGAGGAAGGGTCACTGTGTATAGGGATTGCTCTAGCTGGGTGGCCAACAGGATTGTGCTGCTTTGTAGATAAGGCCAGCTGCTGGGACTCTGTCCTGCTTTGTCACCTTTGGCTCAGCTACCCTTCAGGGCCTAAGCATCCTCTCTGCAAAGGGGGAATAGAAAATGGCAGCCTGTTTTTTAAAAGCGCTACCCAGACATGACACGTGTCATTCTGCCCACACCCCTCTGGTGAGGACTATTGGTCACCCCTAGTGGTCATGTGAACAGACCTCACGAATGATATCCTTGGCCTCTCCTGAGACGTCCACTCCTCAGAGGAGACAGCACTGCAGCCCTTTAATGCAATTCGTCATTTGTGGTGACCCCCAACCATAGAATTATTCTCATTGCTACTAAATAAATATAACTTTGCTACTGTTAGGAGTCATGATGGAAATATCTATGTTTTCTGATGGTCTTAGGTGACCCCTGTGAGAGGGTCATTCAGTCCCCAAAGGGGTCACTACCCACAGATTGAGAATATGGCTCTAGTGGTAGGCAGCCACATGTCACATCTGGGTGTGTGACTGTGCCTCTCTCTTCATCCTCCCCTCCCTCCCTCCTCCCTCCACTTCCCCCGTTGCCCCTCCTCTGTCTACACCTTTGAACATAAACCACACAGGACATTATGGAGGACATCTCCCCACTGGAGTCCCCAGATGGGCACAGTTGCCTGAAGGAGTCCTTTACGCCACGATCACCTTGGGTACTGCTTGTCTCCAAGCTGGACTGCCAGTGGTTTCCTGCTTGTTACCTGTTCTGAGATGGGTGCATGTGCATGCTCTGGGAGGCCACTGCCTTCTTCCTGTCCCCATGACTGGTCCTGCATGATCATTGTCATACCCTTTTCTGCCTGCGGGACCTGAAAACACGGAACAGGATCCACTGCTATTCATTCCTCCTCTCTCCACACCCCTGCAAGCCAGCATCTGTCTTAAAGAAATTCACCGTAGGGGCTGTCATCCTTCCTAAGTATAAACACAACAGCCAACATATTTGCCTGCAAAGTTCTCAAGCTACTCCTGGTACTAGGATTAGTGTTATATCTCAGCTAGCTTCTGTCAACCTCACACCACCAGAGCTCTTCAGGAAACACACAGGGCCATCTCAGAAGCACATACTGGGTGCTGGGGACATGCAGTGCCATCTCAGAAGCACACACTGGGTGCTGGGGACGTGCAGGGCCATCTCAGAAGCACACATCAGGCATTGGGGACATGAAGGTCCATCTGAGAAGCACACACTGGGTGCTGGGGACACAGTCGGAGCATTCATACCTAGCTTTGTAGCCTCTCAGCCCAGGTTCTTTCTTGTTCTCTAAGAAGAACCACAGTGGTGCTGGCCACTCCTCAGCTCATTCTTTGTTACAGAAGGCACAATACGGGCAGCTCAGGAAACTTAGCTGAAGCACCTGCCCGGCCATCGGCCTAAAGAACAACTTCCCAGAATTCTCTTTCCTCATGGTTTATCTGCATGCTTACTTGCTGCTCACCCCTTGCCCTCTTCGTTTAGGGAGTTGACTGAGTTGCTTTAACTAGTTTTCGGTGCTTTAATTGAATGTGGGTACAAGAATACTTCCAAGTAGATTCAACCATATTGACTTAGCCAGCCCCTTGCTGCTGGCTACTAAACAACTCTCCAATGGCTATGTTAATTTGCATAATGTTTCTTCTTATTGTTAAATTGTTGTCTCTTTATTTTGGTGCTGGGATCTTGCCTAGGGTCTTACGTGGGTTAGGCAAGAGCTCAGTCTTTTAATTTTTACACTTATTTTGAGAACTAGTCATGAGACATGTTCATACCACAAGACATTGGGACACCATGGTCCTGTACTTTTTTTTTTTTTCGGTTTTTTTTTTTTTTGAAAGTTAGTTTTCTCGGATAGCCATCCAAGATGGTGACAACTGGATCATAAAGCACCTATACTTTGTGGCTGCCTGGTCCTTTCTGAGAGGCTGCTGTGAGTTTACTGTTCTACAGCTACACAGGACCTTAGGGCTCTCCTCTGGAAAGTGTCATTTTGTTCTCTCTCTGTGTATTTAATAGATATATAGCAAATATGTATTATGAACGGCCCATTTGTTTTATGTGTACTTGGTAAAGCGGGAAGATGAGTGGTATCACACTGCTCTTAAGGAAAACTGGTGAAAATACTTAAGAATCCCCATTAACAGTATTGAAACAAAGTAAATGCATTTAGTTTGGCACCTGGCCAGCAAGGCGCGGGATAAAAGGTTAAGCTGCCTTTTAATATTTACCACAACAGATGCCATGGCTAAAATAATGACCACGGCAACCTCATCCCACCTTCCTGCAGTCCAGTTCAACTGCAGTTCTTTCTAACCAATATGCAGGAACCTAGCTGAAAAGCTAAAATGGACACCCACAAGTTCGTCTCTTGAAGTGAGTCATGAGATGGTAGGGGCTATTGTCTGTCTCAGGGACAGAGCAGAAACTACTATGTAGAAGGCTCAGGGAAACAGCAAATGGGCATGTCTTCCTGGGTAAAGGGGGGGTATCTAGCAATAGGGGAACATCCTTGTCTATTGGGAATTCAGGCAGAATATCAAGATCACTAGATCTAGATGGGGGTGTCATTGGAACCTTTCCTTTCCCATAATATGTTGTAAAAGATGGCTAGATGAATATGTTGATGTATAGATAATGGATACATAGTGGACAGATGCATGGGCCCACGGATGCATGGGTCGGTGGGTGTATGCATGCACACCTGGATGAATGCATGGGTCAGTGGGTGTATGCATGCACACCTGGATGAATGCATGGGTCAGTGGGTGTATGCATGCACACATGGATGTGTGCATGGGTCAGTGGATGTATGCATGCACACATGGATGAACGCATGGGTTGGTGGATGCACACATGCGCACATGGATGAATGCAAGGCTAGAAAGTAGACCAATATTTTAGCATGGGTTTTGTTGGCCTTAAGTACGGCAACGAGGCTGTAGAAGAGAACCACACTTGCAGCACAGCAGGGATATGAACTGGACTTGGAGGAAGATGAAGTGTGCACTAAGTTACAGTTTGTCCTGTGCTGAGCCAAGGGAGTCTTTAAGATAGAGTGAAAAGCTGACTCTGGCCGGTAGTAAGAGGAGCTGTGAGGTAGAGCCCAGGGAAGGGGCCCAGGGCTGTTCCAAGGAGGTGAGGGGTCTGTGGCTTAGGAAGTGAGTGGATTTGTTAAGAAGGGCTTTGACCAGGATCCAGGACATCATTTTGTTATTGTTGCTTTTTCTTTTGTGACAGAGTCTTACTGTGTAGACCAAGATGGCCTGGAACTCACAGAGATCTACCTGCCTCTGTTTCCCCAGTACTGAGTACATGATTAAGTCTATGCACGACCATGCCCTAAACAAGGAAAACAACTACTTCCAGAAAAAGCTACTTCCTGTCATGGTTTATGAGACAGATCCCTCCTAGACCCAGGGCAGATGTAGACCCAGCCTGGAAACTGGAATTTCCATTGGTCGAGGAGCCAGAGACCACAGGGCAAGGGTGCAGACTCTTCTGCTGGGAGGGCTGGGAGGTGGCAGCCTGGGGTTGCCTGTGCCTTCTTCATGTTGCTTATGTGCAGATGCTCGCCCCGGCCCGGCCCTGACTGACTGGGTGGATCTTGCTTGCAGAGGATGGAGAGGCTGTGAGCAGCTCCTATGAGTCCTATGATGAGGAGGAGAACAACAAAGGCAAGACGGCCCCCTACCAGTGGCCCTCGCCCGAGGCCAGCATTGAGCTGATGCGCGACGCCCGCATCTGTGCCTTCCTGTGGCGCAAGAAGTGGTTAGGCCAGTGGGCCAAGCAGCTCTGTGTGATCAGGGACACCAGACTCCTGGTCAGTCCTCATCTTCTTCATTGGGGGATGGGGAGCGGTGGGGGGGGTTGCTCCCTGATAGGACAGTTGGGGGTTAGAGCCTTTGATATGGGGAGAGTTTAACATTTCCCTAGCATATAATAATAATAATAATAATAATAATAATAATAATAATGTTTACATTTTTGCTTGCTGACCAGGTCAGCTCAGTCAGTCAACTGGTTTCCCAGAGCAGAAATGAGGACTGAAAAGAAAAAAGACAATTAGACAACACTGTAGCGTGACCCCAGCCCGTTCTGAGGCTGAGGTGGGGTTTATTACTTTCCAATCTGCTTTTAAACCACTTTAATTGCGTGCAGAATAATAAGATCAGTTCTGAGTCGAGGAACAAGCAAGGCAATAATCTTACAACATCTTTCTGGGGGCTACGCAGGAAGACCGAGACACAAGGGCCACCACACAAGCTTCTGCGGAGCCTGCCCCGAGCTTTGCATTAACCCAAATATAAAAGTTCTTAATCCAGGCCTTTTTTCCTGAGCCCAGGCCCAGAGTCAGATTTCTGCCTTGAGTTTATTTCTTTTGTCCTGGTGATGTCAAATTCCCACCAAGTGTCTAGAAGCAAGTGGCCCCAAAAGGGCTTTCCACAGCATATGTAGATGAGTGGTTTTTGTCTGGGTTAGGAAGATATAGTAGTTTGTAATTAAACTCTCATAGCAGGAAGGTTGCTGTCCCCCACCCTTTCCCTTACATCTTGCTTCTTTTTAGGTGGAGACAGGAGTGAGGTAGGACTCTCCATGCAGCCCAGGCAGGCTTTGAACTTGTTACCCTCTTGCCTTAGCATCCCCAGTGCTGACATCACAGACATGTGCCGACACGTGATCTCTGTGGGGCTTTCTGTTTTTGAGAGCTACATTCCCAGTGGCTTCCTCAGCTCAGTTGAACCTCACCCCAAACCCCTCCCCGTTCTGGCCACCACTTTGGCCTGAGCAACCTGAGAACTATTGGAATCCTCCCAAGAATTACAAAACTTAGGGCCACCTATTCTAAGTCAAAACCTGCAGAGGAACCAGAGACTGGACCCTGACAATAGCTGTACTTCCTGACATTTTAAATTAAAAGTCACAGTTTTCAATTAGGTGTGGTCGGTCAGCTGCTCCAGAGTATAGGGCCAGATGATCCGAGTCTCAGAACTGTAGGCCAGACTAGGCATCATAGCTGGACTTTATCTCAAAAACAGAACAAAACCCGACAGCTTTGTGCCCTGACCCAAAGTCTCATGCATGAGGTCTTTATAAACATCTTTCCTTTGGTCACAATATGTCCACCTCAGTCCAGATGTAGTTTTGGGTGATCTTGCCTTGCTATTCATTTTACAAGAGGCAGAGGGCAACAAGTCTTTTCTGATAGGGGACAACGGTCCCTTCCTTAGAGTTCTATCGTCTCAGATAAACCATAGCTGGGAAGGCTAAGACATGCAGAGAGATAGAGACATATAATAAACACTTGTCCTACTGTGGTGTCCTTAGGTGATGTCATAGTGTCACAGTTTGTTCTTACACAAACTAAGACAACCGTGTTATTAAGGGATATCGTCTTAGGAAGCCACCGTATATCTTTGTAACCCATCACTGGCCAGAACATCGCTATGCGGCACATGGTGCATTCGAGGAGCCCCCTCCCTGAGTCAGAGCAATATACAACTATTGGAATGACGCAAGTCCTGGAACACCCCTGGCAAAGTCAGGGACAAAGAGCTTGAAGGAGACAGAGAGACAGAGATAGACTGAAACCGATAGAGGTTAAAGCCCCGGGCGTGCTTTGGGTACCCAGTCCTACAGCTGAGAGATGAGATCAGGCTCGTGCAGGAGAGGGGGCATTTCTGTGTCCACGGGCCTCTCCTTTGCCGAGTCTCCCCCGTACCCTGGCAAAGTAGCATCCTCTCTCTTCTAGTGCTACAAATCGTCCAAAGATCACAGTCCTCAGCTGGATGTGAACCTGCTGGGCAGCAGTGTCGTGCACAAGGAGAAGCAAGTGCGCAAGAAAGAGCACAAACTCAAGATCATGCCGATGAACGCCGACGTGATCGTGCTGGGCCTGCAGAGCAAGGACCAAGCCGAGCAGTGGCTTCGGGTAAGGGAGATGGGCCAGACTGGCAGGAGCCCAGCCTCTTCCTCCAGTGCTCAGGGAACGGCTCCTGGAGCTGTGTCCCCCAGTTCCTTCTAGAGTGGCAGATGCTGTGGTCAAGAGCAGAAAGGACCCTACAGGTGCTCAGTGCTTCAGCATTCTGGGTATTGGCAATTGGTGTCATCGACCAGACACCACACTCTGCTGCTCTATCTGAATTCTTAGAAGCCGGGCCTGTAGTGTACGTCTTGGGATCTCTTTGCTGTCTTCTCCTAAAGAGGTATCGCATTCTTCCACAGTTAAGTAGATATTCGCTGCATCTGTGAAGTAGTCACATGGAGTCTGGGCTCAGAGCACATTTAACTTTGGATGTCGCTGGGCAGTGTTGGCAAGCCTGTTTTATGAGACTGGAGATTAAGGCTCAGAGGACAGAGGCAGTTGTCACCTGGCAAATGGGTCAACTGTCTCCATGGCACTGGGCCCTGCCACTTGCTATGCATTTGAGCACCTCTGCTACTCTGTAGCTTAGCTGGGACAAGAAAGTACCTGAGGAGGGGCTCCCTGCCTAATTCAAGATGGCGGGCATAGCCGGTCCAGAAAGTGTACTGTCTGAACAAGAAAAGGCTCGGTTTAGCCAGGTCTCAAAACGTGAAAGCCACTGTCCCCCTCCTTCCTGCCACCTGGTCACCCATCATGTCCATGATAGCTGTTTGTGGCATTGTGTCTGCCACCCCACCCCTCCTGGCTAAGCCTAGCCATCGTCCTGAGCCTGTCAGAAAAGAGTCTGAAGGGACCCATTAAAACATGACTGAAAATGGGGGGGTCCTGGCCACCCCATATGCTGAGTACCCCAGATTTGAAGCCGACAGGCTGTTTCTGTGAAACCACTACATGTTTTGGAAAGTCTGGCCAAGCCAGTTTCCTGGGAGGGCCTGGGCAGTACTTCAGACCTTCTGAAGACTCTTCAGGGGGTCATAGACCATCGTGTAGAACAGAAGGGGTTATTGTCCAGATAGATGTGCAGTTTGGAGGATTCCCGATTGATTATTTAACTCTGAAGAGTTAAGCCTGGTATGCATGCATGCATACATGTGTATGTATGTATGTATGTATGTATGTATGATGTGTGTATATATGTGTATGCATGTATATATGATGTATGTGTGCACATGCATATGTATATATTATCCATGTATATGTGTATATATGAACATATATGTATGTATATATATGAACATATATATGCATATATGAGGTATGTATGTATGCATTCATGCAGGCATATGTATAATGCATGTATATATGATGTATGTATATATGCATGCACATACATACACACATTCATACACATATATATGAAGTGATCTTAACTTGATTTTTTTAATGCATGCAAAGTGCTCAGCACCAGGCCCAGTGCATGCCAACTACAGGACACTTAGGCAGTGCGGAGGCCCACAGAACACAAGGGGCTGGTCTAGGTCTGCGGCGTTGCTGGGACCCAGGGCTGAGATGCTAGCTGAGCTCCTTTCTCTTGCCTGGCTCTCCCTTTCGATTCCTGACATCCCTGCCCATCCTCATGCTGCTCACAAGAGTGCACACATGCTAATGAGCGTGTGCTTGTGCAGAGATATGCGGATGCTCACTGCTCCTGTGCCTAGTTCCCACGACTGTGCTGTCTGCAGAGACATACTTATCCTTCCCTGGACCCTTAGCCTCCCTCCCAGGCACCACCACTCTTGCTGGAGGTTTCAAAGACAGGAGCGCTATTCAGCAGGCACCAGATTTGTGTCTAAGCTGCACAGAGAAAGCCTTCTTCTCCCTGGTCAGATGAACGCAGAGGTAGCCCTGGCTCTGAGAAGCTGCCCTCCCCTGTAGCAGGGCAGGATTGGTCGGCTCCCTCCCCAAGCAGGACCTCCAAAATAAAAACAGGAATGAAGACACCTGTCCTGAACTGGGTCCTCACAACCATAGACACAGCGACTGAGGATAGACTGAGGACACAGAGCTAAGCTTCTGATTCCAGGGCCCACTTTCTTCCTCCCTCGAAATGTTGCGTATTCTTCATGGATCTGAGTCCCTAGCCGTGGGCAGGCAGGAAGTGAGAAATAACCTGCTTCCCCTTCCTCAGAGCCGCTCTTCCTGTTGTCCTGTCTCCTCTGATTTCAAAGTTACTTTCACAAACTGTTGTAGGAACAGACTGAAAATGGAGGGTCCTGTAAGCACACACGCACACACACACACACAGACACACATACACACATCTGTCTTCCCTTCCCTTGCTCTTTTCCTCCTCTGGGAATCCCCCAGGTGGCCCTGGGCTCAGAAGAGGGTTACATAGCTGCTTAGTAAGGTCAGGGATATCCTTGACCTGAGTGTCTTCAGGCTAGGCACCAAGTACCAGTCAAGCAGGTCCTTTCTAGAAAAGGTGACACGGCCTATGGCTGATGGCAGGTGGACAGCTAGTGTGCAGTTTGCATCAGATCAAGCCTGCTTAATGGTGTGGAGATTCCATAGTGGCTCCACAGCCCTGGAAGTCGGGCAAGCATCCAGGGTGCTCACCGGATAGCATCCCTGCCCTCATGGTGGCAGAAAGGTGGCTCACGGAGCCCAGGGATGCCTGCTCTGTCATCTGTGGGCCCCTGCACATGCTCAGATTAAGGGGTTCCTGCAGGAAGCATAGAAGAGAGAACGCTTGCAGGCTGTGACTAGGGTACCGGCATTTCTATTCTGAGGTTCTGTCTCCCCTGCTGTGCGGCTGGGTAGCAAGGTCATGCAAGGACCTGGCCTAGACTCACAGTGTTCCTTTGGTCCAGGTCATCCAGGAGGTGAGTGGCCTGCCTTCTGAAGGAGCCTCGGAGGGAAACCAGTACACACCGGATGCCCAGCGCCTGAACTGTCAGAAAGTAAGGTTCCCACTCCCAGAGGGAGGGTCCTATTCTGCATTTCCTTGGTAAAAATCAAAAGTGTAAAATTGAAAGCACCGTTCTTGTATTACAGCCCAATTAATAAGAAACACACAGCTTGGGTAGGCAGGAAGTAAGTTTGGCAGGACAATGGATGGAAGGCTCATAGACCTAACGTCTTGCTTAGAGGAGGAATGGAATTGGAAACAAGGCTCACTTTGCCCTGTATTCTTTTTCATGTATATAAAACCTCAGAGGACTAAGCTCACTGCACTTAGTAGGGATGGGTTTCAAAAGACATTTGCATACACTGAGTCACTCCTCAGCATCCTGCTGGTCCCTGCTGCATGCCACAAACGGATCACCTTACGTATCTCTGTAAAACTGAGGGGTCCGTGCAGTGTTTGTCTGCGGACTTGCTTTCCTCATGTGACATCTCTGATCTTCCTGCAAATGACTTGATTTCATTCTCTTCGCGGCTGAATAAAGCTCCACTGTGTTCACAGGCCACATCTAGGCCGGCCTTGCATCTTGGCCATACTCGGTGTTCTTATAGAGAGTGAATCACTCTAGATTCTTACGCTGGACATTTATTTTTGCCAGACTGGCACTGTTCTCCAAGAGCCCCTAGTCTCCAGGTGGAGCAATCCTGATACCAATCCTCACCCATGGCTCCGGGGGTTTTCCTGGCCCAGAGCTATGGGGAGCTTTGGTTTTTAAGGATCTAGGAAGCCGGACTTGGTACAGTCACCTGTGGATCACCCTTGCTCAATTCCCAAGTGTCAGCAACAGTAGCGATAACGGGTGTGGTGTCTCATTTTGTGTCCCCAGCACTGGCAAGGCAGAAAGCAAGTGGACTCATAGAATGACTAAGCAAGGAGGAGGGGAGAGGAGGGGGAGGAGGGAGAGGAGAGAGAGGAAGAGGAGGAGGGAGACTAAGGGGAGGAGGGAGAGGAGGGGAGAGGAATGGGAAGAAGGGGAGGAGGAGGAGAAGAGGGAGGAGGGAGAGGAATGGGAGCAGGGGGAGGAGGGGAATGGGGAGAGGGGGAGGAGGGAGAGGAATGGGAGCAGGGGGAGGAGGGGAATGGGGAGAGGGGGAGGAGGGGAATGGGGAGGGGGAGGAGGGAGAGGAATGGGAGCAGGGGGAGGAGGGGAATGGGGAGGGGGAGGAGGGAGAGGAATGGGAGCAGGGGGAGAAGGGGGAGGATGGAGAGGAGTGGGAGGAGGGGGAGGAGGGAGAGGAATGGGAGCAGGGGGAGAAGGGGGAGGATGGAGAGGAGTGGGAGGAGGGGAGGAGGGAGAGGAATAGGAGCAGGGGGAGGAGGGGAATGGGGAGGGGGAAGAGGGAGAGGAATAGGAGCAGGGGGAGGAGGGGAATGGGGAGAGGGGGAGGAGGGAGAGGAATGGGAGCAGGGGGAGGAGGGGAATGGGGAGAGGGGGAGGAGGGAGAGGAATGGGAGCAGGGGGAGGAGGGGAATGGGGAGAGGGGGAGGAGGGGAATGGGGAGGGGGAGGAGGGAGAGGAATGGGAGCAGGGGGAGGAGAGGGAGGATGGAGAGGAGTGGGAGGGGGGAGGAGGGAGAGGAATAGGAGCAGGGGGAGGAGGGGGAGGAGGCAGAGATCCTTTATTCTCTAGAAGGCTGAAGGCCACACAGCAACCCCCGCAGCCCAGCCACTGGTACTGAGGAGAGGGTAATATCTTCAGGGTTTTGCCTATTGTTGAGCTGCCAACAGGAATGAGGTTGAGCTCCCGTCCCACTGGGTGAGGATGAGGGTCCCTCCTGCTGGTGCAGCTTCCCACTGCCCATGGGTTCACTGTCATATCAGCTCCAACAGCCATTTGGAGAACTTACAAGCAGGATGGTAGGGGAGCTACTCCGAGAGTGGGGAATGTCAATCTTGGGAGGGAGAGCGGCAGTAGGTGCCCCAGAGAGCCCTCAGAGAGAACTTGACCAGTAACCCCGATTCTAGCTGACAGAGGTTCGGTTGGGTATCTCTGGCATGCTCACCAGAGCATCTGTTTGCCTTGAAACTTTAGTTTTCCAGGTAACCACTCCCAGCAGGTGACCCCTGTCTTGTCTCTTTGTTGTCCACAGCCAGACATCGCTGAGAAGTACCTGTCAGCGTCAGAGTATGGGGTCACCGTCGATGGCCACCCTGAGATTCCAGAGACCAAAGATGGTAACCAGGCTATGGTCCTCTACCTGGTGACTGAGAGAGCAATACTGTTCTAGGGTGTGAGACACGGCTGTCTGGCTCAACCCTAACTGTTTCGGGGGTAGCTGATTCTAACTTGACGTCTAACAGAGCAAAGAGAGAGGGGGCCAAACCAAAGTTAAGTTTTGCCATAGACTGGGGAAGAAAGAGCTCCTCTTCCCCAGCCCCGTTTCAAGTTTCTTTGAGGCCACATCATTTGTAAAGATTCCCAGTGTTCACCTACACTGAGATGCCTGGGTAGCCCCACAGATGTGACTTTGGGAATAGCTGACTTGGCCTGCCAATCCTCATGTGTATATGTTCATATGCACCTGTACACGTGTGAGCACATGAGTGTAGGTTGGGATGAGTCTGCATGTGGGTAGACTGTGTCCAACATTGACAGCTTTCTCTCTCATCCTGACAGTCAAGAAGAAATGTTCTGCTGGCCTTAAGCTGAGCAACCTTATGAACCTGGGCAGGAAGAAATCTACCTCGCTGGAGCCCCCAGAGAGATCCCTGGAGACATCCAGTAAGACCCAAAGCGACCACCAGGACCCCAGGCTTCACTCTGTTGCTGTGTTGAGCCCTAGCAAAGGCAGAGGATTCTGTGGCTGGAGAGCACAGAGCTGTGGTTTGTTCTTCATGCGTTACCAGGTTCTGTCCTGTTACAGGATTGGGTTCTTTGGTGTCAGTGTTCTCTTAAGCACAGTTTCCTCTGTGGTGTGGGCCGACAATGTTGAAACAGGTGGCTGGAAGGCACAGTCCTGCACCTGAAGACATACGGGACCATCCTTGTGGTTATTAGGATTTGGGCACCCTGGTGTTGGTAGCATCAGGGTGCTACAGGGGAAATGGGGTCCTCAGTCTAAAGGCTAAAAGCTCCAGACCAAGGTCCTGGAGAGGAGGTTGGCACTGAAGCAGAGCTTTGCTGCAGTAGACCCTAGCTGTTCTAACAGAAGTAGACTGAGTCAGGGCTAGAGAAGGCATGGGCACACCTTGTCTTAGGGTTTTACTGCTGTGAACAGACACCATGACCAAGGCAACTCCTGTAAGGACAAAATTTAACTGGGGCTGACTTATAGGTTCAGAGGTTCATTCCATTATCATTAGGGTGAGAACATGGCAGCATCTGGGCAGGCATGGTGCAGGAGGAGCTGAGAGTTCTACATCTTCATCTGAAGACTGCTAGCAGAGTACTGACTTCCAGGCAGCCAGGATGAGGGTCTTAAAGCCACGCCCACAGTGACATACCTACTCTAACAAGACCATACCTTCTCATAGTGCCACTCCCTGGGCCACTCACGCACTAAACATCACACACCTGCTCAGGAGGGAAGAGGAGGATTGGGCCCTGTGGGTTAAGTCTGAACAAAACATCAGGGAAGCAGAAGAAAACCAAGCAAGGTAGCAGGTTCGACCCTAAAGCCAGCAGATTTGCATTGAGACTAGAAGTAGGGGTTGCCTGCTGGAGCAGAGGGCCCGTGTCTTGTGTAAATACTCTCACCAGTCCCAGGCCAATAGAGGACAACGCCCATTTTCCTCTGGCCATACTTCTGCCAAGAACCAGGAAAGCTGTCCTGCCCTGCCCCAGAGCACTAGGAAGAAAATACTGTGCTCTGAGATGGACAGATGTTGTCTCTGTGATGACATATGACGGGTCCCTTGCTAGAGGATTTGTCCTCTTTAGATGCACCTGTCCTGTGGCCTCATCCTCCACCTGTCTGCATGTCCTCCGGCAGGCTACCTGAATGTGCTGGTGAACAGTCAGTGGAAGTCACGCTGGTGCTTCGTTAGAGACAGCCACCTGCACTTCTATCAGGACCGGAACCGGAGCAAGGTGGCCCAGCAGCCCCTCAACCTGGTGGGCTGTGAAGTGCTTCCAGATCCCAGCCCCGACCACCTGTACTCCTTCCGTATCCTCCACAAGGGCGAGGAGCTGGCCAGGCTTGAGGTATATTGGCTGTGGGACAGGCGGGAAGGACAGCCAGCCAAGGGGGGTCAGAGGGGCGGATAGTCTCAGTTATCAAGTGAAGTACTGAGAACCATGATCCCACTGAGAGAGGACCAGAGGCTTCATGTTACATTTGCCTTCATATGTGCAGTTGTTTATGTTTAGAAAATATGTCCATTCTTGCTCAGACTTCAGGTGGCTTTGTTACAGGGGGTGGGACCACAGGGATGGGACCACAGGCTTCGTCCTATGGAGGGCTCCTTGCTCCTGTGGTACCAGAGCAGAGTCTGAACCTCAAAGGGGTGCTGTTTACTTTGCATGCCACCAGCCAAAAGAGCCCAGAGGCCCAGTTCACAGAAATGGGGGCTGTAGGAAATTATCTGGGATCAGAACTTGCACTGTGATGTAATTACATCTCAGCCTCTTCCTGCCCTTGGTTTCATGCACTGTTAGTCACAAAAACAAGAGATGACATAATACAAGCTTGCAAGGAGCCCCACAGGTGTGGCCGAGGTCCTACACACAAGTAAGCACTTGCCCATTGATTCCTGCCGCCTTAGGTCTTTAATCCATGGATCTTCCAAGCCTGCTTCAATGCTGCCCCCTAGTGGCTGCAATGCCCATATCGACAATGGCCTCACAGAGACCCGTTCACCTGTTCATTTGCCCATTAGTCAACTTCTACTCCTTGGATAAGAGAAAACTAGTGCTTGTCCTCACGGAACTTATTTCTAGTCTGGCAGCGTGGTAACGTTTGGCTAATTACACAGTTTTTTAGTTACAGTTTCAGGGATGAATTAGGGCACTGTAAAGGTGACCTTGACCACCGGGAAGCTGCTGCACTTTGCCCAGTGTAGGGGTGGTGGCCTAGAAGATGTCTTTGAAAAGCAGGGTTGAGAAGTACAATTAGAAATCAATGGGGAAAAGAAATCTGTCTTCTTTTTCTTGTGGCTGTGAGTAAATGCCTGACAGAAAATAACTTGGAGGAGAAACTGACTTGGCCCGTGGTTTTAGGGGGTACACGGGTCCTAGAGGGGTAGGCATGGTAACAGAGTTTCAAGGCAGCTGCCATCTTGTATCCATAGAAACAGATGAATGCTGGCCTCTGCTTGCTAGCTCCTTCTCATTCGGTGCAGGACTCAGGTCCGTTGGATGGTGCTGCCCATATTCAGGGTGCTATTCCTCTCTTCATTTAAATCTATGTGGAAACCCCCTCACAAACATGCCCAGAGGCTGGGCAGTGGTGATGCACACCTTTAATCCCAGGACTTGGGAGAAGATCTCTATGAGTTTGAGGACAGCCTGGTCTACAGAGTGAGTTTCAGGACAGCCAAGGGTTACACAGAGAAACCCTGTCTTAAAAAAACAAACAAACAAAACCCAAACGTGCCCAGAGGTATGGCTCCTAGGTACTTCCAATCCAGCCATTTAGAAACTGAGGATAAGTGTTGTACCAACCAAAAGTCGAGTTTGGTTTGTAGCTGCATCTTTAGAAGGATGGGTTCAGAGGGGTGGTTAGTTTTGCTCAAGAAGATAAGCCTATGGCTTTTATACAGTCCTATTTTCTTGTCATGAAGGCAAGAAATAATATTGACATTTGGATGGAAATGTCTAGTGTCTGCAGTTGATTGGGATACACTGTCCCCCTAGAAGGAAACAGCAGATTTGCTGGGACCCAGTGAGTAAATTAGGACTTCTTGCCCTTGTATTAGGTCTTTCAGATTCCTCAACTTTATTGGTATCGTAAAAATAAATCTGAACATAAATATCTCTGAGGAAGTGTCTCAGCAGTTTCACATGCATGGGTTAGGATGATAAAAGGGACAATCACTGTCCACAGAGGAGACAACCTACGATGTATAGTTATTCAGTAACCAACAATCTGAGCACCTGCTAATCGATAGCTCTTGGTAATCTTTTATGGTTCTTACCTTGAAAATGTATTGATCAGCTTCTAGAAACCCATGCCTACAGTGGTGTGTGATGCTCCCCACCAACGTCTGGAGTGTCACTGAGGTGTCACCATGGTGATGAGAAGCTGCCCCTAAGGCAACATGGTATTACTGCCAGAAAATGCTATTTAGGTTTGCTTGGGGATACAGTGTGTTGGTAAAACTGAGGGTGCTCTGCACAGGTCTCATGCTTGATGGCAGGGACAGGAGTGACCTGGCCTGGCCTAGGGGGAGGGACTGGCCAGGAGAGCACTCCTTCCTTATTCATGACTCTGCATGTCCTTCTAGGCCAAGTCATCAGAGGAGATGGGCCACTGGCTGGGCCTCCTCCTCTCAGAGTCGGGCTCCAAGACAGACCCAGAAGAGCTCACCTATGACTATGTGGATGCTGAAAGGGTTTCCTGTATTGTGAGCGCGGCCAAAACCTCTCTCTTGTAAGTAAGGAGAGGCCTTTCCTTGTGTGTCTTTTGGTCCAGCCTTGCTTGTAGACCTGGTAGGTAGTAGGGCAGCATGCCTACTGGGCACACAGGATCAGTCAAGTCCTGCTTGGTCCTGCAGTAGGGGGTACAAAGCAGGGGCCGGAAGCTGCATGGTGCAGCCTCAGACCCAGAGAAGAGCTTGCCCCAGGGTCTGTTACAATCAGATGCTCTCTAGCTCCCAAGCACAGAGTAGGTGGCTTTCCTGACTTCCCCTTGCGCTTCCTCCGGACTCCTTACTAGTCTCCAGTGCACTCTGGGATACGCAGGGCGAGGTAGGCGCTTTCACTCTATAGACGGGCGGACGGGCTTGGACAGGGGTGTTTTGGACAAGGGGGTGCTGCCAGGCAGAAGCTACCTTGGCACCGGAAACAGGGCCTGTTTCCTAATGTACAAAATGGGGGTACATTACCCTGGGATCTTGTGGTTGGTCCTACAATGAAAGGGAAGACCCCGTAGAAGACAGCTGGAGGAGACTGAGGAGGGACTTGGCATAGGGACACTTGTTTTCTCTGGAGGGGAAATCTAGACCTAAGAGTTCTGAACAAAGGAGACAAGATGGCCCTGGCTGGGAGGAAACGGGCATTTATGTTAGGCCTGTGTAGCCCAGGGCTTCGATTCTGCATCCTTTGAGGCTGGTGGGTTTCTACGGGGACCTGGAAGCTCTTTCTGCACCCGTATGTCTTCCAGGCTGATGCAGAGAAAGTTCTCAGAGCCCAACACATACATCGATGGCCTGCCCAGTCGGGACAGCCAGGAGCTGCTGTATGATGACGTGGAGATGTCGGAGCTGACGGCCGTGGTAAGCACTTGGGACAGGGGCACCGCTGACCAGTCCTTCTCCTGCCAAACTCCCATTGGCAGAGGGTCAGACTGTTCCCGAGGCATGCAGTTCCCAGTCACCAACAGGGCCAGCCATCTTTTGTGCAAGGGGTTGTGTGTGACTCACCTAACTGGAGACCTATCTAGAAAACAACACTTGGTTGTTTGCTCTGATCGGTGCTGGGCACGGGGGAGAGAGACGGTGATAGCGTGAGGTGAGGTAGGAACACTGACACATTAGCCTTCAAAGTCTGCGCTGGTAGCTGTGGGCCGAGCATGCTGGAGGCAGGGTCCTGGCTCCCGAATGAAGTGGCTGTAGCTGGGGTGTTAGTGTATCTCCCGAAGACTTGACCCCCTCTCCCTCTCCACCCCCGTGGAAAGACTTGTCCCTTCCCTCTTGACACAAAATGCAGTGTTCTGAGATAGGACTCTGGCATCCTATCCAGGACCCCACAGAGGGTTCCCCTGGAAGAGAGGGAGCCACCCAGAAACTGCAGTGTGAGGTGGCCTGAGGTCCCTTACGGCCAAAGAAAGGAGGTAGTAAATCCCCTTGACTTTTTCCTGTAGGTGGAACCGGCTGAGGAAGCCACTCCTGCTGTGGATGCTAACAGTGGGAATGAGCTAGACCGAGTATACCTGGACCTCACACCCGTCAAGTCCTTCCTGCATAGTACTAGTGAGGTCCAGGTGCAGGCCGTCTCTCTCCCAGTGGTGCCACATCTGGATGATGTAGCTGAGACCCTCACAGTAGACCCAAAGCCAGGCACCACCGCAGAGGAGCCCCTCACAGAGTCTCCAGGAGGCCTGGAGACACAGCAGGTACAGACCATCCCATCAACAGACACCCAGCTACCTCACCAGCCCCGGAAGTCATAGAGCAGTGTGTGACTTCTCTTGGCACAGAGGCAGCCAGAGGGTCAGGAGTCTTCAGAGCCCATGGAGCCCACGCTGAGAATCACCATGGTTAAGCTGCAGGCCGAGCAGCAGAGAATCTCCTTCCCAGCCAACTGCCCGGACACCATGGCTTCTGCCCCCATCAGTGCCAGCCCGCCTGTGAAGGACAAGCTGAGGGTGACCAGTGCAGGTATATCGACCAGATCCAGGCTTAACACTTTAGATGTGGCAAGTCAGCCCGTTGCCCTTCTTTTGCACGAGAGGAGGGGTTCACAGTTGTGAGGGAACCTGCTCTGGACCACCCCAACAACAAAAGTGAGGGACACATTCCACCCTGTCACCGTGGGGCTGGCATCCAGCATGGGGGTTCTAAGTCATCCATTCCTGCTGACACAAGACGTTCTCTCTCTGGTCTGCAGAGATCAAACTTGGGAAGAACCGGACAGAGGCGGAAGTGAGGCGGTACACGGAGGAGAAGGAGAGGCTGGAGCGGAGTAAGGAGGAGATCAGAGGGCACCTGGCTCAGCTCCGCAGAGAGAAGCGTGAGCTCAAAGAGACCCTGTTAAGATGCACAGGTGGGCGCCTCTGGGTGGACGGCCAGCGTGGAACTTTGTCTCAGCACACTTGGGCTTGGGAGGGAAGAATTGTCTTCTGCCTCTGGATCCCTTGGCTTGAGTCCCCTTACCCATGGAAAGGACCCCTCTTGTTCTGGTACTGTCTGAGGCCATCTCTGCCCAGATCAGAGGGAAAGGGTCACCACTACCAGGAGGTGGTTAGGTTGTTCCCAGGTTGACACTGAGCCTAGGTTTGAGACAGGATCGGCTGACTGGTGCCAAGTCATCTCTATGTTAACCACCTGTGCAGTGCACCACTTAATCTCCAGCCACCTGTAAAGAAGCCAGAGGCCTTGCGGGTAATTTTCCAGTCTCAGATGGCTCATGGGAGGTTTCCTAGCAACTTACCTCTGAAGCCTCTCAGAACTACTTGACCTGGATCTCATTTGATATTTAAATCACAGAGTTGCACCAGCAAACAAAACCAGCCTAACAGGTTTGCAGACAAATGCAACAGGTTCCTGGGAAGCTTAAGGAAGGCCTTGGGGGCAGAGTGTCCCCATTTTTTTACTTGTCAGGACAGAGTCCATTTGTCCATCAGTGAACCCATTTAAGGCACACAGAGCAGTGGGTTTTTAATATATTATTCAGTTAGCAGTTGCGCTGGTAGCTTTTCCATTCCTATGACAAAATACCATGACCAAGGCAAATTATAGAAGAAAGGTTGTAAAGTGGGGCTTATAGTTCTGGAGGGGTTGAGTCTATGACAGTCATGGCGAGAATTAGGACATCTGACTGGAGAAATAGCTGAGAGCTCACATGTTGAGACAGAACCACAGTGACACACCCTCTCCAGTAAGGCCACACCTCCTAATCCTTCCCAAACAGCTCCGCCTTCTGGGAACCAAACATTGAAACGTACAAGCTAATGGGCATCGTTCTCATTCAGACCTACCACATCATATTTCCTTTCTTGAGCCTCCAAGAAACCTGCCACCACCCAGCATGGTTCCCTGTCCTCTGCAGCAAGTTTGATCCTCTCTACAGATAAGGGGGTCCTGGCCAAGCTGGAGCAGACGCTGAAGAAAATAGATGAGGAATGCCGGATGGAGGAGAGCAGGCGTGTGGACCTGGAGCTCAGCATCATGGAGGTGAAGGACAACCTGAAGAAGGCAGAGGCTGGGCCCGTGACCCTGGGCACCACTGTAGATACCACCCACCTGGACAACATGAGCCCTCGTGTGAGTGCTGGGCTCTGGGGCTCCTCTGAGCTTTATGCTGGGCCTCCTGGCACAGGTTGAGAGAGAGAGGTTTTATATATGTGTGAGCCTTTGGCCCAGCCTTTGTTCTCCTTCTCAGCCACAGCCCAAAGCCGCCACCCCCATCTCCACTCCGGACTCGACGCCAGTCAACTCTGCGTCTGTGCTGAAGAACAGGCCTCTCTCCGTCATGGTCACGGGAAAAGGCACGGTCCTGCAGAAAGCTAAGGTAAGCAGCTCCTCTTCGGCTGCAGAGGGAGCTTTTGGCGCCGCCGCTGACTGCCGCCACTCTCAGCAGAAGGCTACCACGGCGCAGTCTTTACCATGATTAACCAGAAAAGTGCTTACATTTGTCAATCGTTCTTCCCAGTGAGCCTGAGGGCATCCCTGCCACTCAGGAGTAGATTCGAGATTTTCAACCCCAAAGGTTTCTACCATCAAAACCAGAGAAGCCAGCAACAAAAGGCTCAGTAAAGTAGAAGCAGGGTCTGATCCCATGACAGTTTCTCCCAGAGGGCCAGAGGAGAAGCCTTGTTAATCGAGTGGCCTGTTGGCCTTGACAAGCTCTGCTCTTTGGTCCTGTCTTGTGTAGATGCTGAAGCAGTCCAGCACCCACACCTCACCAATGAACTATTAAGTCCATTTAATTGTATGTGCCTCTACTTCCTCACTCCTGCAGACATCACTAATCGATCACAGCATTCGGCTGTGCTTCTCCCAGGGATGAAGCTAGCTCTGTTTGTAACTGCAGCTGCCTTGGAGCCATAGCTTTTCTTACCTTTTTCTACATATGTGAAGGTAGATACAGAGGATAACTTTCTCTTTTGGGGTGGGTGCTTTATGTCTATACTGTAGGAATGGGAGAAGAAAGGAGCCAGTTAGGAAACAAAATTTGTCTAAAGACTCTTATGTGATTGTGGACCGTGGCGACAATCCCACTCCAGTCAAGTCTTCAATAAAACAGCAACTCTGAGGAAAGGTGAGTCTGTTTACAAGGAAAAGCAAGGGATGAGGTACTCGCTGTGACGGAGCTTCCTTCGGTTAAGAGAAGGCCCCATCCCCTCTTCAAGCCAAAGGGAACACGGTGGCGGCATCGGTGGAGTCTTTGGAGACAAAATCTACTGGCTGTCAATGAGACATTCCCTTCTTTTCTAAAATTCCATCCATCACTCAACTGTTTATCAAGATTTTGGGGTAGTAAAAAAAGAAATGGCCACATTGCTTTGGGTTACAAAAAAAAAAAAAAAATCTAAATTTCTGACCCCTCATCTCTCACCCTGTACTTGGTGATGTTAAGGTTTATTTAAAGCATGTGCTGGATCCATGTCTGTCCTCCATATTGGGTGGGCTCAGCGCGGTCTTTGACAATCTCAAAGAACATTAGAACTCTGGAATCAGTAGCAGAGGGACATATTGGAAACCCAGCTAAGGCACTGACCCCCTAGGGGTCACTAAGGACTCACTCCCAATCCAGGCAAACTTTTAAATGATGCTGTGTTATATAAGGAAAGAATTCCTGTGTTTACAGACTTTGGCCAGGTTACTTTTAAGAAAAGACTTAGTTTAATTACCTCTTCATTACCATTTTAAATTTCTGGTCCCCTTGTGAGGAAAACAGCCGTGAATTAGAGTAGCCTTATCTGTCAGACTGGCAGCCACCACTGTCTCCCTGTGACAGCGGTGACACACCTTGATACATTTCATCTGCTACCTGCCCCATTTCTGAGCATTTGGAACCAGTTAGATGGCACTGGTCTCTGAAGGCTAAATGTTTTTACGCATATGTTATTGTCTTTCTAATTCCAGGGCATTTATTTTCTGTATCATAAACACTTGGTGACCTTTATCAAGTGGTGTTAGACTTTTTTTTAAAATAAAAATGTTCATTGTATTTTGGGTTCCCTTGTATTTTATGGCAGGCACAGGGCAAACGTCTTGATTATTTACACACTGAACTTCAAAATATACACTGTAAGAACTGGCAGAGCCATAGAGGGGAGGGGGCCTAGCAAGAGACTTTAAGGCGCTTTAATCTGGTAACCTGAAAGGGAGTATTAGTTGTATAATTAACAAGGTTTCACACACACGCAGCATCTACAGAAGCTGACTTCATGCCGATGATTGAAAACCAGACCGTGGAGGTTAAGCAGCCTCCTAAGCAGTTCTTGGGGAAAAGAACCATACAACTTTGTAGGAGTCTGCCTATGCTATGCAATGATTAGGGAAATTTGGAACATAAATGTTTTATTTTATGTTTTAAAATCATCAACACCAGACTCTGACTCCTTGAACAAGGCGCTGACAACTCAAAGTAAAGCAGAATTACAGCAGAAAGTCAAGAACCTAAGTCTGGACATGGACAAGGGCTTACAAGAAGCTATGTGACAACAGGTGTGCACAAGTTTGGGAAATGCTGTGTTCCATGATAAAATTAGCACTGCTCTGCTCTGAGATATAGCAATATGTAACGCTCACACCCCAATGAAAATGTAAAGGAAAAAAAAAAATGGAGGTGGAGGCAGGGAAAGCATACTGCAAACCTGGAGTTAGTGTCTCAGCCAGTCAAACTGGGGCACAAAACACGGACAGAGTCTGCAGCACTGGGTGCACATTGATACACGTCATTACCACACACACCATTACTTCTCAGATGCTGTCCTGTAGCTCCCAGAGCTCTACAAATGGCTTCTTCTGAAAACCCAGCTTCAAAGAGCAGGGAATGGGGGGAGACTGAATTGTTAGCACTGCAGTTAAGTACCTAGTCTGCCAAAGATATTCCAAAGAATTCCTGTTGCCAGGGGATACAAACAGTCTTGATGGACGAATGACCAGTCTGTCTTGGAACATTACTGACTGGGGATGAGACACATTAAGACAGAGCAGCATGTAAGCTTTGAATGCAAACTTCCTGGGCACCCCTCACACCTCATGTGCTGAGTTTGAAAAGTCTGCCCACCGTTGCCACCACTAAGAGAAGGGCAGCCAACACACTGCCACTCTCTCCTGAGTAAACTCTGAAAGGAAGTCCCTCTGGAAGTGGTTTGCTCAGCGCCCAGACCAATCACACACACCATTTGCACAATACGCCCCTCACAAATCTCTGTCTGAGATCTTCCTAGGTGTCTCCCCCACACAGATCTGGTCACCAGAAAAAGTCACAAATGACACAATCCCTCTTCAAACTAAATCCATAGGAGCTGTCTTTTGGAAAATGGAAAAGCCCACCATTTTGCACCAGTCACCAGGTGGCGAGCATTATGAGCTTACCAACATCTGTCTAGCATCTGTGCTGACTGTCAAACAGTTCATCAGAACTCTCTGGCCTGTCTCTTATCCTCAGGAAAAGTGACAGGCAGCTTACCTCAACAAGTTACAGATGCAGGAGGTAAATACTGACACATTAGGTGTTTCCAACATCACCACACTGAGTGACAGCTGCTACAGTCCCAAGCAGTGTCCCCTGTGGCAGAAGTTTGTGGGCAAAATGGCTCTTAGAGCTGGAAGCAGGTGCTCCAGGGCCCCAGGAGATTTACTTGGCCAAGGACAGGGCCTTTCAGATTCCAAGATGCTTGGGAGCTTGCTGAAAGGGGCTTGGCTGTCGTCTTCCTGTAGGCTCTTGGCGGAAGCTACGTGCCATGGGCGCATCGCCCCTCAAGAGGCCTAGGAAAGAAAGTGAAATCTGAGGGCATCTGAGTCTTTGCCTCCACCAGTAGATATTTCGTGTCCTTTTTACTTGACAACTCCATCCCCAAGAGAAAGCGTCAGGCCCCAGGCTCCCATCCACCTGCCCCACTTCCTTCTTGGCCAGAAGCCCTAACTCCGGTTGTCTTGATTTCTGCCTGACCTAAGGAGGCCCCAGTCTGTTCTGTTGTTCCTGTGTCCCCTGAAAGCTACTGTCCTCCCTAAGCACCAGTATCACACAGCCCTCCAGCAGGCTGCTCTGCACATGTCACTGGAGACATTCAATGACCACTAGCTGCCACAATGTATCTACCCATGTGACACCATCTGGATCTCTCCATGTTGCTAACCAAGGCCCACCCCTCTGCTGTCACGGTGTTTCCAATGCACCTGACTCCTGATGTAACAGTCTAACAGTCTTGCAACAGTAACATTCTAATGCACTATACCGTAGCACTGCCTACCCTGTCTCCTCCCTAAAATGAAAGCTTCAGAAGGGCAGATTCTCTCTCTTATCCAACAGCCCGTATCCCTTACTCTAATCAAAACAAACAAACCCGCCTGAGGTGTGTAAGACCCTTCCAACTGTTTCATAGGACAAATAGTGACTGAATGACCCCACCTGTCTCCTGCTGAGTCTGTAGAACCTGGCAGGACAGAGACCACCCCAACCCATGCTTGAACAGTAGGGATCCACTCACGGTTCTCACAGTGGGGGCCTTCCCAGCCACCCCTGCACTCACACCGGTAGCTGCTGTTCTTTAGGATACAGGTGCCTTCATTCATACAAGGGCTAGGCTTGCAGAGGTTCACTGGCCGCTTGGCTTCTGCAAAGGACAATGTGGCCAGGCCTGGGTCAGATCCAAAGGCCCCTGTTCTAAGGGAGTTCAGCTCAATCTTAAAGTGTGTGGGGCGGGGTTAACACCTCAGTGTGTCCCATGGCCCTGCAGCAACAGCTTAGCACATGAGCAGGAACGCTGCGGAAGTTTGTGGGATTGTAGAGTTTAGCATGTAAGCTGACAGCTGGTAAGTGGGGACTGTGGGGAAGTCTCCGCATAGTAACACAGGCAAAGGTCCCATCTCAGACAGCCCTAGTGGACGTGCACTTATTCCCACTCACCTCTACATATCCACTCGATGAGTATGTCCCGATGGTACCGCAGGTCTGTGTAAGCTGCCACATGGATCAGGGAGTCCCGTGGACCAGCAAGCCTCCTCACGGCCTCCCTGAGGACAGCTCCCACGCTCATAACCAAGACTGAGATGCCATTGTCTCTCAGCTTCTGCGCAGGGACAGCTGCATCTTCTGCCCCACTCCCGCCTGTGAGCATCACTACGACCTTGGGGACACCGGGGCGGGCACCCCTCTGGACGGTCATCACCTTGTCCTCAATGTGCAGCAAGGCTGTGCCAGCAGAGCCCGCACCCCCTAGGTAGGGAGCCTGGCTCATGGCCCGCAGCACGGCAGCACGGGTGGAATGGGTGTCTAGCCCGAAGGCGGTCTGCACCTGGCTGCCGTACGCCACCAGGCCAACCTGTGCCACATCAGGGTCCACATCAAAACGGAGGGTGCACTTCCTGATGAAGCTCTGCAGTTGAGCAAAGTTCTCACGGCCTACTGAGGAGGAGGCATCCAACAGGAAGACCAAGTCCAGGGACTGTGCCTGGCAGCCTGGAGGAGCAAGCAGAATAGGTCCCTTATTTAGCTCTGGCTGGTACAGCATGGCTGTACTGTGAAAATGG
The DNA here is from genome assembly GCF_963924665.1 of Micromys minutus. NCBI lineage: Eukaryota > Metazoa > Chordata > Mammalia > Rodentia > Muridae > Micromys > Micromys minutus. The sequence continues at coordinate 4,009,982 of NC_137971.1, forward strand.
CCACCCTGAAGACAGCCCCAGCCTCTTGCTGAGAATAGCCACTAGGGGTGACCGTGTACTCCCCATCAAAGGGAATGTAATTTTAAAGTTTGAAACTATAAATTCTAACACGAGCCAGTGAGAGCTTCTTGACCTCTGCCCCACCCCCACCCTCCGCCATCTTTTTTCCCCCCTTGCTGGCTTTGAAGGTGACCTTGGGCCTTAGTACCTAAGCCAGGAGATGCTGAAGCCAAGTCACCAGCTGGCTCAGGTCACTTGTCTTTAAAAGAAGCATCTAGCACCTGGGATCTGGAGGTCCTGACAGCAGCAGGCGTGGCTGTACTTTCTCCTGTCTCCTTACCCCACTCACCGCCTGCCCACTGTGCACAGGGCGCTGCCATTTTATCACTGAGGCCGCCATCCGTGGTGATTTGTGATATATGGGTGGGAAATTAACACAAATGTGGAATAGTGTCAGCAACGTGGTGGGAAAGCAGGGGCTAAAGGGACAGCAAGGGACTGGGAAGGTGCTCGGGGAATCCCGGGGAGGTGACCTTCTGTTAGCTCTGGAGGAGGAGGGGCTGAAGCTGCTGGGCAGGCAGGGTGCCCCTAAGCAGGGAGGCATCTTCCTGTCTTCCAGTGTGTGGGAGTTGCCCAGACAGCAGCAGCTGGAGGGCTCAGATTTCTTCCAGATGCACAGAGAGCCACTGGGATGGTTTAAATATGGAGTCAAAGGGCCTGGTGGTCTGATGATGTTAGCTTTTAAAAACCACACTGGATACAAGGAAAACAGAGGGCCTGCCACAACCCCCAAGGAGACAGGTCTACTAATTGTCCTGTGAGGGCCATTTCTGGCTTTGGGGACAAGATATTAGGTAAAAGCTAAGGAAATCTGAGCAAAGGTAGACTGTGCTAAGTAACTATATCTATATATCTATATATCTATATGTATATATATATATATATATATATATATATATATATATATATATATATATATATAATCTTGCTCTGTTAAATGCAACAATGACCTATTCTAATGCAATGCAAGGAGCTGGATGGATACTGGAACCCTCTGGAATAGGCACACTACGTATATATACTGACTGCTGCTCACAAGATCAGCCTCATTAGTAAGGAAACAGGAAGAGCAGAAAAGTGTTACGGCACATGCCAGATAGACAGAGTAGGTGTCATCTTATACAGTGTGTTCAAATGCGCAGCAACAAGCTCATGTGCGCATATACAAGTGTGTGTCCAAGAATCCATTTCTCTTTAATAAGCTACCATCAAAGCTACAGCCGCTGTTCTCAGCAGGCTCGGTGGACTCAGGACTCCTTTAGACCAATAACAATGATCAAGTGTAATTAGTGGCAGTGCTTCTAATCCGGAGCAGGCTCGGACACACCCAGCACGCACAGGCCTGTCTTATCTAGTCCTCACAAGGAGTCCACACACAATTCTACACTCGGGCCCTAATTCTACTTCCCAGGGCAGGCACTAGAGAAAAGGATGGCTAAAGGTATGAAGAAAGACAGACAGACGGACCTGTCTGCTGACAGGCCAGCCCTAGGTTGGGACGCACAGTTTTACCTGGCTGTGGCTGGCTACAGAGCCTCCTCTGCAGCTCCGGGATTTGGCTGAACAGGTCCTGAGGGTCTGTGTGGACGATCACATGCTTTGGGCTACCCGTGATCTTCTCCAGCTCTGCCTGCACGCTCTCACCGCCTATGCCCAGCAGCAGTAGCTCCCGAGCCCTTGCGTGATCTGCTGGCCCAGCCACATCATCCTGGGAGTGTGATTCAGTGAGCAGAACCACTACTCGACGTGGCCTGTCCTGGCCGGTCCTGCTGGCACGCCCGAAGCCATGTTCTACTGCCTGTAGCAAGGCATTCCCGGTCAGAGTTGGGCCACCGCTGAAGGGAATGCTGTCAAGGCCCCTGACCAGGTCTGGTACATGCTGGTACTCCCCGACAGGCACCGCCACCATCAGATCCCTGCTGTAACTGGCGACCCCAACACGGGCTCGAGAGTCTTCACTCAGCACGGCCTGTGAGAAGCGCTTCACAAAGGCCTTGGCCTGCCGGAAGCCCTCCGGCGTGGTGCCTGAAGAACTGTCCAGCAGGAAGAGGACATCGATCCTGCATTCCAGGCTCAGCTTCGGGGCTGTTGAAATCACATTGGTGCACACTGTCACCTAGGGCCGCTGCAGTGTGCAAACCAACCCCACTCAAGATGCCTTTATACCACTTCAGGCACAAGAAACCTCCCAGGAAGATGCTGGAACAGAGACTCATGCCCCTGGGAGTGAGTGTCCTGTGCCTGCCAGATTCAGATGAAGAGTGCTTCTTGTCGCCTCTACTGAGGGACACGGTCCAACTGCTTTTTATAAAGGACACTGAGTTTATTCGCCAACTTTATCTCCCACTGTACTTAGGGCCCTTGAGTCCTGAGATGTCTTTGTCAGCTTATAAGATCATGGAAACACGGTCCTACATTTCTTTGGAAGCTCCCTTGTGTCGCTGTTTACATGTACAGCTATAATCCTGGACTGATTTTGAGTAGTTCTGACGTCTAAGGTTTACTTTTTCCTACACTAAAGGCACCAGCACACTTGAGTAAGTCACTCAACATTAAGTGCATTAAGCACTTTACATAACCTTATTTACAACGCTCCCATAGGCTGAGGCTTATAGAATCTTCACTGCACGGCTTTAAAATCAAAGGAAGTGAGGGCTTCTTGCTCCTCTTTTCTAGAAGAGATGAAACAAGCCGCACAGACAGACATTAGGCGGCAGCTGTTTGACAGCTCTGCCGGGCTGCCACCATTTGGACTCATCACAGAGTGTTTGAGGTAGCACCGCATGACAGAGCAGCGGGCAATGGGAAGAAGGTGGGTTGAAATTCTATCGGTTGCTTTCTAATCGGCAAGTAGCAGGGGACAACAGGAAGATGAACCCAGGCCTCCCAGTGAGCCAGTCTTGGGAATCCCAGGTGTACATACCACAGTTGACTTCCCCTCCGAAGGCCAGCGGGCAGAGACAGTGGTACCTATCCACACCTTCTGGAATGCATGTGCCTCCATTTTGGCATGGCTGGGAGTCACAGGGGCCTACCAGAGAGACAGCCATTAAAAGTCAAGATGAAAGGCACAGAGGACAAAGTACTTACTGAAGGTTGCCCCCAACTTAATGCTTACACCATCTAGTAGGAGAGCAGCCAAGCTCTCACAGTTGAGGAAGAACTTAGTACCCAGAGGAGGGACTTGGTGCAGTTAGAAGACCTTGGTAAGGTCCGTCCGTGCCAATTGGGTCAAGGATAGGTCTATGTTGCTGTCCTTTCGCTGTGATATCAGGATACTGCCATCATTATCCAAGGCATCTGAAAAGGCCCAGAGGGGCCTAGGGTTGCCATAACGACTAACTTGTGTTTTACCTGAGTTTACGAAAGATGGTGATCTCCATAGCAACAAGGTGACTGCATGGCTGTGGGCTGAAGGGTCCCTTTCTTTTGTGTAAGAATGACCTACAGTTGCCTAAGACTCCTGCCTTGTGGCACAGAGAGCCATGAGCTTTTTCGTCAGGCAGTGCAGTGATGGATGTAGCCACCTCTGGCACTGTGGGCATCTTAATTCACCTTCCCAAGTTTCATTCTCCTCACACTTCTCCCACGATCAATGAACACAAAATAAACAAGTCCGTGGGATGTCCTGGGGTGAAGCAAATGCTCTGCAGAGATGCTGAGATGTTTGCTTTTTAATGTACATACTGTGGGTAGGGCAATGCTTCCTCAAGGCTGGTGTGGAAACACAGGGAAGCCGGCAAACACCAAAGCCAGGCTGTTCTAAAGTGTCTGATCGATAGTAAGCCGTAGCCACGAATCGCTTGATATGGCCTCCAAGTCAGTTTCTCCCTCATACCAGGGACCTGTAACATGGGGGCTTCAGCACTTGGAAAGGACGTATCAAGGGGCTTGCCTGACCCAGGCTTGGAATCCTCACTCCCTGCCTGGAAATGCTCCTTAGCTCACTAGGAGGTAGCAAACCCACAAAAAGACAAACACCACACATGGGGGTGTTTTTTGCTTGCAGGATGGTGGGGGGCAGTACTGGGAAAGCAGTGAGATTGCCCTAGAGACCCTGGTGTGGTCCTTAATGGTGTGGATACTTCTTCCTGCTTGGGACTCTATAGTGATGAAGCACGTTCGTGTGTCATGCCTAGAGGGTTCGTAGCAGGATCCCATAATGAGCCCTTCTATGGTGGAGAGTAGGGGATTGTAGACTTCAGGCAAATTACCACCTTACAGAGGTGGAACATGCTTGGTGCCTCCCCAAGTTTAACATTAAACATTAGGCCATTTGTGACTTTGTTGTTCCTCGGTGTGTTTCTCACCGATGAAAAGCACATTGGCTAATGGCGTGAGTCCAAAGCTACCGGTCCATCCACAGCAACGCTATGCCATTGGGCAGATGAAGGGCAAGCATAGCAGGAACCCCTCCTTGGCCAAACGCCCGCCCCGCTTGTCCTGGGACTCATCCCAACCTTGCATCTGCTCAGGATCGTCAGTGTCCCTTTATAAACCAGCCTCAAAGAGAGTTGGTGGGTCCAAGAGGCAAACCATACCTGGACAGATGGTTCTGTAGCAGTTGGCAGGGTGTGTCTGGAACACTTTCTTCCAGCTACAACTCGAGGAAACACAATGGTAGGATAAGCGAAGGTTTCTGAGATCACAGCACTAAAGGCCCTTTCCTGCTCAAGGCTATCCAGACTCTTATTTGTAGATGATGTAGGAGAAGTTTTAAGGGAACCAGAGCCTTTCCCTCTCCCGTCCAAAAAAAAAAAAAGTATTATTAATCAGGTCTCACATTAAAATTAATGTAGCAGCAGGCAGATCTCTGAGTTCAAGGCCAGGCTGGTCTACCAAGCAATTTCCAGGACAGCCAGGGCTACCCAGAGAAACCATGTCTTGAAAAAACAAGTGACAAAAATATTAGATATGAACATGTGCAAAATTCCCATTGGGTAAAAGATTGATCATTGCTGCTATCCGTACAGTGCAGGGAGGAGGGTTCTGGGAACAGGCTCTGGGTCTGGACTCTGGTGTGCGACCAGGCGCATTACCTCCATCCCTGGCCTTCAGTGTCCTCTCTACATCAGAACTCTGTCGCTCCCAGCTGTGATTTGTGGAGCATGAATGGCGAGGGAAACAGCCTGAATAAGCTTGGCGCTAGGCCACCTCCAGCATCCTAGCCCCGGCCCTGCACCCTGCAGCTGCTTCTGTCTGTTCTAGACCAGTATCCTCAGGAAACCCTGAAGCTCGGAGAGGGTTTGAAAACACCATATTTGATGTTTCCTTGAGTCTTCTCGGACACCAGCACTCTGTGGTGAAACAAGTCACCACTCTTGGAACAGCCGTGTGCCTGGCTTCCACAACGCAGTCAAAGCAGCTGAGGCTTGGGGTTCAGATGACTCCAAAACCACACCACCACTGCCCCTTCCCAATCCCGAGAGCTGTTATGGCAGAAAGAGTTCCTCACTGCTGGATAGAAAGATCCACCCCCAGCCTCTTCTCCCATCTCCCATTTCTGTTATAAATTGCCCAGCCATGCCCAGCACCAGGATCCAAAGTGCTAATCTCCCTGCAGCTTCAGAGCACTCAGAATCATGGGGACTCTGCCCGCAGACCTTGTGGACCAACCTGTAGAAGGGACAGGGCACAGCCAGCACAGTGTCCGCCTGCCTTGACCCTCTCCAGCACAAGGCATTGCCGGCGAGCTCCCTCACGGTCTCCAGCGTCCTCCGCTCGCACGGGTGAGCTTCCACCCTGCAGTCTGTGTCAGAAGACACACACACAGTAAGACACGGGATGCTGTTTCTCTCGGGCCCCATTCCCCAGAGTGGCTGCCATGTGGTCCTACTCTACCCCTGGCTGTGGCCCCTGTGGCCTCTCCCAGGGCAGAGCAGTGATGTAAGGCAGTGTCTGGAGTTCCTTTGTCCTGGGCTCCACTCACAGTACACACAGGCACTTTCTATCTGAGTGTCACTGTAGGTCTGGGGCGGACCCAGACAGGAGTCCTAAGCCCAAAGCCTTCCAGAGTTCCTCCATTCAGCCAAGGAAAAATGTGGACTTGGTTCATCTCCTGAGCAGGGAAAAGAACCCTACCAAGTCTAACCTTAAACCCCAGGCTCCTTATCCTACACAAAAGTTCAGAAGTCCAGCTGGGAAACCTACAAAGCCAGCCATAGGAAAGAGAATAGAGTACCCAGGACAGGGGCTGCCCCTCTCTCTTACCCACCCTTCCTGGGAGGCTCTTGCCTCAAGAGCCCTGCTCAGTCCATGCCCTAGGATTCCCCTGTGGGCTGGCCAGTCCTACCTGGATCAGCAGTGGTGCAGAGCGAGGAGCTGCTGAGGGTGCTGAGGAGGCCATTGGTGGCATCCTCCACTTGCTCGGCCAGCAGAACATGCTGCTCCTTTGGCTCACTGGCCAGCGTGAGCAGCTCCTCCCACCTGGGGAGAAATTCCACAAGCTGGTACCATGCCTTCTCTCCTCTTCCTGCCAACCTAGCTCCTGGGCCACAGCGCCACTCCACTGGCCCAGCTGTCCCTTCATGGTAACCTCATCTGTCCAGGCAAGATGAGGAGTAAACACAGGAAGTTCTCAAAGAACCTCACCCTGTGGTAAAGCCCTCATCTTCAAGCCCGCAGGCTTATGGACAAGAGAAAACCAAAGGTCACAGCTGATAAGAACAAGTCTAACTTCAGGAATTCGTTACATAGTTGCCCACACAAACTTACACGCTCCTAACTTTCTAACACATTTTCTTCTGTCTCCTAGTCGTTTCTGTTTGGTTTTTTTTTAAGTTAAATATTAATTGTTAAAAACAAACAGAAAGCAAAGGAGAGAAAGTTATTTGAAATGAGGAAGAGAAAGCAAGCAAGGGCGGCCAGTGACAGCAGAACTCTTAGAGGAAAGAGCCCCAAGGCGGCCAAGACCAGCACTGTGAGGCCGCAGAGGAGAAACAGCCAGAATCCTTCAGTGTCCAGAGGGCATCACTACTGGTGTCCAGGACAAATTGGTGTGCGGATGACCCTAAGTCATGAAGAGATGACACCGAAAAATCACTGTGTAATAAGACAAGGCAAAGAAAAGTTAATTTTATTTTTAGTTTGCTTTAAGAGCCAGTGAGCGGCTCGGCAGGTCAGGTGCTACCACACCTAATGACCTGAGTTTGAGCCCTGGGACCCACACGGTGGAAAGGAAGAACAGACTTCCGCAAGCTGTCCTCTGACCCCCACAGTGTACCGCAGTGTGCCCGAACCCTGATACAGAGACAGTTTAAAAATGAATGAAGATGAGGCAGCCTGTGATGCGAAGAGAAGATGCCGTGGTTGAAACTCAGATAGAAAGAGAAAGTCCTCAAGCTCCAAACTTGACTGGTGCTTAACTCCCCAACTTAGTCGACTCCGTGTAGGCTGAACTTTCACCTGGTACCCAGTTATCCCTTGGCACACAGAGGGGCCTTCTCAGATGTGGCCTGCTGGTCCCCCCTCCACTGTTCTGGCCCAGCAGCAGGCTTTCTCAAAAGCTGCCCAAGGAATTCAGGCACTAACTAGGGTGGAGAAGCATCACAAAGAGGCTGAGTCAGCAGGAAAGGGGCCAAAGAGAAAGAGCACCCTTTCAGATGTCGTGCTGGGCTTGCTCTCTTTATTCTCTGCCACGCTGGGAAAGGGCACCACCATTCCCTCTAGAGTTCAAGCACACAGTTCAGGTCCAGCATGCCCCAGTACTCTCCAGCGTACCCCAGTATGCCCCAGTGCACCCCACCCTACCAGCACGTCCAGCACGCACTGGTTTAGTGCTTTGAATGCAACTGTCTCTGGTCTGAGTTGTTCTAAAGCCCCCTCCCTAGTGCCTCGGCCAACGTGAGCCCCTGAAAATGCCACTTCTGTCAAAACGCCAAGAGCGTTGCATTGTGCTCACCATAAACACCAAAGCCTTCAGCAATATCCACACCAGAGTCTTAAAATAGAATCTGTGTGTGTGGTGGTGTAAATATGTGTGTGTGTATGTGTGTGTGTGTGTGCTTACATGTGTGTGTTGTGTTTGTGTGGGTGAGTGGTGTATATGTGTGCATATATGTGCACATGTGGGTATGTGTTTTGTGTGTGTATGTCTATAGTATATGTGTGCATACACACGTACAGTGTAAGTATGTGTACATATGTGTATGTGCCTACCTCTGTGTGTGCATGTGCAGTATAAGTGTGTGGTATATGTGTGTGTGTGGTGTTTATGTGTTTATATACATGCGGTGTAGGTATGTGTACATATGTGTGTGTGTGTGTGTGTGTGTTCTAAGGCCAGAAGTTGTTAGTTGTCTGGCCCTGCGCCTCCACCTTGCTCTCTCAGACAGCAGCCGTCACTAAAACTACTACAGATTTTCCTGTTGCTCGCCCTATAGCTCTGGGGTAATGGTATATAGGGCCACTGCTGAGGATCGAAGCTCAGGTCCTCAGACTTGCACAGGGAGTACTCTCACCCACGGAGCCATTTCCTTAGCACCCACAACAGAGTTGGTCTCCCCCTGGCCACTCCATCCACCATATTTCCTATGATTCCGCAGCTTACCTGCTTGGCCTCTGCTTCTCTCCACAGCAAGCTACTTAATGGAAGCTTGCCGTCCAGTCATTTCACCTCTAGTTACGACTAGAGACCAAAGGATAGGAGCCATATCCGGTTTTAAGGCTGAGAGCATTTGGGCATATGACCCTCTCTTCTGTGAAGGCAGATTTGTTCAACCCCTGGTTGAGGGTGGCTGAAGGGGGGTGGACCTCACATAGATTCCATGGTCAGCTGGGGTGTGGGTGTGACTCAGGCTTGTCAGCACTGGGATGGGAGAAGCAGGAGACACACCCACTTCCCAGCATGGAGATGTGATGTGGGTGGAAATGTCGTCCATGACCCCACCTCCTTCTTTCCCAGAAAGCCAAGCTGAGAGGACAGTCCAGGGAGCTGGAGGGATGTGGCGGACAGCGCGGAGCTGAGCGGTCCTGAATCCCACGGCTCCTGCCTCCAGTCACACACGTGTGGCAAAATGAGTTGGTCCCGTCGGTTTCCACTTTTTGTCTAGTGAGTCTGAGTTCATTTCTGATGCTTACAACCAGAGGTTCAGGTAAAAGCAGAGGGTACCATGAAGCCGGTGCCTGAAGCTGACACGGAATGACTGAGGCATTACTTACCTGGGAAAACGGACCCCTACAGCAAACACGACAATGCCCCTTTCTCTCAGCTGCTTAGCGGGTAGAGCCAGAGGCCCCTGAGATTTGCCATCCGTGATGATGATAAGGATCTGGGGCACAGAGCCATTTCTGCCTCCGGGGAACCCTCTGGACAGGCGTTTCAGGGCCAGGCCCGTCTCTGTGCGCCCACCTCTGAGGACAGGAGGAGAAACAAAGAAGTCATTCAGGGTGAAGTTGGGAAGGAGCCCAGCCGTGTGTTACTGGGCTAAACAATCTAAGTTCTAAACCAGTTGTGCAATTGTACACGAACAGCAATTGTGGTGGAAGTGAGCTACCGTAGGATGACTTTGAAAGAGATGGAATAAGGAACCTCACGGTAAGTAAGGGGAATTGGTCTGAGCTTTTGTAAAGGTTAGGCAAAAATCCCAGGATCAGCCCATGTGTTTTCCTCTGAGAGAATAAGAAATAATTAAATACAGCATTGATAAGAAACAATTAAATACAGCATTGTACTTGCAATATTCAGCTTATCAGGAAATCAAGATAAAAAAGTTTCACGAGGACTTGCCTGTCAAGTCACATGAAGTAAAAATAACAAAAGACTTTGCAGTCCCAAATGTCTTTAAAGCCACGTGTGAATGCTGATGTGATTTGGAAGCAGCTGAAGGCTTAGGCAGGCAGGGGAAGCGGTTCAGGGGTTAAGAGCCTGCACTATTCTTCCAGAGGACCAAGTTCAGTTCCCAGCACCTTGGCAACCACCTGTAACTTCAGCTCCACGGGATTTGCTGCCTACCTCTGACTTCTGAGGCCACCTGTGCTTACGTGCTTGGTTATGACAGACACACCGAGAGTCAAAGGAGACCTGGGGCTGGGTTATTGTGCTGTGCCGTGCAAGAAGCAGCCACCGCATAGTCTCTGACTTTAGTCCTCACGGGTACAGCTAAAGTCCATTATGACAGCAAGAAAGCAGTTGTTGGGGTGGTTTCTGGGACAGCGAGTGCTTTCCTCAGTCCAGTGTGCAAAGCTTCTCTTCAGAGAAGGAAGGGCATGGGGACGCCATCGCTGCACCCTCTTCTGGAATATTTTTTAAATTTTAATTTAAATTCCACCTTTTGGAATTTTGAGATTTTCTTACATCTGTGTATTAATTTCTGTATCGGGAGTAGTGGCACGTGCATGCCATGATTTGCGTGTGGGAGACAGAGGACACCTTGCATGTGTCGGCTTTCTCTTTCTACACACAAGCCCCAGGAACGGGAATCAGGGCATCAGGCATGGCAGGCAGCGGGGCCTTTATGTGCTGGGCCATCACACTGGCCTCCAGCCCCCAGCGTTCTCAGTGTTTCTCATTTCATGTCATGAATCATGATGTTCTCAATGAAACTGAAATGTTCAACTAATCATTTTAGGGAGGTGGGAAGAGGAGGGGATGGTTGGCTGGGTGGGGTCCGGTCTACCATATACATGACCTATATGACATATATGACCCACATAACATACACGACATTCCTGACACATGACATACACAGCCCATGTGACATACATGACATAAACGTCACACATGACATATAGGGCACACATGGCATATATTACATACATGAAATGTGACATACACTGGACCAGACACTAGATAAATGTCTAGTGTGCCTTTGTATAGTGATTCTTTGTAATTGGGTGAGTTTTGAAGATTAACCTTTTGAATCAAAGCTACTCAAATTGTCTTAATTTAAGCCAGTCAGACAAGTCCTTTTTGTTTTTTTTTTTTCCAAATACACTGTAGTGTACATGCGTGAGTCTAAAGGGTTTTATAAGCTTCCAACTGATATAATTCATAGGCCATGAGTTCCCCCTTTAAAGTAACAGATATGTGACTTTATCACACTCGGCGGTGTAACCATAACACTAAGCTCAACCCTTTCATTGTTTCAAAGCCCCGAATCCGTAGGCAACCTTCCTGGTCCCCAAGCCCATGGCATTGTGAGTTACTACAGATGTCAGGTATCTGCCTGCTCTAGAGACGTCACAGAACAGAAGGGCCAGCGAGATGACTTAGCAGGCAACGGTACTTCCGGGCAAGCCTGGTGACCTGAGTCCAAGCCCTGGAACCCACGTGCATGAGGAAGGAGACAACTGAGTCCCAATGTTGTCCTCTGACCTCCACATACATGCCGTGGAGCATGTGCTAAGCCGAATCATGCAAATAAGGAGAATCGATGGAAAATCGGGTAAAAGACTGGAAACGTAGCTCAGCAGGAAAGCGTCTGTCTTCATCGTCAGGGCCTGGGTTTGCTCACTGGCACAATAAAAAATGATACATGAAAGGAAGCTTTTGCGTGACTTTGCGATGACCTTGGTACCTAGGTTCTTTCATGGAATGTGATTCCTTGCTTCATTCACGATGTAGCACTAACCAGCGTTTCGTTCCTTTTCAGAGCAGGATACCGTTCAGTTGTGTGGATATACCACATTTTGTTTATCCAGTGACCAGTTTCACATCCTGGTTGCTTCCATTTTGAAGCTGTTATGGATAGTAATGTTGTGAAGTCTAGCATGCAAGTTTTTGTGCAGTGTGTTTTCAACTAAGCATGCCCGATGAAAATTAAACACCTCATCCTAATGTGGGGTTTCCCCCTTTACCATTATACACCGCCATTTTCCTAAGGTCACGTCTCCTCTCTATCCAGAGGCAGTTCTTTGTCCCCACCCCCACCCCAACCCAGGACAAATAGCCCTTCCCCACTCTCTAGTTAGTCCTCCATGTCCTGTCTTTGTCTCTTATCCCTGCCCTCTGTCTCCCTGGGGTAAGTCCGCGTCCTCTGTGCTGAGAGCATTTGGTCCTGTCTGGTGCCAATACTGGTTCTTTCCAGCACAGCTCTTGAAAACACACCGGGTGCTCTTTTCATTTATACTTTGCATTTAGCTTGGCTTACTCCTCTTCCTGCTTGGGTGACCCAGGGCAGAAAAAGGGGCTGCAATAAACCATCTAAGAAAAGTCAAGATGGTTCCTAGGAGACCCTGAGGATTCTTCTGTGCCCTGTATGGGGCCTCCGGTGCTGGCAATGCAGGTGAACTGACAGAGAGAGACCTCTGACTGGAAAAGGACCTCAGGGCTTAGGACCCTCACAAGAGAAATGTGGCAAGGACTGGCTGGGGCAAGACGCCCGGACAGAACATCACTGGACTCTCTGCCTAGGACAGGCACAGTAGAAAGCAGAGCAGAGCCAGGGTGTATGATATGTGTGCCTAAATTTATACATATGTATATAGAGCACAGTCTCACACAGACGATGAGACACATGCAAACTTTAACACACACAAAATGTATCCGTATACATGCATGTATGAGCACCTTTTCATAAAAGCTGATTTGTAATTGTCATGACATTACTGTTCAGGGCATGCAGGGGGAAAGACAAATAGCTTTAGAACTCATGGGATGCAGCCCACTGGTTCCCACAGCCATGTGAGTGTACCTCAGTGCTGCCCCGAGGACCACATGTCCCAGGGACATCACAATGTTATGGAGATCTGCTCGGCTTGCTGCCCTCACATCCCTCCCAATCAGAGAGTTATATGCAAACTTTAAGGGGGTTTCCAGCCTCTCACTGGACAGTGTTTCTGGCCTCACAGAACTAATATCGGTCTCTTTCAGGCATTGCTGCTGGAGCAGATTAATGATTCGGTCACCACCCTAGCAAAGAATTTAGAGATGTGGGTTGTTAGCAATGACCACCACCTTCAGAAAGCATTTGGGAAGATAAAGTTGTTAGTGAGGCTAGACTGAGATGCTTTTGCTACTGGCTCTGATGTAGAAAACCTTAGGAAACAGTTTGAAGTTCAGAGAGACACTCATTAGTTAAGCTGGGGACCTTCATGGTCAGGAACAAGAACAATGGCAGCACTGGCTGACGTGACTCTCACTGAGCCCGGACTGGTGAGGACTGGTTTCTTATGCCCACTTTTCCCCTCAGCTTCCTGATATGAATTAATAAGAATTGCTCATGATATGCGTTAGTAGATATACATTCTGAAGAGTTAAGGTAGATATGACTGTTTTTATATAAAAGTTTAGATTTGTGATTCTTTTAAGATTCTTTTTTTAAAGATTTATTTGTTTTATGTATGTGACTACACTGTTGTGAGCCACCATGTGGTTGCTGGAAATTGAACACAGGATCTCTGGCCAGTGCTCTTAACCACTAAGCCATCTCTCAGTCAGGGTTTCTATTCCTGCACAAACATCATGACCAAGAAGCAAGTTGGGGAGGAAAGGGTTTATTCAGCTTACACTTGCACATTGCTGTTCATCACCAAAGGAAGTCAGGACTGGAACTCAAGCAGGTCAGGAAGCAGGAGCTGATGCAGAGACCATGGAGGGATGTCACTTACTGGCTTGCTTCCCAGGGCTTGCTCAGCCTGCTTTCTTATAGAACCCAGGTCTACCAGCTCAGGGATGGCACCACCCACAATGGGCGGGGCCAGGGATGGCTCCACCCACAATGGGCTGGGCCCTCCCCCCTTGATCACTAGTTGAGAAAATGCCTTACAGCTGGATCTCATGGAGGCATTTCCCCATCTGAGGCTCCTTTCTCTGTGATAACTCAAGCTTGTGTCAAGTTGACACAAAACCAACCAGTACATCATCTTTCCAGCCCCCTAAGATTCTTGCAAGCTTACTTTTAAAGATAAATAATAAAAAAATTACTCCTCTCTTTGTAACTACAATTTGTTGCTTGCAAGTAAGAGAAACTCTCTTTTTTTTTTTTACTTTTTGAAATTTTTTTTTTTGGTGGTGGTGGTGATGGTGGATGTTTTGTTTTGTTTTTTTAACTACCATTGTAAGCTAATCAGGCATTATTATTAATCTGAGGGAATTATTTTGATTCTTATATACCAGAAACATGTTCAGTACGGTCTGAAGACAGCACTAATCATGCTTCATAGTGGACTCTAAGAAATGTCATTGTGGCCCAGTTCAAATTGAAAACTAAGGCGTAACTCTTTATGCTATGGTTGTGATCCCAGTGAAGTCTAACCACCAGCAATAATGATGACACATAATCTACCTCTGAGGAAACTATCTTGCTTGGTTACACTTTGTTAATGTATCTTTTGGGTAATAATTTGTCTTCTTTACCTGTACCACTTAATGTTATTTCTTGCAAAGTTGTTGGGGAACACACTTTCTTCATAATCATTTACTAGAAGAAAACAAAATTTAACTACATTATAATTGTATACTGCTTGAAAGATTTTGCCAGGATATATACGTTGTGGAAGAAAGAACAAAGAGTGGAGGCTGGAACATGGCTCCTTCCACACACCAACTGTGTGTACGTGTACGTGTAAGGTTTGTCTCTGTGTGTGTTCCAGCATGCTCCATCCACCAATTGTGTGTATTTATGTATATATGTGTGAAATGCTTTCAGCCTGCTTGCTGGAGCTTTGCTCTAACCACTGTATGTGTAAATGTGTGTGTGTCTGTAGTTCTGTATGTATATACATGTTTGTGTGCATACATGTATGTATGATATGTATGTATACATGTATTATATATTTTTGTGTATGAAGTTATTGGACACTGCCTTTTGTTTCATCCACTCTCTCTCTCTCTGTGTGTGTGTGTGTGTGTGTGTGTGTAAATTTTCTTTTCTTCTCTTTATGGACAGCCCCAAGGAATTCATAGTTTTTCTACAGGCCACAGGGAGGGCCAGTCCCAGTAAATTAAGCTTTGTTCCCTCAGGAAAAAAAAAAAAAGAGTCAGCGTCAGCTGAGCAGCTTCTTTAACTTCTGGCTGCCATCGGCCTCCGTAGGTGTTGGATTCACCCTGTCAGCAGCTCTAAGTGCTGACCCCTGTGGCTGCCTGTCTCAGCTTGCCCACCACATGGACACACCGTCACTAGTCCCTACCACACGCACACACTTATGCATTGTGTATGCAGCTGAGCACATTATCAGCTCCACAATCTTACAGCATTCTTAGTGACAGAAGGGAAATTTCTCTTTCAGAATGTAAATAAAGTGCAGCTTGGAGAAGTGTGGTGAACCCCCCAACTGAGAGCTATCGCAATGGAGAGTTGAGGCTGGACCTAACATTCTTCCCATAGTCTCACATGCGTCATCCCAGCAGAAACTCTCTTTTCCATGTAACTGACAACTGCATATAACTGGTGTTTTACAGTCCCACCTGGGTGCCACCCTGTAACAGTAGGGGGCAGCCTTGAGACTTGCCAGCTGTGCACAGCTGGAGCCTGAGGTGGGGAAGCACAAACCTTTAAGGAAGCAGGTTTAACTGCAGTTAGCTTCACCAAGTGTGGTGAGGCACACATTTAATCCTAGCACTCAGGGAGGCAGAGGCAGGTTGATCTCTGTGAGTTCAGGGGGAGTCCTGGGCTGGCCTGGACTACACAGTGAGAGCCTATTCCAAAGAAGGAGGAGGAGGAGAAGAAAGAAAGAAGAGAAGGAAGGATGGACGGACGGATAGACGATGGACAAAGTAAGCGGGCAGCTGGCTTCAGCGTCTGCATGGCGCACGCTCCTGTTACACTTACTTGAAAACCATCTTCTTGATGTTCTCCTTCACTTCCTGTCGGGTTGAAAAGGAGTCCAAGGGGAACTCCAGATGAGGGGTGGAACCAAACTGCAAGGCTCCCACGCTGACCTGTAGGAGGAGACAGGGCCAGAGGCCCCAGAGATTTCAGTCAAATCATGAACATTCCCCAGAAGAAAGATGGACGTCTCTCTCCCGGCCACTCAACAAATCCTGTGTGGTGGCTCCTGCCAGCCTCCCTTGAAACGTGGTTGTGCAAAGCAGCTGGAGGATCTGGGAGGATATGGTCAGAATGGCCGGTGCTCTGCTGTGACAGTCAATCATCCTGAAGTACCTGCCCACTGGAAGCTATCCCCACTGGGCTGCCAGCAGCTTTCAGCCAGGCCTCTTGGCTCTGTGTACAAACCCATGTGTCACATCACCCATCCACGGGGTCCCAGTCGATGCCCACATGACTGAAGACACCGTGCAAGGCCTGTCCACCCAGAACTCCAAGGAAAAGAAGCCTGGGTCACTGGGCTTGCGGCATCTGGATTTCTCTGAAGCACTGTCCGCCTGCATCCTCAGGGTGGATGCAGACTGGTAGCAAAACGCTTTCAAACCCAGCAGAAGATTCCACGGAGGCTCCTGCCTAACCTAACCGCAGCCACCGAGCCCTGTACCTCACTGGTGACCCACTCCTGCCAAGCCAGAAAAAAGTCAGACTGAGGGACAGACAGCTCACAAAACAGAGACAAGCAATAGTGGATCTGGAGGTTCAGGTAAGGAAATAGAGAGCTGACAGGTTGAGGTTCCTAACCGAGGAGGCCAGAGGAGAAAACCTGACACATGCCTCACAAAACTGGAGCCAGGACGCTGAGCATCTGGAGTGACCACCAGCTCCTATCCCTCAGCTCTCAAACCCCAGAGGTACCACAGGCTCAGCAGGCCAGCTCTGGCAAAGACTTCAAATGGGCAAAGACACTACTAGAGTCCCCAGGGCAACAATCCCTTAGCTGGCCTAGCGCTTGGCAGACAATGACTTGATGCCCTTGGTCAACCAGATGGCTCCACAGATGGAAAGTTGTTGGTAACTAAGAGCAGAAAGACATTAAGTCTTGGGTGGCCACGTGAGAAAAATGAGTGCTGTGGGTCAGAGTCATGGAGTAACTTGAGAAGTCGAGTGGAAGGAAGTCTGCCATGGTTTCCCTGGAAAATAACATGAAACAAGAGCTCAAGCCAGTGGAGAAGATTGAGAGCTCAGCATGGTACTGAAACAACCAGAAAGACCATCGCAAACTCAAGGAGATGCTGTGAATGGATTCAAGCTTCAGGGCTGAGTATCTCAACCAGGAACATTCTGAAAGAACTCTTGGGAGAATTCCCTTGTTTGCCAGGAACTCAAATCCAGTCTTCAATCTTTTATAGGTTGTGAAGTCTGATAAACTTCCACACAGTCACAGGTTAAGACAAAACAGAAAGAGAATTTACAGCTCAAGGAGGCAAAGGTTAGTTCCTCCATGTATAAAAGGACAACAACGATCGAAGATCCAGGGAAGGGAAGCAGATGGTTCTTTAATGGCGGGACATTTGGCCTTAGGAGAATGAGACTATCAGCTTGTGAAAAAGAAAGATGCAATGTCTGCAAAGCAAACTGTTCTCTGCCACTGTGGGCAGGAATGTAAACTGGTGTCACATCTATGGAGGGCAGCATATGTATTAACAGCTAAAAGTGCACAGTGGGGTTACCCTTCAGATGCCTTCTACACAGTGCATGGGGTATTTATAAGACCACAGCATGTTTGCGATATCTATCTATCTGTGTATATATATAGAGATGATGAGACTTTCCAAGATAATATGATATAGAAAGACGGGGGACAGAGAGCAATGTGTAAACCTATGCTAACTTTCATAGGAACGGAGAAAATGGAAGCACATCTTTATGCTGCCTGAACTATACGAAGTGGATCTGCAAGGGTGCTTGGAACAGGTGTTGGGGGGGACCCAGTGATCATTCAGAGTGGGTGGCAGGGGAGGGGGAAGGGAGATCTGGTGACCAATCAGAGCAGGTGGAGGAGGGGGATCTGGCGAATGGGGAATGTGTGGGTGCAGATTTTCCTCTCTGTCCTTTGTATTGAACCATGTAAGGAAGAAGTTGGTCAAACAGGTGGGAGGACTTCTCTGGAGACCAGCAGCTGGGCCCCTGGCTTGGGCTAACCAGGAAGGACACAGCTTCAAATACAAGTGCACAGCAAACAGCCTCAGTCACTGGCTAAGGCCTTTTATTTAATTGGTGGTTTGGGAGTAAAATCGCTGCCTTTTATCTGCAGTTTACTGACCACAGAAGCAAACCCGCCCAGGTTTCAGTCACAGGGGCTATTAAAGCAGTAAATGAGTGTTTGTAAAGTTAAAAGGAAGACTTCAAACACTCCAGCCCACCTCAACAACAGGCCGTCCACACTCTCAACTTAGAGCTACTTGGAAATGTCTTCCTGGGAACAAAAGGGATCAAAATGAGCGTCTGATCGGATACAGCAAACAGAAGAGGCAGAAAAGCCGAGGCCACCCAGCGGAGCCTCTCTGCAGAGGTACCAGTGGTCAGTCGGTGGTCAGTCAGGACACTGGCTCACCCAAGCAGACATCATTTTCTGTTCCTCCAGGTCTGTGCATGTGTGTGTGTGTGTGTGTGTGTGTGTGTGTGTGTGTGTGTGTGTATGTGTGTGTGTGTGGTGTGCGTGTGCATACTTGTGTCTGCAAAAGCACGAAGAGGCCAGAGGCCAACCTTGGGTGTTGTTTCTCCGTTGGTGGTGTTTTTCTGTATTTTGAAATAGGGTCTCTTATCGGGGACCTGGGGCTCACTGGTCAGGCTAGAGTGGCTGGCCATAGGTCCCCAGAGGTCTGTCTATTTCTGTCTCATCAATATTGGGATTGCAAACGTGTAGCACTGTGTACAGCTTTTTATGCGGGTTTGGGAACAGAACTCAAGTCCTCCTGCGTGAGGAACAAGCACATTTATCTCTTCTAGCGACTGAACTCCTCCCCCTTGCTGAGAGGAAGTCTTTCTTAGGTTGAACCCAAACTGATCTCCCCAAGCACCCATGGCTCACTTTCTCAAGATGGAGCCTGTCTGCACTCTTTCACACGCATGGCTCCCTCCTATAGAGAAGCTTTCCAGAGAAAGCTCTGGCTCTCCGTTAACAGGCCCTGCCCGAGAACCCCATACATTTTTACATCACGGTCTGAACCTGAAATATGTTTCGGGCTCACATTCCGGAGCTCAGTCCCCAGCCTGTGGTGCTGCTGGAGCCTTGACTAGGCAGTCAGGCTGGTGGAAGCAGGTCTCAGAGGCTGGCCTCTGAACCATCCACCGAGCCCTAGCTTCAGCCTGCTTGCTCTCTTCCCCCCACACCCCTGTACCGTGTAAAGAGCTACAATGTTTCAGGTTCTCAACACTGTACTGTATAAAGAGCTACAGTGTTTCAGATTCTCACCACCAGAGATGCAGCCACATCTTAGCCAGGGTTTCCCCACCATGATGGGCTAAAATCTTCCTGGAACCATGAGACACACAAATTGTTCTTCCTTTTTGGCCACAATGGCACCAAAAAGAATCAAGACGCACAGACACTTAAGTCCCCTGAGCTGTAGTGATCTGCTCCCGACAGTGTCAGCCAAGAGGTTGTTTTCCTGTTTTTCTGACTGTGTTCCACCCCATTCCATGTCCCTGACCCTCTTCACTACTACAGACACTGTGTGGGGAGGCTCTCTTGAGCATTGTGTAAAACCATTCACCTGTCAATAAAAAGGCCTTTGGCCAATGAACTGGGGCAGAAAACAGGAGGTGGGAGTTCCTGCAGTTGAAAAGGGGAGGGGCAAGAGGGAGGGATTCTGGGAAATAGTCAGGTGCATAAGATTCCATAGGACAGAGAGGAAGACCTCTGCATAAACCTGAGGAGAGGTAACCAGTAGAAAAACTTAGACTAGAGGAAAATGGGTCATTAAGCTATGAGTTAGTTGTGGAGCACAGCCCAAGTTATTGGCTAAGCATTTATTAATATTACAACTCTGCTGGTTGTCAACTGGCTGCGTGGCAGCTGAGTAAGGTCTTTGTGACAGTATATCATCCCAGCCAATGGGAGAGCCAGATGGGCTAGCAGGGCAAGTCCTGGGCTAAGAGTCAAGAGCCCAGTTCTTCAGCTTAGCGCTGTCTGAGGTTGCTCCGTGACCTTAGCCATCACTTTATTCTCTTCTGCAGAACACGGGATCAGAATGTACATTCAGGACCAGCGACCTGGCTCAGGGTGAGGTGCTTGCTGCAGAGGCTGATGCCCTGGGGAACCACAAATGTAAGGAGAAAACGGTCTCCTGGTAGCTGTCCTCTGACTGCACATGAGTACACACACATGTACAGTAGATGTAAACAGTTAAAGAATGTATATATCATACTCTTCTCTCCCAACTTGCTGGCCTCAGGGGTTCCAGGACACTCACTCAGAATATACAAGCCAAACGCCAATGCTGTTTAACCCTTACACTTACACCACTTCCTCCGGGAAGAGTGGTATATATGGTTACATACACCACAATGCATATGCATACATATATACATCTGCACCACTAGTGATGGGAGGGGGGTTATTTTTAAAGTAGCCCTGTCTTGAGGAAGGTGGAGACCCGGCAGGCTTCTGCCCTGGCTCCTTTAGGCTGACGCCCCACTGACACCATGAGTGGCATCTCTAGCATGCCAGAGACCAGGCCTGGCTGGCTGCACTCCAGGGCAGTGTGCGCACACTTGCAAATGACACCCTTTCTCCAGACAATCTGGCTCCCATTACAAGCCTTGCTTGTTCCTAAATCCTCCAGCTTTTACAGGATTAAGCCCAGAATGTTGGCCTGGAAAATCCCTTCCTTTCTCAGCCTGT
The DNA here is from genome assembly GCF_963924665.1 of Micromys minutus. Lineage (NCBI taxonomy): Eukaryota > Metazoa > Chordata > Mammalia > Rodentia > Muridae > Micromys > Micromys minutus. The sequence continues at coordinate 4,030,655 of NC_137971.1, forward strand.
GACTGGTCTTTAATTTAAATAATTATGGCTTCTTCATTTTCTTTCATTTTTGGGTGGGTTTACATGGTTGAAAAATCCACAAAGTATAACTATGAGTGTGTGTGTGAGTGTGTGAATGTGTATGTATGTGTGAGTGTGTATACACACATACACTTTCTGGATTTGAACCCTACCTGATCATTCATAATTAAGGATGAATGGAAGCCCTAGCTGATTATTACCTGTCCCTGCCAATGAGCATTCAGATTGCCGGAAATCGTTTATGGTGACAGGAAATGGTGTTAGCATTTAGTGTGGATGGGAGCATTTAGGAACGGACTGTCAGACTAGGATCCCAGCTGCTACGCGTCAGGTGAATAGGAGGGCCTCGAGAAGTGGAAGCATTGGACATGCCTATGTTTATGTGCAAGGGAGCATTCATTTCTTAAAGGCCCATGAAGGGAGGCACCAAGCCCCTGGTGTTCCTGTTCAGCTGGGGATGAAACAGCCATCAGGCTGGAGGTCTGCTGCTGGGTGAGGGATGCCGAGGGCCTGTGTGGGCCTCTCAGGGGATGTCTGCACTCACTGTGCTGTGGGTAAGTCAACAAGAGCCCTGCTCTGCTGTCCGAGACATTCAACACCAGGAAGACAAGACCTGAAGGTGCTCTATGGATTCCCTCAGACAAGAGATCTTTTCAAGGAGCCAGAGAGGACAGAGGGACAGAGATGTTTCCCACTAATGTTTTGGTCTGTTCGGTGTGCATTCTGTTTTCCAAGGAGCCAGGGATGAAATTTTAATTGCGAGGGAAGACCTCCATCGCTTAAATCCTCCTCAACAACAGGTCACGTACAGAGCATCCACGGAGACTTAATTAAGCTGCTTTAAACACAATCTCTCCTTATAGTTGGAAACCAGATCCGTGCCCATCCCTCCACAGCCGTGAGCCTGGATGAGGCGGTCTTCCCCCAGATGTAAGGGAAGGAGGTTATTCACGTGGCTCATGGATGCCCATTTGGTGCCATCCTAGGAGTTCTGCCAGCTCCACAGGAGAGAAGTGTACACTCTCCTAACTTCTGCCCCCACCTGTGGGGAACTAGCTGGAAAGACAATGCAGAACTACTTGGCTGTGTGGGAAGCCACACCAAGGAGGACAAGGGGCACCCTGAGGAGGATGAAGGGCTGTCTCAGTCAGGGTGTCTATTCCTGCACAAGCATCATGACCAAGAAGCAAGCTGGGGAGGAAAGGGTTTATTCAGCTCACACTTCCACATTGCTGTTCATCACCAGAGGAAGTCAGGACTGGAAGCCAAGCAGGTCAGGAAGCAGGAGCTGATGCAGAGGCCATGGAGGGATGTCACTTACTGGCTTGCTTCCCCTGGCTTGCTCAGCCTGCTTTGTATAGAACTCAGCTCTACCAGCCCAGGGATGGCTCCACCCACAATGGGCTGGGTCAGGGATGGCACCACCCACAATGGGCTGGGCCCTTCCCCCTTGATCTCTAGTTGAGAAAATGCCTTACAGCTGGATCTCATGGTGGCATTTCCTCAACCGAGGCTCCTTTCTCTGTGACAACTCCAGCTTGTGTCAAGTTGACACAAAACCAGCCAGTATAGGGGCACACTTTGCTGCCTTGGCCGATCCCTGACACCCCAGCATCAGTCCCACCACATTGTAATTTGCCCCTTAGTCCTCTGCATCCCACAGACAATCCATTCCTTCCTCTGCTCAAAGCGAGGATCCTGTAACTCGAAACAAAGGGCACCAGATGAGATGCACTTGCACTCACCCTGCCAGGGCTGATGTCCAGGGCATCACAGACAGCACTGGCGAAGCGCTTGGACCTCTCGAAGCTCCCTTTGCCGATGCTGTGTGAACCATCTAACAGAAACAGGATGTCAACTGCAGCCGAGCACCACATCACTGCACGGAGGAGCAAATGGAGGTAATCAAACTATTAAAGACTGTGAGACAGGGTCTGCTCGTGAGCTCTTCAGCCATATTACATGAGTCCTGCCAAGAGGGTCTTCTGGGCTGGTCATGGTCCCAGCCTTTGAGGGTCACTGTCTCAGTTGGGTGTTCTGATGTGTGAGGCTGAGCAAGAGTTCAATTAGCAGCAGGGGCCATACCTGTCTTTTACTTCAGCACTGCCTGAGGTGCATCTGAGTCAGTTTTTACCAAAAGCAAGGTGAGGAGGAAAGGGTTTATTTGGCTAACACTCCCTCCCATACGGCAGTTCTTCATGAAAGTCCTCAGAGCAGGAACCTGGAGGCAGACGCTGACGCAGAGGCCATGGAGGGGTGCTTCTTACTGGCTTGCTTCCCCTGGCTTGTTCAGCCTGCTTTCTTATACAACACAGGACCACCAGCCCAGAGATGGTACCTCCCACAATGGGCTGAGTCCTCTAAAATCACTAACTAGGAAACAGCCTACAGGCTCGCCTACAGCCAGATCTTATGGAGGCATTTTCTCAGTTGCGGCTCCCCCTCCACCAAATTACTATGTTTATGTCAAAGCTGGCACAAAACCAGCACAAGGTGTATCTGACACAGCCATCCACCTAATCCTTTTAGTACCCCAAGGATTTTATTTCTTTGAGTGTCTTCTTGGGACCTCCTATACCATACAATTCACCATTTAAGGTACATAGTCAGCATTTCTAGTGCACACACCGACAGAATCCACCACCACCACCCTTGATGATAGAACATTTTCTACCACCTAAAGGCGGAAGTCTGTCATCTAGCTCTCAACTCTGATCCTAAGGAGTTCTGTACGTGTGTGTGTGTGTGTGTGTGTGTGTGTGTGTGAGTGTGTGTGTGTGTGTGTATGTGTGTGTGTATGTGTGTGTGTGTGTATGTGTGTGTGTATGTGTGTGAGTGTGTGTGTGTGTGTGAGTGTGTGTGTGTGTGAGTGTGTGTGTGAGTGTGTGTGTGTGTGTGTGTGTGTGTAGCACAGAGGCTGGCGACAGGTATGCTCTTCTATTGCATTCTCCTTCAGTTTTTCACACAGTGACTCTCATTGCTTTTGGAGCTCATGGGTTGACCAACAGGATTCTGTGAGCACTGCCCAGTGCTGGGATCGCTGTACCCTGTCACACCCTCTGAGCCACACCCTCAGCCTGAGATAGGGGAGCAGGTAACAGAGTGCCAGGGAGTGGCGGGCTGGTGATGAATCCTGGTTCCCCATCTGGGAGGGTGGGAAGAAGAGGAACCAGCTTCTGGAAAGGGAAAGTTTGGCTTGAGCAGGCAGAAGGAGGAATATGGCAGGAAATATGTGTGGCGTGGAGGCAGTCGGGGGACAGAGAACCCTGATGTTGGCTAAGAAATTCAGCAACAACGGGCCTGCTGTGCTGACCCAAGGTCTATCCTGGGACCCGCATGGTAGAAAGAGAGCACGCTCCTCCTGTGCCCTTTGACCTCCACATGCACTCACACACATTAAGTGTGCACACACAGACACACACAAATAAATAAATGAACCCAACAAAAATTGAACTTAAAGTTCAGTAGCAACGAGGTTGTTTCTGTTGCTGCCGCTTGTAATTATCACTGTTTAACCAAGGAGGGCTGCTCAGCAGGACTTTTGGGAAGGACTGAACGTGGGAAATGACCAGGAAGCCCATGCCATGAGAGGCAGCAGCAGACACTCCCTGGGTCCGCTGCACAGAGGTCTGAGCAGCCTCGTGTGTGTGTGTGTGTGTGTGTGTGTGTGTGTGTGTGTGTGTGCGTGCGTGTGTGTGTGTAGGAGTAGATGAGCTGAACTTACATTTGCTGGCCACTGCGATCTTCCCCATGGTCTCCCGGCTCACGTGCACTTCCTGAAGAGAGGTGGTTGGGGACACTGGGGGAGAAAACATCAGAAGTGATCATGACGTGGAAAGATGGGAGGTGTCTTTATCTCAACATTATGTGTCCTAAATGAACACGGAAGAAAGCAGAAGGTAGAAATATACAGAAGTCGAATATTCCTTTCTCAAACCCCACCCCCCCAGAGCTGTGGCTGTGGTGTGCAAGGCTGGGCTGTGGCTCATCGTAGAACACGTGTGTGATGCCCTGGGCTGAATGCTTGGCTCCCACCTCTCAGCTCCTAGTATCTGTGTGGGCAGGATTTAAAGATGGCTCCCCTTCCCTGAAGTTCCTTTGTTATTTATATTTGAGCATCTGTGAAGGAAAGGTTTGCTGTTGTTGTTTTCCACTTTTTAACACCAGATGGCTGTGGTCCTGAGTTCTGTACTGGATCCTCTGGACACAGCCCTTGGCTGTATGTCCCGGTACATTGTTGCCAGGTCTCAAGCTGCTGCAGGATCAAACGTCACTGTCATAACGGAAGAGACCAGCCCACAGAAAAGCACCAGGGCAGATGTTTGAAGGAGAGCCAGAATGCTGAAACGTGCAAACTTCCCTGACTAAATTTAAAATTTAAATAGAATTGAGAAAGGATGAAATTGGGGGTCTTCCCCATGATGGTGATGCTATAAATTGACAAGAGCTTTCTAGAAAACAGTTTGGCCACGTGAGTTAAGAATCATCGAAATGACGATGTCCTTTGACCCTGTAGTATTATGGCTGAAAATAAATCGAGGGAAAAACAGCTGTCGTGGGACAGATGTCGTGGGAGGGAAATGTAGGTCAAGACACTCCCCTTCAACAGTCTCTGAGCTAGAGGAATGCAAGCACACTAACAGACACACAAAAATATGTGGGAAACAATGCTGATATATTTACCAATACAGTTGATATGACCAGGGGCTAAAATGTTTGAGGGTGGCACGTTCATTGATAAGTTTTCTGTGCTTCCTACTTAGGTATAATGGTCTATGAGCAGTCAGGGATAATTTATAAAGACTCCTTACAACCGCCAGGAAACCGATAAGACACACACTCAAAGAGCATGGTGGGCAGGGAGTAACCGTGAACACGGATGTTCCTGGTTGGCCTGCTCACTCAGCACCAGCCCGGGGGGTCCCCTGCCTTCCTGGCTCCTCCAATCATACCAGGCTGCAGTGGGCACCCCGCTGCTCTCTGTTTCCCACCACTGCGCCAGCAGACCGTCCCTGCTTCCCACAGGCTATGGGGGGCTGGGTCTGGGACAGGCTCTCTGTTTCACCTGCCAACTCAGAGACCACAGCTATTCATCCCAGAGTCCCACAGGGACCTCAGTTCCCTGGAAACCCCCAAGCATAGGAACACACCCTGTCTTCCACGTTCACGGACCTTCACTCTCCACCTGCATTCCACAGACACCAAAGTTTCCTGAATAAAGTCTACGAGTTGTTGACAAAGGTCCCAGAAGCCAAAAGACTCTTCACAACCCCATAACAAATGTCAAAGCACTGTTCACTTTTAAAGACTTAACAGGAACCCCAAACCGCTGAGACAGGGACGCTGGGGAGATCCATATAGGAACAGAGCTGCGTGCTTTAGCTGCTTCTAATCAAGTTGGCTGCCTCTTTCAAAGACCTCCTGCCAAGTTTCCAGAACCTCACCGTCCTGGTGTCTGGGTGGGCAATGCTCATGCACAGACAACACTAAACTGTGGTTGTAACCAAACACTCACTCTCAGAAGAGGGACCGGGCTTACACAGAGAGCTCCTGTAGTCATGTCTCCCGAGAGGACCCATCATGGCGGGGCCCGAGCAGGAGTCAGGAGGCCTGGCTGTCACTCTGACCATAAGTTAGTGACCCAGCCTCTTTGGATCCCAGGCCCTCAGCTGTCCAGACTGTTGGACAGATCAAGCCTGTGAGCATTCGGAACAGGCCCGGGAGAGGAAGCACTGTCACATGACAGAACTCAGGCTGGGGATGCTCATCAGAAACTTATTTAGGCCTGGCTCCTCCAGGCGGCTCAGTATTCACACCAGCGAGGCTGGATACCTCTCCCTGGCTTGGAGATGGGATAAAATGGCCTCTACTCCCAGCCTCATGTTCTTGGGGGACATCAGGAGAGGACCAAAGCTGGCGCAGCAGACAGCAACATCTGCTTTCTGAAACGCAGACTAGGGAAGATCACACTCCTAGAGGCTTCCAAATGACATCTCAGTTTTGCAGGAGAGCACCCCAGGCTGGACTTGCACAACTCACCCACCAGTGTACATGTTCTTGTTTCTGGAATGTCCACTGGCAGGCACACTGGTCCTCTGCCATCTTGGTTCATCCTTTGAAGAGGCTAGTACTTAGGGATGGGGGTAGGGTGCAGATCAGGAGGTCAACAGGAGGGAGCGGTGACCCCGTGTTTCAGTCTACACTGCGGTGGGTAATCCATCCACAGGGTCCTTCTCAGGGGAAACCACCAGCTCTCTAAAACTCACAGCAGGGCACTCATATCCTCAGACCACAGGGCACAGTCTCTGGAGGGAGGAGTGGGGGAAGGACAATCTGGATGCAGAGAGGCCATGGAGCGCACTGAGGGATGGGCAGGAGTTTACTGGGTGACAGTGGCAGGAGGGGAGTGCGGGTGATATGGCAGACTGGCTTCGGGATTCAGAGCCTCTTCAGAGGAGAAAGTAGGGGTGCTGTGTAGGAGGAAACACCACAGAGGACTCATGGGATGAGGCAGGGCCTCTTAGAGAAGGAGGAAGTCACTGAGAAGCTTCAGGTAGGGGCAAAGCAGCAGCTGGACAAGATCAGATTGGTACAGGGAAAAGGCACTAAGTGGAGAACAGCCGAGGCTGGTCAGGATCTTCCCAGGACCATCAAGAGACCACTGTAGAAGGGGAAGCAGAGAACAATGGGGCCTCAGGGAGGGAGGCTGCCGGGGTGTGGAACTGTATATTCAAGAGACTGCAAATTTAAAATCGGGGTTGGGAAGGTGGCTCTGTGTGTCCCGGGGCTGCTGTGTTGGGCTTGCTGTGTCCTGAGCTCAGATCCCCAGCACCCGTAGGAAGCTGGGAGCAGTGGTGTGTGTCTGCAGCCCCAGCACTAGAGGTGGAGACGGGACAAGCCCGGGGACTCACTGCCAGCCCACTTCCCTGAAGGCGTGAGCGGGGAGTTCAGCAAAAGTCTGGCCTCAAATGCTGGAGAGTGAGCGAGGAGAAAGACATCTCACATCAACTTCAGGCGAGCACATACCTCCTACACACACACACACACACACACACACACACACACGAGCCAGCGAGATTAGAAACAAACTGAGCCCTCAGAATTTAGAGCCCACCGAAAGACACCTTACCTCTGGAGAACAGGAGAGCGTACATGGCTGGTAGAAACAGAAACGGAGGCATGTTGTTAGACCTGGGGGCAGGGGAGAAGAGAAAGCAGGCGTCAGCAGAGAGCACTGTGACCGGCCCCAGCGGCCTTGGCATGACTATGGCAGTCTGGAGAATCAAGCCAGCCTACACCATGAAGGCCGTTCCCAAAATCTAACTTTAATCAGCTGTCTGACATAGTTCCAGATAGCACTCCTATCTCAAATCCAGTCAGGAAACCCTCCTCAGTCTTTTGGAGATTTCCTGCCCCAAAGGTCCCCAGTCTCAGCCCTTTGAGGTCCCAACAGGCCATATGATCCCTTTCAAAGCCGCTCTCTTCGGGAAACGAGCAAGACGAAGGCTGGAGTTGAACGCCATCATTTTCTGAATCCTCTAGCGAGTTGGGGACGTTTCTATGTCACTGAGATCGTCTCCAAAGAGGAGCTGCACATCCTGGTTTGCTTACAGATGCTGGGATGAAACACATGACCAGGAGCATGTGTTTCTTGGGGAAGAAAGGGTTTACTCAGCTTCTGTCACTGAGGGAAGCCTGCAGGAATCTGGAGGCAGGAACAGAAGCAGAGGCCAAGATGCTTACTGACTTGCGCAGTTCCTTTTATATACAACCCTGGAAGGACCACCTGCCTGGGGATGGCGCCACCCACAGTGGGCTGGGGCCGCCCACACCAATCTCTAATCAGGAAGTTGTCCACACGCCAATGTGATGGAGACATTTTCTCAGCTGAGGCTCCTTCGCAGATGACTCTAGCTTTGTCAGGTTGGCAAAGACACACACAGCCCTACACACTCAGTGTTGCCAGACCGAAAGCGCCAGGAGACCCCCAAGTGCTGGGGAGGCTATTGGCCGGCTTAGAGGGGTCATATGATTCCAGATCCTGGGTTGCCAGCAAAGCAGACTCAGAACTTTCCTTCCTCTCAGCATGTAGTTTCCTTTACATCCTAGATGGATCTGGTACTTGCCCTGCCTGCCACTGGGGTGGAGGAAGCAGTGGCTGAGAGGGAGTGAGGGATTCAAGGAAGACTTCCTGCTCCTTGGTTCTAAAGTGGTTTCTGGGTTTCCAGCCTCTGACCCTGGAACACGCATGTGCAGAAGTCAGAGGCTCAAGCCTGTGCACATCAAAGGATGATTCCGAAAATCACGCTCCCAGCTGTCTGTGAGGAGGAGCCTGCTTCCAAGAGACCGAGAACTGCGGCCCCTCCACTCATACCACAGAGCTAACCTAAGCACCATCACCTTTCCTACTGCCTGCCTCTGCTTGCCCAGCTGGGCGTTTTCATCTTCCCACCTTCCTGCTCGTTAAGACAGAATTTGTCTTGGCATTCTGCAAATAGAAGCTGCCTGGGAAGTAGTTCCCCACAATGTTGGTCACGGGTGCTGCTTGACAATCCTGACGGCATCTCTCCCTCCCGTCCCCTATTTCCACACAGCCCACACACCAAACCGATCCCCTCTCCTTCGCCAGAAGCCCAATGCACCTGGGATGGTGCACTAGGGATGAAGCCTGGAGCCTGTACTTCCTGGTACACAGGAAGAAACTCACATGCTCAGTAGGTCACACAGAGTGTCACCTGCAGAGAATGGGAGGAACCTTCCAGGGGCATCTTTGTGTTCACATACTCAATGATTTTTTTTTCATACCAAGAGCATAGGATGGACAGCTGCCGCCAAACCAGTGAACTGTTATCAGACGTTCTGTGAAGTATCATTAGCATCCCAGACTCTTCTAAGCCAATCACCACAAATATTCAGTTTATTCTCATCTCGTTACATATTAAGATGTTCTTACAATGTTAATTCAATACTGCTCTATGTCAAGAATGTAATGGGATTGTATTGCCCGAGCTGCCTTTAAACTCCTGGGCTCAAGGATGCTTCAGCCTCCTGAGTATCTATGAATACGATCGGTGCACATCACCTGTTTAGCCTCAAGAAGTTTTTAAAATAAGCATGAATTCTGCAGTAAAAACCAACAACCACTTTTATTGAGTAAACATTCATCACAGGCTGCTACTGGGTTCCAGACATTGGGTCCTCTCTCTTAACCCCCTTAACCAGTGAGAGTGAATCACCCCCACTGCAGATGCTACTCAAGACTCGAGCAAAGAGACTGGGACAGGAGACCCAGTGGGGGACAGAAGTTTGGGATCCAGGAAAAGGCTATGAACTATGGGAAGGAGGAGAGTCCTGATTGTATCTGACACCCTGAATCCGGTCCTCCGGCAGCTTTAACCAGCTAGTGCCTTCCTTGCATTCTCGTACTGGATATGGTGAGATTTCCACTCCTGTGCAGAGGCAGGAAGCCAGCCTGTTTGCAGGTCCACCTTGCCAAACCCTTTCCATGACAGAACCCCTTGCCCATTGTCTCCTTTCCTCTGTTCCATTACCTATGCGCCTCATACTTTATTCCAAGCTTCCAGGCGGCTGGCAGCTGGATGTGGGAGCTGTGCTCAGATCTTCCCTTCTGACTGCCACACCTCTGCAGCATCTGCACCAGGTGGGCGAGGTCTGTTGCTAAATAATTTCGCTGGACAGAAACTAAGAATTGCATTTCTCAGGCACAGCAAGGAACAAAAGCCAACATGAGAATGTCACTAGGGGGTGGCTTTGCAGGGCTGTGCCCGTCTCTCCTCAGCCATCAGAGTGCAGGAAAAGGGAGACTTCCTTCTCATTAGAAAATAAAACTTCCACAGATACTGGAGTGCCCCTTGTAAGTTTTCCCCAATCTGCAGGATGGAAACCCGAGTCCTTCATAACAGCCAATGTGTGGACAGGAAGACAGAAATCAGAGGTAGTCTCCAGCCCAGCCAGGAAGTCTTTACTATAACAATCGTCTTCCTTGTCTTTCATGTACTCTATCTTGCTCAGGCCCAGAGACTCAAGACAAGGGAACATTTTTTCCTAGTTTGATATGCCAGAGAATGCCCTCTGCCCTCCCTCTCCCCCATCTCCCCCTCTTCCCCCTTCTCTCCCTCTGTCTGCCTGTCTGTTTGAAACGGGGCATTTCTATGTTACTGCAAATGATCCTCATGCTTCAGCTGGGACTACCAGGGAGAAGTCCAAGGCTTCCTAGGAGAGGCCGTGTCCTCCTTAAAGAGCCAGCAAACCTTCCGAACCCACAAGTCTCACAGCCAAAAACCAGCAAACCTTCGGAACCCACAAGTCTCACAGCCAAAAACCAGCATGAAGGGATGATAATGAATGTGGAGACCCTGGAAGACTGGTCTGCTATTCATCTGCTCCCATTCATCTGCTAAGACATTTGTAGACCAGCTTTGGGCTCCCTTGGCTGACGTCTCTGTCTGTTCTCCAGTGCTCGGGACCCAGATGCTCTGTAGCAAAGAGCTGCAAACCCTGCGGAGTTGGAGGGGAGGGACAACACATGGGGCACTGAGTCAGGAGACGGATTCCAGCCCAGCTCTGCTTCAGGCAGAGGGGAGGCTCTGCAAGCACCAACCTCAGGTCTTTCATAAGAACGGTTAGGATCTTGCTGTTCTACCCATGGGACAACATGAGGAAAGCCTTGCTGAGAGGAAGATGTTCATTTTCTACGTGACGGTAAGAGATTCTTACACTGAAGTCGCCAATTTCACCTGACAACATTCAGTCCTGTAGGGCTCATGATGGCCTATCCATTTTCACAGAGACAGACGTGGAGACCTGAAGTGGGACCCTAGGCCACACGGAGCTGGCGAACTGCATACCTGGAATCTAGCCCAGGTCCTCTCAGCCGTGTCAACACAGGTGGCTCTCTAGGAGGATTAGAAGCATGAACAAGCCAACAAGAGACCTGAGCATGACCCTCCCTCGCTGGGGAATTCTGCCACTTCAGCCTCTCTGCTTTCTTCTCTCTGTACTGGAGGTGACACCGTCCATCTCTTGGTCTGAAATAAAGTTGGCAGGATGCCACAGAACTCCAGTGCAAAGGCCCGCTTGGACAAAGGCAACCCTTCCCAATCACAGTTCAGAGGAACCTGGTTAAAGAGCAGTGGCTATTAACACCTGGAGGATGCACTGCTGGAGATGGAAGGCTGTGGCTAGGCCATAGGAAGATGAAAGGGCAAACTGAGACAGAGCTGTTCTCGAAGCAGGGTCCCAGACGCCCAGACAGAAAACAAACAAGCAAACAAACAAACAAACACCAGTCATGCTGACTCCGGCTCCAGGTCCCTCCAGTGGTCTAGCATAAATAACACAATGGGCATTCTAAAGCTGTCTTCCTGGGGGGTGTGAGGCTTTAATTAGTGGTTCTATTGAGTCCTCCTCTTGCATAACACTGGCCTTCAAACACACCCTTCATCAGAGTATACCCCCCCCCAAGAACAGCTCTGATTACCTACAAACACTCTGTGGTGGTAGATATTTTAAAAGATGGTGTGACTGGTACCTGCACATCACCCCTCCACACTGTTCCCTGGCTCTCTCTCATATTCTCTGCTCCCACCCCTGGTCCCAGCGGTGGCTACTCTCTCACAATTCCCTCGAGTTGTTACCACACTAGGCCCACACATCCCAATTCCATGACAGGCCTGGTGCCTCCCACCACTACACTTTCTCTTGAACTCAACCGAGTCGCCACATGAAGGAAAACATCACACAATAAACTAATCCAATTGATGTGATGTGATTTGCCCACATAGACAAGTCAGATTGTCCTTTATATGTTTCCATCCTTTATAAATGTTTATAACACCCTGTATCTATGCAGAGATGCACAGAGAGGAACAGCTATGTCTGCTTCCATGTTGCCACTCCTCCTCCTGCTTCTCCCTCTTCCTCTTCCTAAAACTCTGTTCCAGCCTACCCTTCCTTCTTGTCCAATGGCAGGCCTGTCCTCTTATAAATCCCACCACGATCACCCTCAAGTTGGAGCCTGCTGTTGCCCATCATAGGAGGACCAAGTAGCCATCCTGGGATCTCAGCCTGTCCCTCCTGCAGCTCCCTGCCAGCTGCACACAATTCTACTCCACCTGCCCATGGTTAGGGCGCTGGAGTCTGGAAAGTCTACAGGAAGATGTCTACCTACACGGCTATGGGGAAGTTACTGGGGCAAGACTTCGTTCTGTAAGCAAGTCCAATAACTCGCTGGTTTAGACTCTGGAGGATCAGACATTGGTACTTTTCTATCTGGGATGAGGTGAATTTTGTTCATATCCGAGGAAAAGCTCATACATCACCTCCAAATTACAATCGTCTTTCTTCTGAACTTGCTGTGGTACATGTACACAAGTCTGTAGCCCTCTGCTCTGAAGCTCTTCGTGATGCTGTTCTCACTCCCGGACATAAAGATAGGAAATGTCCTTTATCCTTTGTTAAGCATTTGCCCTGTGCCCAGGACGTCAAGGTGTTAAATGCTTCATAATTGTAGGGGACACACATGTAAGAGTATGGCCAACAAAGGCATTATTATCAGGCTTAGCCTGAGAGTCATCACTGCCATCTTAGGATGTCTTTTTCATGAAGTTCCTTAAAAAGCCAGGAGTGGAAACTTGGATGTGTGCTTACAACAGAAGAAGCCCATCTGAAAGATCATTTACTGTGTGGTTTCGTCATGGCACCTGGGAAACAAACCATGAAGACAGCTAGAGAGACCAAGCATTGCCATGGGGCTAGGGAAGGGTGACATAAATAGGCCACATGCAGATGGTTGTCTGGGGGCAGTAGTAAACATTTGTCCAGGTATATAGAATGCGCTATGCCACGTGTGAGGCCTCAGCTGTGGAGCCTGAAGGCTCTGCATTTGTGACAAACCTCACGTACTGGGGGATGATAGTAACAGAGCAGGTTGGTGGGGGCACGAGGTCTATGCAAAGTCTGTACCCCTGCTCAGTTTGGCCGTAAACTTAAAACTGTAAAGCTAGCCCTCAAGTCTTTCCATCCATTCAACTACAGGAACAGCGGCGTCTGGCTGGCTGGTTCCACCGGCTGCCTTCAGGACTGGTTTGACTTTAAGCTCAGGGTGGGGAGACCCAAACCAAATCTGATGAGACATACTTCCATGACGGATTTTCAGATACACTGGAGATGATGGAGGAAGGGATCGCCTTCAAGTCTAGGAAATTCCACATCCGTGAAGGTAGCTTTGAGCTATCTACTTCTCTGACTCGCCTTTGACTTTTTTCCGTTTCTTTCTCAATAGGTCATTTCGGAGCAACTCGGACTTTGAGGTTTTAGGACTGAACCTATACGCATTTAGAGGAGTGTCTGCTTATTTAATCAGGGGAGGCTATAGCGGGACACCACACCAGTAATGACCATTCGCTCTCGGTAGTGCGGCCCTCTGACAAGACCAGCCTGACACTGGCAAAGCTGTAAGCAAACACAGCGGAGCACCATCCCTGCTCCATCTCCGCTCTTTCTGACTTTTAAATCACGGTTTTTCAAGGTGCTGAGCCCCTCCCACTCTGTCTCTGCCCGCCACCGAGGGTCTGGTCCCAGGCAGGTTGGAAAAGGGCAGAGAACAGGGCTGAGCCAGGTGATGTTTGCTGCGGGGAGCTGGAAGGCAAGCATGTCTCTCCCACTCATGCTTTCTGCGAAAAGCAGAACCCTTGCCTTGCTCTCAGGGCAGTGAACTTCCCTCGAGTTCTTCGGGAAGCGACATCTTTGAAAGGACGAGGCTGTCGGGCTAGGAAACCCGCGTGGAAATGCTGTAGCACCTGAGTGCTCATAATGCGGAGCGAGGCGCACCTTCGTAAAGCTTTTAACCAAAACTACAGCCCCTTCTGCAGCGGCCAGAGAAGGGGTACCCGCGAAGGCGCCAGGCAGCTCGGGTTTTTCCACCCACAGCACCCCCCCGCCCCCCGCGCCCGGGTCCCCCTTACCTGGAGTGGCGCAGCGTGCGCTCTCCCGGATGGCGTCCCTCCCGGCGGGCCGCTTAGGTGCGCGGGGACAAAGCGAACAAAGCCGGCGCTCTGCTCGGCTCGGCAGGTAGGGGCGCGGGCGCAGGGTTGGGGCTCCGCACGTTCGTTCCCTGGTAGGGGTGCGTCCCGTCCGCCGCCCCGCCCTGCTCTGCCCGGCCTGTTGGAAGGCGTGGGGCTCCCACTCGCGGCGCAGGCTGGGTTCCGTTCGGGGGCCGCTGCGGCTCGCAGCCACGTGGGGCACCTGCAGGTCTCTCCTAGCAGAGGCGGGACGGTCCTCTCGGATGCAGCCCAAGAGGATCCCGACGTTCTGCGCGAGGGCGGCGCAACCGCTGCTCCCAGGAACAGCGCCGGCCTGGCCTCCCGAGACCCGGCGACCCGAGGCCACCGCACCACCACCGCACTGTAAACACTTCCCAGCGAGCGGGCTGCTAGCTGCAAGCGGTGCAGCTGTGGTCACAGAGCGTGTTGGCTACTCCGCAGATTTAATCCATTCCACCCAAGGAAATGTTGACTTGGGCACGGTTTCTGCTTTTTGCCAACCTGCCTGTTCTTGCAGTTGGGTGATTATTGGGCAGCATTCTCCTTTTAACTTTAGAGGGTCCAGGTATTTAAGTGTCACAGAACAAAATGGCATGCCTTCTGGCAGGTGCTCTGTGCATATAAACCCTGAAATCATTTTCATATTTAATCAAAACTATGTATTATGTGCTCGTTGGAAAAAGTTTAAAAAATAGAAAACAAGAGAAAGCAATAGAAAAGCCACCTATAGTCAGTTGTAGTCCACTAGGGAAAGCTTTCATTCCCTCCTACAAAACCTTGCTTCATTCTGTGGATACTTGATTGTCCATTCCTGTGTTGAACATCTGTGGTTTGGGTCACTGTAACACTGCTTTAACTGTACATAACCCTTCACTACTGCTCTGTGCTAAGGCCTCGAGTTCAACACTGCAATCAGGTATCTTTGTGGGGCTGCCCAGTTATATCTGGAAACGATACATTTCCTAGACTATGAGTTTTATACAATTCAAGAATTACACTTTTCACAGTTGTTTGTGTATGCAGGTGCACCACGTGGAAAGACAGGATGGGGGGGGGTTGTCATTTTCTTCCACCACTTGGTTTTTGAAGCCTGAAATCACACCTGCAAGCTTGAAGGCAAGCGTCTTTGCCAGCTAGGCTCCCTTCCTGACCAAGGCCTGCTTTTTGTTTTGGTTTGAGTTGTTTTCTAACATACAAACTGTCTCCCAGGAAGCTGATCTGTTCCCTATTTCTTTGCATTCCCCCAGTATTCCTATAAATGTCAGCCTGCCGGGTAAATACCCAATTCTGTACTTTTACACATTCTTTTAAAAGTCTCTGTTGCATTTCGTTCTGTAGTTCCCAGTCGGTTTCCAACTCCTGTCAGACAGCTTTTATGGAAATTGGCTCCTGGCAGCTTTGATGTTGCAAACTTCACTGGAGAGGAAAAAAGGTATTATATATTTTTCTTCACCCAGCTCTCCCTCCTGTTAGCATTAACTGGAGCACCTCCAAGTAGCATGTGAGCTCAGTAGGTATAGTCACAGTGGGAAACTTGCCATGGAAGGCAAGTGCAGCATTTCAAATGTTTTAGCAGTATACAAAGGACAAAAGCAGGTGAAGTCATCTTAAAATGACCACGTCATCAATGCATGCTGAACTAAGCCTTCAGAATACAACAGTGTGTACACAGTGGTCTCCCTGCATTTCTGCCTTAGGCTTACCATGGAAAAGTAATTTTAACCCTGAGCATTCCTAACTTTAACCAGACTTTTGGCTACTTTGTGGATTCTTCTTTCTTCCACCCCGACCCCTCCTTTTTCAACCCTAACACTAGGTAGTATAGAGGAGAAAGAAAAAAAAAATCCCCAAATAAAGTCAGGGGTAGTAAAGGGGAGAACTGTGGAAGAACCCACAAACTAGCCAAAGGTCCATTTTATCTGGGATTAAAATGAAAACAGCTCTGTAATATTTTTGTGCTTTGTGAAGCAATCAAGTCTGACCACACCTAACATTCTTTACCTAATTGGAATGACTTCACACTTTACCTCATGACTGAAGCCTCAGCATAGACTAGGAATGTAGCACTTGCTCGTGGGTTCTATCCCACCGCTCCAAACACTCCAGGGAAGGTGCTGCCATCAGGCTCAGAAACAACAGTTGTGCAAACTTTTCACCAAAGTGGTCTTGCCCGGAAGCTCTGGGGACAATTAGCGGTACTCGGAATGCAGTGGAGAGGTCACGAACCCAGGCAGAGGCTCAGCAGCTACTGGAGAGTGCTTCCTCTCCAAAGACTCATGCTTTATTCTACAGGGAATTACACAAAGCTCCAGCTGTGCTCAGGAATCTGCCTTGTCGTTTTGGCCCCAATGCTTGGTTACTAATAGAGAGTAACTGGTTTTTGTTTTTTGGTTTCATGCAACAAGGTTTCTCTGTGTAGCCCTGGGTGTCCTTGAACTCTGTAGACCAGGCTGTCCTTGAACTCAAATCCCTTTGCCTCTACCTTCTGAGTGCTGGAATTAAAGGTGTGTGCCACCACTGCCTAGCTGAGTAAACTGCCCTGTAGTGTTCCCAGTGTGTGTGTGTGTGTGTGTGTGTGTGTGTACATAGTTCACAGTTCTTAGTTGAGATGAGAGCTTCAACCCTCTTGAGACATGAACATGGTGGGATGACCATGGCTCTGGAGCTGGCGCTGTGGTGCTCCTCAGCCATTTCTGTAGCCTGTTGGCTCTGTAATGCAGAAAAGATGCCTCACCTTTGAGTTTCTGACCCACAGAGGATGGTGTCATGATTACTGACCACCCGTACTGGAGAGAAGCAACATCTGGCACACTGCAGACAACAAAGCAGAGCTTCCGTGTGGCACTGAGCAGTGGACAGTGAACAAAGGCTCAGGCACCATCCCCAGGTTCCAAAGTCTGCAGTGTGCCTCACCTTCAAGGGGATGCCAAAAGTTTTCAAACTTTATGGTACTAACAGTCCTCACCCCTCTGGTGAGAACCTTCCAGGGACCCCGTCCTCTCTAAGGTGTACAGCTGTCTCTCCTTGAAACAGATTCGAGATGGTCCAGATAAAGGAGTCGGCAACATCCTGTAAGAACAGCCAGTGTGGTGAACTGCTGGCCATTAGAAGTGCTGAGGGAGTATGGCAGACTCAAACCTTTGCCTTCATAAAACTGTTTACTCGACTGAGCTAAAAGTCACTCTCCCAAAGATGCCTGTGTGTGTACAGCACAGTTCTCTCTCCTTTTCTGCCCCAGAGTTCCCACTGCAACTTCCTTCTTTCTGTTCCTTAGCCCGTCACTGGGTTGACATAAGGACCCGAGGCACACAGCAGACTAGTCTCCTTTGGTCCTCGAGGATGCTTCCTGAAATCTTGATACTTAAAAACCTCTGTCCAGGAAGTCACCTGTTGACAGACAGGTCTCCTTGGTTTTAGTGCACTCAGCTACAGCCAAACAGGATGCTCAAGGAAACCTAAAGCCCCAGATAGAATTGGTTCCTCTGACCTGGTAAAAATAATCCAGTTTATATTGGTCACAATGTAGGACACCCAGTTGGAGTTCAAGAAATATTTGTGGAATAAAACATAGAGCTGACATACTCAAATGGGTGAGAGATAAAAATGCTGTGGCGCATTGAGCCCAGCAGAAGGCCTCTGCTCTGTACCGCTGCCTCCAGCAATTCTGCGTCTTATAAAGGAGCTGATCCTCCAAGTATAAAATTCCAGTAAGTTTCTATTTAACTTTCCAGGGCCATGTGGAATCTGAAGCAATGAAATATGATTCGGAGATTCAGGGGGTCCCCCAAACGGCCAGCAGTAAGCACACAAGGGCAAGGCGAGGACAAGTGGCTTTACTGGAGAAGTCAGGACAAGCTTAGCTGTTAGAGGCACATCAACATTCAAGCAAGTGTCCACATGAGACGTTCCATTTAACAGAACAGCTGACACACTGCCAGTAAAAGAAAGAAAAGTGGAGCAAGCCCGCCCACATCACTGCCACCCATCAATGCTGGGACAGGAAGGCACAAACTGCTGCAGCACATGGCTAAGGTTAGGACAATCTGTCATCATGAGCTATGAGAAATGTGCTCTCCATTTTAAAGTCGATAACTGACTTCGAGTTTGAGAAAATAAAGTCTGAATGGCTACAGACCAGTGAGAAAATCCCAGGAGGGCCTCTGGAGGGCTGAAGCACACAGTGTCCCCCTAGTGACAACGCTGAAGCTTGTGGACACACTGTGATCCAAGATGAAAGCCAAGCTGTCTCAGCAGCTCATATCCCTGGAGTAAGCCACAAGTCACAAAGGGAAACATGCCACCCAGAAGCAAAGAACCAAACAGAACCTATCAGGGGAAGAGGCAGTAGATGGCAGGGAGCATCTCGTTAGCAAAGGCCTGAAATGCTGGGACAATGCTAATGCCCATCTATCCCTTAACTAGACCTATCCAGTGCAGCCACCTAGCCTCGTTTTCTTTAGCACTTTCAAGGACAAATATGCTAGAGGAGGTACTGTAGCTCAGAGGGGAGCTTGCCGAGCACATGAGAGGCTCTAGCTTCTATACTCAGTAGTGCAAATACACATATTTGTGCGTGCACATACACACACACATACACACACACACACAGACTCTTAATAGAAGGCACCCCAAATTCCTTCCTAGTTGTCTCATGCATTTTCAATCTTGATACTGTTTTGGTTTTTTTGTAGTGAGAAAGCATCTAACTACGTAGTAGCCCATGCTGGCCTTGAACTTGAGGTCTTCTTGCCTCATTCTGCTCATGGCTGGGATTACAGGTGTGCACCACCACGCCTAGCTACTACATGAATCTCTTACAAAAGATTCATGTATTTCATGGAAAGAATTGGGGAGAGGACAACAAACCCAACAGAACAAAGCAAGTGCAGGTGGAGAGGTCAAAGGTCACTAAGGAAAGAAAGGAAAGGAAGCAACAGTTCCAGTGAACAAAACACAAGATACAATTCTTTCTCAAGTCTGGCTTTTGTGGTCTCCTCCTTCCTGAGTGTTTCTTTCCCAGAGATGATGCTTCTGAAAGAGAAAAGTCAACCATCATATAAAAAAATCACCATGGTTCTTAATTTCAGTTTTAAGTACAAGCAAACATGACAGATTAACTAAAGTTACTTAAATTTAGATTATACCTGTCAGATAAAAATTAAACAGCACCACAACTGTTTAATTGTCATTGATATTGACGTTAATCAGAGTGAGTTATATTCTCCACAAATATAAAATGCAACTATTGGAGCTCTTCCAAATATAAAACCCATTTTATATTAACTTACTAAGTTATCCCTCTAAGAACCATATTAGCACCTCTATTTAGAAAATCTATAGTGCAGTAACACCTTTGTTACGTACTTATTTATATTTTTAAAGATTTATTTATTTATACACTGTATCTGTCTTTAGACACACCAGAAGAGGGAATGGGATCCCATTACAGAGGGTTGTGAGCCACCATGTGGTTGCTAGGAACTGAACTCAGGACCTCTGGAAGAGCAGTCAGTGGGCTTAACTGCCAAGCCATCTCTCCAGCCCTGTTATGTACTTATATACATTTTTAGACAGGATCTTATTAGACCAAACTATCCTAACACCAAATCTCACCTGCCTCAAACCCCCAGGACTAGCACTGTAAGGCACACCTGACTGATTAACTACTAACTAAAACTAAACAGCCCAGAAGTTATAAAAGCCTTAAAATTTTGAACACATATATCTGTAGGAAGATTAATTTAAGTGAGAATAAATATCCACTTTTATCTTCCTCCTAAATGAGAAGAGAACGCCTGAGCACACCAATGTTACCCCCTCATTCCATGCCCTGCAGCTCCTGGCTAACTCAGGAAGAAGCTACGGCCTGGGCACACATACACAGTAGCTGGGACAGCTTCTTACCTGTGAGCTGTAAGCTCCAGTTTCCTACAGGGGTGTGGTGTGTAGGGGCACTTAAGACTGTTCTACTGCGTGTGGGTGGGGGTACACAAGTGTGTGTAGCATATGGGGAGGGGACAAGTTGCATGTGTTCTGCCCACAGGTATACGAGTCAGTGGACAGCCTCCCATGTCGTTCCTCGGTCTCTTTCCACCTGCTGTTTTACTCTGAAACACGAGTGTCTCGGTGGCCTGGAACTGACAGGGTGGGTTAGGGCTGCAGTCACTGAGCTGCAGTCTCTGCTCCCCCAGTGCTGGGATTTTAACAGCATGCACCTTTCTCTGCACTTGTGCTTCGAGGATGCTGGGAGGACTGTGTGATGTGAGCGAGGCCCAGTCCAGTATAAAGTGCTGCACTGTGTACTCAGATGGGGGGGACTAGCGTATGTTATGTTTCAGATCAAACTTTTAAGGTTCTCGGCTCTTTAATTTTCTAGAAACGACTGAAAATACCAGTTTTACTTTAAATTGTATGAGCACTCTCAGTAAGTATCTCTGAGGAAAGCTCACTGCACAGATCAATAGACAAAGAAGCCCAGCTGAATGATTAATGAGCTGGGCTAATTCCAGAGGCCTGGGTCACAGCAGAGTGGGCCCGCAGGTCAGCACTGCTGCTCCAGAGGAACCACAGCCCAGGGGACCCCAGGGAGCAGCTGCCAGGCATCAAAGGGCCGGCTCTGCTTTGGGCTAACACGTCAGCCCCAGGGAGTGAGCAGGGCAATCTCATTTGACCACAAGTTCCAGCTGGTTGCTGGCTGTAGACTACTTTCTACTTACTACTGTAGGCCCTGTTCTTACGGGATCCTGAGAGTAAGGAATGGTAGGAACTACTGGGATGGGGCCCAGCACGCACTCCGAACAGTGCACAGGCGGCAGTGTGCCTACTGCCTTCCATGTTCTTCGGTCCTTTCCCAGATTCAGGGCTAACCCTACTGCAGCAGACTCAGTGCAGCCTGAGAAGACTTCAAGTCTGGACACAGTCTGAGGCTAAGCCGTACCTCGTGACCATCTACTCACCAATACTGTGAGCAATTTCAAATCAAACAGTAAGATAAGGCTTCATATGTGCAGCCCCGAGTCAGGAGAATCAGGAATGTTAAGAAAAGTCATTAGAGCAAGAATATTGCAGCAAACTAGGGCAGGACATCCTCAAAGCATAGCCTCCACAGGCTCCCAGCCCTGTTCTGGCAGCATGGCTGCAGGCATTCTGCAAGCAATCACGGAAGGGGAAAACAGGAAACTTACTTAGCTTTTTAGCAGCTTTTTCATCTCTATAAATTTATTTTGGTTGGTTGGATTATTTAAGAGGAAGAGGAGAATCTGTTCATGTTTCTCAATCTGTAGATGAACAGGAGACAATATGATTAACTCTCTCACTGTGAGGAATGTGGCTTCACGTAGGGAGCTGCACCCACCTGTTTCTTTAAATCTGTGCAGCAGCAATCTGTGCTGTGTGGTGTTTCTAAAAGCAAAAAACAAAAACAAACAAAACAAACAAAAAAACAAGACAGGCATTAGGTCATGGCAGTGAGGAAACCATCGGCCTCAGACCCGAGCAAACGTGCACCGGTGTGTCATTGTCAACACCCAGCCAGACATGTGCTGTGCCCTGGAGTCTCACAGATCAGCACTCCCATCTAAAGATTACATCTTCTAGGATGTATGGGGCCCTTTTTGGCTGAGGATGTGTCTGCCAAATACACATCTCTTGCGGTACCAGGAAGACTCAACCTCAAAAACACAAGGTCTTTTCATGTTGCTCATGATCAAAGAGAACCAGAAGAAAGGCACAGGCACAATTTGCAACTGTCCCAAAGCTCTTGGTCTTGACTCCCATAGCACCGGCACTGCTGACCCTGACTTTGGGTCAGATTGAATTGCTACTGGGGTGGAGAGGAGGAAGAGTGGGTGGGGGGTACTGAAGCTGTAAGGAAGAGACAATCAGAACAACTCAAGCAGCAACCTCTGATGTGTGTGTGTAAGAAGGTACCTTTAGTTGAGGCACTTGTCCTTTTAGATGTGAGGTTTTCTGCCAGACCACACATCACCAGATTCTCAGCTATATTGATCACTCCATTCTCAGAACATTTTTCAACTGACACTGTGTGGATGTTCTTCGAAATTGCTTTCACAGAGAGAAACACACTCTGGTTCAGCATGGCATTCCTCAGCAGCTCCATCACTAACTGTGAACAGCTTCCGTTCAGTTCCATCAGCCCTGGAAAAGTTACACATTGGATTCTGTTCAGTCTTTCTTTTTGTAAGATTTACTTACTTACTGTGTGTGTGAGTGTGTTGCCTGCACATATGTATGTGCACCACATGTCCATGGAAGTCAGAAGAAGGTGTTGGCTTCCCTGGAACTGGAGTTACATACAGTTGTTGCAGGAATTAACCCAGGTCCTGCAAGAACAACCAGTGCTCTTAACCATGAGCTGTCTCTTAAGCCCCATGTCTCTCGTAGAAGAGCATATGTAGTTAAGCTATCTAAGGAGACAGACAAGCCGCATGCTTGTGTTGGCCTGGCTGGCACAGGCATGTTGCAGGCACAAAGCACTAATCGGAAGAGACACAATCTTGCCTCTGTGCTCTACTGGGAAAGGTCAACAAGCTACAAGAGTCACTGCCATCACCTCTGAGAACAGCAGGACAGGGCCACATCAACATTCTAATCTATCTGCTCTCCCGAATACTCCAACTGGGCAGGTGAGCACGGCGAGGAAGCTGGAATGACGTCAGGGAGCATGCCCTGGTTCCTGCAAGGAGCTGTGACCAAGTAGTAAAATCACTGGGAAGCCCAGGACCACCTGGTTCACATCCTGCCTCGTGCCACTAGAGCTGCACAAGAGGGGACAGAACACTCTCCAAACCCTGATGCTCTGAAGATAAGCCCCCAACACAAAGACAAATGGAATGCAGTTTTCACAAGAATTAAAGTATAAAGGAGACAAAATTTCTCTGAAAACTCCTGCTGAGAAGATACTTAGAGAAGGCAAGCTTAAGTATAATTTAGCTGGGGCCCCACTTGACTACAAATAACCCCCAGGACCCCACATGACTATATATAATCCCCACTTCAAGTATTACACTTGGCAGCCTCCTCCCTTTATCTGCACGTACTATGCACACACTCAGTAACCAACCCTTCCTTCTCTTGAAGCAGTAAAGGAAGCCCCCCCCACAATAACCAGAGTCCCAGAGGGTCTCAGCCATGTGCCCACTGTTATCTTGACAGTGCCTCCTCTATAACATACACTGTCGCTTGCTCTAAATAAGGCTCCTTTGAGACTTCTGCAGATCTATGTGTCGTGACTTTCTAGTGACCCAGAATACTGGTAACAATCTGATATAAACCATTTGATTTAGATTTAGAGCTATAAAATAGAAAGATAAAAAAATCCCACAGACACAAATCTAGAAAGCAATGGAACGAACTGCGTACCCTCGAGTGAGCATCTAATGATCTGGAAGGGCAGCTCCAGGTGGCTGGCAGTGATGGGCTGCACTCTGGAAAGAGGCAGTGTTTCGATGTTTCCATAATCCGCATAGAGAACTTTCACATCAGAGTCTGACGTTTCCAGAACGATGGCCCGGTACCAGAAGTCATCATCTAAAAACAAAGGAACCTTAGTGCACGAGTTACAGTCAGAGCCCTTCCATTCCCTGAGATGGTTCTATCTACTACACTTAAAAATCCACACTGAGGTTTCTAGTTAAGAGTCTGGAATTTTCTCTATTCCTGACAAATCCCTCTGTAGAGACACTGAGAATCCTGGTTTTGTTTTTTAACTATAAAAACAAGGGGGTTGAGAGAAGATCATGCAATTCTGCAAGGCTGGAAGACAAATGGACAAATGCAGCAGCTGACAGCCATGGGAGCTCATGCAAAGCTGGTGCTGAGGAAGCCAGAGTGCACCATGAGCCTCCACGGCCCCTGACGGGGAGGGAATAGGGCAGTGCAGAGGAGGCAACTTTTACATAGCACGCTCTTAGAAGTTTCTTCTCTAAAGGCTGTGAACTGGGGACTGTGAGGCTGAGGAGAGAACACAGTTAAGCAAAAATGTATATTCCAGGCAGGAGACAGATACCACACAGGACAGCACTTTCCAGGTGTTGTCCAGCCACCAACAAAACCAAATCAAGCCTGCACTGAAGGCCACAAGTGGGTAAGCTCTGTGGTACATAAACGTCCAAATAACTCTTGGGTACCCCATGGTAGAAATATGGAAAAATGGTTCAAGAGAGCCTCTCACATGACAGAGAAGGCAAAACAAATAAAACAGAACCTGGAGGAAGAAGACAATCATATCCAAAGGATGATGGTGCAGACGTGGTGACTGCACACTCTGTCCTCAAAAACATGGAGATAACATTCAAACACAAACACACACATTAGACAAAAGAGCTAGTGAAGGTAAAATAGACAGCAGAATCTGAGGAAACTGGGGACACAGATGACAGCAAACACATCCCGCAGAGCCTAGTCAAAGCCCTGGGAGACTCAGCAGCTCCTCCACACAACACAGAACAGAGAGAATGAATAAAATGCTTGAGTTCAGGGGAACCCTCCCTTACCCCACAATCTAAAGTACTCCCAGACTAGAGCCTATTTATGGGTGTCCAGCAGGATGTGGAGAGCCAGCCACTGTGCCAAGTCACATTCCATCAGCAAACAGGAACGAAGAGGACACTCAAGGTCCCAAACAACAAAGGGTTACGTTAAAATTTTCAGAACCTGTCTGTCTTTTGCTCCAAAATATCAACAGCTAACAGATACGAAAATGCTTTCAGAATGACTTTCAACCCTGCTCTATATCCTGGGAAGCTGTGAACACACAGTTCTTACCCTCACTCACATGAGTGCCTCTCCTTGGTTTCTAGGGTTCACATATATCCAGATGCTGGAGTAGATCCAAAGAGCAACAAGGTCAGCAAAAAGAAAGGAGGGAAGGGGGGATCAGCTACCTAAATACAAGTGGAAGGAAGTCAGCTAACACCCAGGCAAGGACATGGAGACCATTTAAACAGTACTCAGCATGAGGGTGAAGGACACAAGCTAGGGTAGCCCAGGTTTGGAAGACAAGCTGTCTAGACTAAGATTATGGGGAAACATGATGGTGCCCTTGCAGAGCTCACAGAGGGGAAGGAATTCCAATGCAGAGGACTGGGGACAGTGAGAACACACAGAACAACACTCTCAACAAATAAGCTCAATAGCAACAAAACCAGGAGCTGCAGCCCACCACAGGGGAGTGTCTGCAGTGTCTATGAGGTCTCACAGTGATGAGGGGTGTCTTATACCCCAAGTCATGCCCCAACTTCCACTGTAACAAAGATGGAGGCAGGCATATCCAGTTGTCATACAACAGTGAGACAAGATGGAAGTGGTGTCACTAAGGTGAA
The DNA here is from genome assembly GCF_963924665.1 of Micromys minutus. Taxonomy (NCBI): domain Eukaryota; kingdom Metazoa; phylum Chordata; class Mammalia; order Rodentia; family Muridae; genus Micromys; species Micromys minutus. Next base: position 4,056,081 of record NC_137971.1, read on the forward strand.
AGACAAGTCCCTGAATATGACATCATTCTCCTGCCCCCATTAACAGCCTGGCAGGCATCTGTGGACAAACTGCCTTTATGAGACCTCTGAGATGTAGGCAGGTGATTTCGGAGTTGGAGAGCCCATGAAAGACTCCCCACCTTAGTCTTGGCTGTGACAAGAGGCAACCTGGGTACTCTGTTCTCAACCTGCTTGGCTGCTATTCTGCCCAGGACAGTAGGAACCACGCCCACCCACACCCCACAATACCCCACAACACCCTACAGCACTTCTGTGATCTTCCTTCAATCCCAGAAACGAACCAGGACTTTCTCAGCAAGTGCTACGTATATTAGTGATGTGATTTGTTGGCATAAAATGTTAAAACAAGCGTGTCCTGAGATGATCTAATTTTCCTGTGATCCATTCACACGCAGCTCCTTAAATATGGACGACTGTGCACCAGTGGCCCACCGGACAGAGCTGGTTATCTGAGTGCTTCTATTCCCTTACCTAACAATAGCCTACACTGAATGCAAAAGCAGATGACCCCAGTACATACAGTAAATCACAATTTTGCCTTTCTCAGATTGTCTAATCAAACTGAGGATGCCAAAATCTACATCATCTCCATAAAAGACAACAACTACTATCACCCTGCGGTGTTTCACAAGGCGCATTACTTGTATATTTAGCACAGCACGCTTCTCCCGTCTGTGGTCTGTAGGATGGATGGCCTTGCTGAGTGTTACAATGTTCTAACAACTCAGCTGTTAACACACACAGCTTTTCTTGATTTTCTGAAATACAAGCAATTTTTGGTGTGAGAAAATTCCCAGTAGTGACAGGTATACAAAGAATCCCAACTCCAATCATTCCAAGAGTTCTCTGCGTTAAAATAAACATTGTGTTCTAAAAACAGATGTACTACTGGTTTCCTTATCCAGAAAGATTTGAACTAAGGGGTATGAGGGGCATCTGGGAAACCTAATTCCTAATAAGGGTGATTCTGCTAGTGTGCTCCCTCTATAAAAAATTACTATATTTATTTTTATTTTATACTTATTTATAACGGGGGATGCATGACAACCTGTGGAGGTGACGGACAACGCTGGGAGTGTTCTCTCCTCCTCCCGCCATGTGGGCTCTGGGGAGGGACTCAGGTGAAGAGGCCTGCTACTAAGAGGTGGGCCTCTCGTCTGCCTTAAGTAGTCGCATTGTTTAGAAAGAGAACTGTTTCACACTGGAGCCCAGTCACGAAGAAAAGTAGCATTTAAGACTGGTTTGGTTGTCTCTGTTGTTTAGTGGCAGTTGACAATCAAGCATCCTTAAGTGTCTGTGAGCCATCCTTAGAGCGCTGGAGACTCAGCTGCTTATGCTGGTAGTGCCCGTTCACATCTACTTTGGGGTATTTTAACAATGAAAGAATAATGTCTGCTTCAAATTATCAGCTCAGGAATTACACTAAATTACCACTCTTAGAGTTTCTTCCTGAAATCAGAAAAAAAGTCTTTAATCTGTGTGAATAGAAAGCTGACCATCTCCACTGTAGCTAAGGTGAGAGTCAGCCTTTGCTCACCTTCTTACCACAACATATTAAGAGCAGACAGTACAAAATGCTCTTGGGTATTGAAAACCGAGAAACTGTCATGAGGCAACCCCATAACCTTACCTAAACATTACCTGTGTAGACCAAAAGCTGATGAAAAAACTGATTGTTAACTGATTACTAAGAATAATATATTGGAAATAATTCTGGTTGCTGCTCACTTATATAGCCGGAGGTTAACTTAATAATAAATACAATTCAATATAGATCGTATGTTTTAAATAAGGAAGTTATGTAAAAATTAAGAGCATTGTTTTTGTTCTAGGACATTATAGACTACACTAAACGTAGGCTGCTGAGCAGGGCTGAACACAGGGCACCTCTGTGTCTTCGGGGTTACAGTTCTTGAAAAGCACCCCCTCCTTCCTGCACCCCCAGTGCCTATGGAGCTCACCAGAGAACCTGCTCTGCACAGCTCAGAAGCAGAGGCACACATCAGTGGGTGTGGCTCCTCACCTGGCATTTCACTGGGGATGGCATAAAACAAGGTTGGGCTTATGATTTCTAGTACGTTCGCTGGGACAGTCTTGTTAACTGACAACTCCACCGTCTTCCACTGCTCTGCTGAAGGGCTGGCTGAAAACACAGAAGGCACAGGAAATTAAGTGTGCATTAAGTACACACGGCTCGCTCTCCTCAGTGACATGTGCACTCAGTGAGTCTGCTCATCAGTGACTACCAGCATGTCAGTTTCCCTACTGAGGTGTCAGTTTCTCAAATCAATTTACTCAACTCAGAGCAGTGCATGCTGCAGTCATTCAGTAATCAGGACCTCCAAGCTGATGCACTCCTGCAGAATATGTTTAAAGTGTAATTAATTTAATCCTTCAAATTATTGAAACTTTAAATGATACATATCTGTATAATGCATACTTATCTAACAACTAAATCTAAAATTAATGCTGCTTCAAAACAGTCCTACTTTTCTAGAAAGGTTCACCTGAGGAGAGGAGGCCACCGGGAGTGGAGGTGGCTCCATCCAATGGACCTGACAAAAATCTACTCAGGAAACTGAGGGACACCAGCCTTCACCTGTCTGCTTCCTGACTATGGAGACAAAGTGGCCAGCCACTTCCCACTCCAGCCAGCTTGCCTTCCTCAGCATGGTCACAGTACAGGTCCTTAAACCAGGAGCTTTCTGTGAGATGTGAAAAGTAAACACCACAGACCTCACATGCTCGAGAGTCAGCAGAATGAATGCTATGAGATGACCTCACTATTTCAAGTGTTTTACAGTTTCAACATAATCCTCCTCATAATTCAAAAATGCATTCTTGATAGAACTAAAAAAAAAATCCTAAAACATATATGGATACACAAAAGACTCCAAATAACCAAAGCAATTCTAAATAGAAAGCAATGCTGGACATGTTTCAATTATTACAATACCAGGTGTCAAATCACATCTCACAACCATGGTTACAGACCAGCACAGCACCAGTACTAAATAGACCCGCAGACCAATGGGACAGAGGAGCCCAAACCAAACGGCAGCACAGCCACCAAGCTGACAAAGTGTGAAAGAGTGGACACTGCAGAGGGGGCTGGAGAGCCACCAGACACAAAGCTCGATCCCTGCACCCTGATGACAGCAACTCAAGAGCAAACATGGATCTGGAGATCTGAAAAGCAGCTAGGGGAAAGCAGGACACACCTTTCCAGATGCAGTTCTAGGCAAGAGCTCAATGGCACAAGGGACAGTCCTAAGTGCTGACTGAAAAATGTCATTACATACCATCAGCACAGAAAGGTCACCAACCAGCAGAGGAAAGAATACCACCAGCAGACTCTCATATGCAGAATCTAAACTATAAACACCCTCATTATAAACACCCTACACACACACACACTCACTCTCTCTCTCTCTCTCTCTCTCTCTCTCTCTCTCTCTCTCTCTTTCTCTATCTATCTATCTATCTATCTATCTATCTATCTATCTATCTATCTGGTATCTATCTATCTAGCATCTATCTAATATCAGAGGAGAGGTCAGGTATGGTGGTGCACACTTTTAATCCCAGCGCTTGGGAGGCAGATCTCGGTGAGTTTAAAGGTAGCCTGGTCTACACAGTAAATTCTGGAACAGCCACAGCCACACAGTGAGAGCCTGCCTAGAGCTCAGAACTGCATCAACTCAAGTTCCAGGGCTTCTGACACATCAGACATACACAATCAGGCAAAACATACATAAACATAGAATAAATTATATATTTATAAAAGGAAAGAAAACAGAGAAGGCAGGCAGGCAGGCAGGCAAGGAGAAGAGAAATGGACTTGGGAAGGGAACCAGAGAGGCCATCAGGAGAGTGAGGGACGGCAGGTGTAGCAAGTAAGAGCAATGATGTGTATGGGAATCTCAATGAACCCACTTGTGCTGTAAGTAAAGCATTAAAGAGCAAAGCAAACCCTGCCATGAACTTCAAGTGCAGACGGTTTGGAGGTGTCACCTTGCACCCTCTGGCTGTCCGTCTGGTTATGTAGATTAGCAGGTCTGCCCATCAATGAGTCCTTCTGCGGTGAGCCACATCTTGAAACCAAATGTTCTGTGATGAGAACATCACTAATGATCTTGGGATAGGGAGTGGAAAGATCGGTGAGCTCAACGCCCACCCCATTTTCCGTGATTTCCACAACTCTGGCTTGGAGTTTGAGCCCCACAACACATGCTTGAAATCTTGCTATGGCTTCTTTGGTCCAATGCTTGTTTTGGGGCTGTACATCTGAGGAGTAAGAAAAGAACATTAAAGAAAAGCCTATGTATGAGATGAGCTTATGCTGATGGTAGACTGGGGCCTTATACATAGCTTAGAAATTCTCAAAAGTTACACAAGATGTAGTCAAGAAAATCTTACATCTTTCAAAACCAAGTCACAGACACTGTGCCTGCTAACACACAGTGTAGGTTTTCAGGGGATCAGCCAGCACTGGCCCAGGGACAGACCTGTACACCTTTACTGTCTCTGAGAGAGTATCCTCTCTGCATCCTTGTGCAATGATGCCAAAGGAGGAGGGGACCTCCTCTGCAGTTTCCAGTGCTGGAATGCACCTTGGGCTTGCTCCCTTTTATTTGAAACGGGGCCTCACTTGCCCAGGAGTATCTTGAACTCCTGGGTTAAGCCCCTGTGCAGCTGAGCCTATGGGTGTCAGTGATGGTGCTACCGGCTTTTCATTTTCTTCTTTCTTTCGGCGGATTTCCAACTGTGAATGTGCACAGAGACTACTCACTACACCTGTTCAAAAGACTTAGAGGCTCACTCCAGAGTTTTTATTTAAGTCTGGAGTGGGGACTATAAATCTGAACTTTGTTTCTGTATTGTTTTTGAGACAGGGTTTATCTGTGTATCTTTGGCTATCCTCAAACTCTACATAAACCAGGCTGGCCTCGAATTCATATAGAGATCTGCTGCCTCTGCCTTCCAAGTGCTGGGATTGACGGTGTGCGCTGCCACCACCTGACTTATAAATCTGAATTTTTAAGAGAAGTTTCTGCTTGTCTGGAACTTTGAAGCTGCTGGTCTGAGGGCCACATCTTCAGAAGCACACTGGCATGTCATACAGTGATTAAGAACAATCTGGGATAAGATGGCTCCTCTGCAGGTGAGCATGCTTGCCACCAAAGTCTCAGTATTTGAATTTGATCTTTAGTTTTCAAAGTGGGAGGAGAGAACTGAACCCCCAAAGTTGTCCTGTTGTCTTCTTACCATGAACATGCCATACGTATGCCTACATGAATGCATCATATGTGTGTATATATATTTATATATATACATATATATGCACATGTGTGTACACATACATGTATGAGCACATGATAATATAGTCTTTAATAAGAACAGAGGCCTGAAGCATACCCGTTGCAATTAAGAGATGGTGTGATGTCATGTGTCTTCTCACAGTAGAATTGTCCTGAGACAGACTAAAACAAGACCTAGGAACACATATGCTCTCCAACATGGGCACTGCTAGATAGAATCTGGAATCACTTTCCACAGAAGTAAGGTCTTAAAGCTAGGGTCCTGTTGTGTGGACCAAGTTGCCTTAAGATTCCTGAAGGTCTCCTGAGGAGTGCTGAGCAGCTGTCACTACTGTGCATGGCTCTGTGCCAGGCTGCTACGAACGTAAATGGAAAACATACCTGCATACATACACATACTCTTTAAATGTTTACATGCATGGAGACACATGCTTGTAACCCCAGAAAAGGAGATGATAAAGCAAGAAGGGCGGCTAGATTCCAGGTCCTGACTACAGAGATCGGGTCTCAGCAAAACAAGGCAGCAACAAGTTGCTCAAAAGGGAGGCGTCGTGTCGCAGTCTAGGCATGCTGCCAAGCCCTCTGGTTCTGTGAAGCCATACCTCTCTTCTTCTCCAGACAGGAAAACAGAAGTGTGTGGTTTAAATAACTCGCCAGCTCTCCCAGCAGCAGCCGTGTGTAGCAGGGCTGACCCCTGGCCCCTTGCTCTGCAGCAATGCTGCCCTGCACAGCCTGTAACTTGCTGTCCTCACTCACATCACAGGCGCTGGTCTTCCTATCACAGGGGTGTGTGTAACACCTCTAACAGCATTAGGGTGACAGCAAATGCCTGGGCACAACTTCAGTCCCAGGCCTGGCCCAGTGCCAACCCTCAGAGCCACTCAAGTGGGCTACTCCCCATCCTGGCATGGGCCATGTCAGCCTCTACTGTAGCCCCTCTACAAGTGACGGGCTGTCGTAACGGCCCTGGGAGGAAGTCCTTGCAGCTGGGCCTTAGATCATTTCCAGGTTGCTTCAGAATAAATGACTAGAAGTGCTAGGGTGCACAAGTATCTGAGGTTCTCAGCATCCTGCAAAACCCATCCAGACGGCCTGCGAGTTTTCACTCCCAAAACTACAGAAAAGAAGCTCCTTCACATTATGCTAAGGATCCTGGCCAAAATATTAAGTAAGTTTCTACATTTTGTCATGTGAGGTGGGATTTTCTAGTTCAGCTGAAGTGTTAGAACAGGTGCATTAGTAACTGAAGAAGGGTACACACACCATGTTGGCTGCAAGGCATGAGAAACTCCTGCTGACACCTACCTACTAGCCAGCACTGCATCCCTTGAAACGGTAGTAGTAAGAACTGTGGTGATATTGCCTGCAGTTGGTCTGTGGTGACTTCTTCCACATTTCCGTAATCCACAAAGTGCACTCTGACGTTCCCACTTGGTAAGATCTCCTTGACGAGGGCGCGGTACCAGCTGCCGTCACCTGGAAGCAGCAGATTCTTTGGCTTTCTCTTCCTACAGTCAACGTTTCCCTTAGAAACACTTTCTATATCAAAGGGACTAAGTTCTTTCCTCTTCTATACGTTACGACTTTTAGTTCTTCAGAAAACTCCTAGACTGAGAATTTCACTTTTAGAACATGTCCCCAAACTTCTCATAGCATCACACCCTGACATCTGACAAAACTTTCACTCACAATCTATGCCTTAAACAACATGGAAGTGGGAAATGACCATGATATCTTACTGCTCGGAAACAGAGGCTTTGCTGTTGTGGTAAAATGACAAATGGTCAAAGTCTTGCCATGTGAGGAACATCCCAAAGCTATCAGATGCTCCGAGGTGTGGAGGGATGGAGCACTGAGGCCAGACTTCATCACCTGAAGGCTCCTTACGGAGCCAGCATCAGGACCAGCTCCTCTGATTTTGATTATGAAGACATGCATGGGAACATGGTCTACATGTTAGGATCCACAGGTACTGACTCCAAGTCTAACTTACCTGCAAAGAAGGCACAGCAAGGCCGCCCTATCTCTGCCTTAAAGCCGTTGGGCAGCTTTTGTGCACAATAGTCTGATAGGGACTTATTCAACTCATCAAGCTTCTTTAGGGCTGAAAACACAACACATAGAATGTACACTGTTAAAGATAAACCTTAACCACACTTTCGCTTTAACGTCAGGGAACATTTTCACCATGCAAATCTCAAGTATGCTCCCAAACAACTGGAAACTACAGCACATGCTATTTCACAAAAACTACAGAGGGAACACAACAGTATCAGTTAAACTCTTAATAAGCTGGAAACCAGTGACTTGGGCACAACACAGCTCGGCAGTGCCATCAGCATGCCGTCATGAGGTCTGAGTGTAAACCTTATACAAACCCATCAAGTCAGCTGGGGACAAACAACAAAGACACATGCTTTGGCATCTGCAGAAAAGGGACCCGAGCAGCTATACATAAGTCAGAAACAATCCAACACCTCTGAACTCTGGCAAAGGCTGCCACAGAAATAGACATAAGCAAGGACATGCTACAGGAAACGGATGGGGAAAGCACACAAAAGCGCTGGGAGTCTCTCGGTTAGCTTCTCAAAGGACGCATGGATTCTTCAAAGCACACTCACCCACTGACATCACGGTGACTGTAATCTGTCCCAAGAATGTGCTTGGGACAGGGCTGGAGACATGGCTCAGTGGTTAAGAACACCGGCTGCCCTTACAGAGGACCCAGAGTTAGTTCCCACCACCCTCACCATGGTAACCATCTGTAACTCCCTTTCCGGGGATCTGGCCCCCTCTTGTGATCCACACGGGCACTGCATGTGTGTGGTGCATGGCGTGCAGGCAAATGCCCACACAAGTTTTAAAAGGAACAGTATCAGAGTAAATTCAGAAGATGACTGTAACCTCTATCAACACTGCTGTTCAACTAAGATAAACCCACAGATCCCAACAATGTAGCTACAAAAGAAAAAGAGCCCCGAGACAGCCAGCCATCCTGCACTGTATTTTAGATCAGAAATCTGTACCAACTGGAAACCTAACACAACCTAGTGCTGGTCTCCCACACCATCTGTGCAAATCAAAGTGCATAAATTAAAAGCATATGAAGAAAGGAATTAAGAAAAAGTATATGAACTGGTATCCAAGATACTTAGAAAGATTAAACAGTATGAAAGTTATGTACATAGAAGGAACACATCAGGCTGCTTCTGCTTCCAAAAAAGAACTGCAGACCATGAAGGGGTGGGGTGTCTTGATTTCCACTAAACTGTCACTCTTAAATTCTGTACCATATGCTTGGCAGTCACCTATGAAGATAAATAAAAGGAAATTTTAAAGCTTTGATTCTTTAATTTTTGGATTTAAGTTATGTGCAGGAATGCTCTGCCTGCATGTACATATACCATGTGAATGTCTGGTGCCAGTGGAAGTCAGGAGAGGGTATCAGGTTCCAGTTCCCTGGGACAGAGTTTCAGATGGCCGTGAGTTACCATGTGGACACTAAGAACAAAACCTGAGTCCTGTGCAGAAGCACCAAGCCACCTCTCCAGCACCTTGAGTTTTGTTCTCCAAGACCTAGAAGTCCATCTCCCGGCTGACTCAGAACTCGAGAGTCAGACAAGGACTTAGATATCTAGCCTAATGTATTAATCTGGAAGAAAAAATGGATCTAGAAAAGTAAAACTCAACGATGCTCATTCACTTTTACAGCTCAAATCAAACAAAAAATACAGAGTATGAGAACATGGCACAAATAGAAATCTCAAAGTAGCCGTTGTCAGAATTGTGGGAGATGACTCAAGAGAAAAAGTTGGCTAGCAATGGTGACTGTAGAAACACACGCTGACTCCGCAGAGATACAGGCTGAGACAATGCTCACCCTTCCATCGTTCCAAAGGCAGGCACGAGTCCCGAGACCAAACAGAGGCACAGACCACTGTGCACTCATACAGTAGAATATTATGAACAAAACAGAGGCACAGACCACTGTGCACTTATAAAGTGGAATATTATGAACAAAACAGAGGTAGAGACCACTGTGCACTTATACAGTGGAATATTATGAACAAAACAGAGGTAGAGACCACTGTGCACTTATACAGTGGAATATTATGAACAAAACAGAGGTAGAGACCACTGTGCACTTATACAGTGGAATATTATGAACAAAACAGAGGTAGAGACCACTGTGCACTTATACAGTGGAATATTATGAACAAAACAGAGGTAGAGACCACTGTGCACTTATACAGTGGAATATTATGAACAAAACAGAGGTAGAGACCACTGTGCACTTATACAGTGGAATATTATGAACAAAACAGAGGTAGAGACCACTGTGCACTTATACAGTGGAATATTATGAACAAAACAGAGGTAGAGACCACTGTGCACTTATACAGTGGAATATTATGAACAAAACAGAGGTAGAGACCACTGTGCACTTATACAGTGGAATATTATGAACAAAACAGAGGTAGAGACCACTGTGCACTTATACAGTGGAATATTATGAACAAAACAGAGGTAGAGACCACTGTGCACTTATACAGTGGAATATTATGAACAAAACAGAGGTAGAGACCACTGTGCACTTATACAGTGGAATATTATGAACAAAACAGAGGTAGAGACCACTGTGCATTTATACAGTGAAATATTATGAACAAAACAGAGGTAGAGACCACTGTGCACTTATACAGTGGAATATTATGCTGCAGAAGCAGCAACAACAAAACATGCTCTAAGGACTTGTAACAATGTGAAGAAATAGTAACCAAGGAAAGCTGAAGATATATACTGTACAGTCTTCTTTCATGTGAGGCTCAAAAACCAGGACCAATGGAATGCAGCAGGGCTCCACTTCCTTCTGAAGGAGAAGCACAGGTAAGGACAGGAGGAGAACCATAGGGACCTTCTGGGATGCTGGCCAACAGTTTCTTTCCTTCTGAGCTGTCTACCAGGGCTGATCTGTGCAACCATTACACTGCATTTTTTTTTAATTATTCACTTCACATCCCACTCACTGGTCACCCCTACACTTCAGTCTTGTTTCAGCATTTGGCTTCTAGGAACTTAACAGTCCATCAGATCAACGGACAGACTTCATTTCTAACAATGGTGTGAGGCAACATGCTGTGAAATCTAAAATGGCCATAAGACAGAACACAAACTAAGTGCCATCAAACCCTTCCCTGCCTGGCTGCTTACAAAGAGCACCATGTCACACTGTGACACACTCTCCAGCTTACCGTCATCTTTAAGGAAGTGGCAATAGAACTCCCCAGGGTTGTACATCATGCAGACCATGACATCCACTGTCTCGTCAACGGTGAACTCAACCCACGTCCACTCCAACGCCTCCGCCGTTTCTTCTATGGCCAAGGGAACTGTGAAAATAACTCACTGTTTTCAAAAGGAAAACATAATTGGGGTGGGAGGGCTGTCATTGGCAGGGCTTAGGAGGAGCCTGGGACAGCTCACTTTCCACTGGCATTCTGCTGTCCACAGGAAGGTAAACCTAAAGTTCAGGATTGCAATAAACCTGACCACTGAGTATTGCACATTTCTGACTCATCAAACCTTTGACACACATCTGTTTACACACCTTGCGTATTTATGTGACTGTTCAATTAAAAAGGTAACAAGACACCCAAACACCAGCTCTCCTGAAATCTTGGCCCAGGCACTCTCTTGGATCCTGCCCGTGCTGGTTCCTACTCACCGCTAACCGTGTGAACACTGCTGCCTCCATCTGCCACCATGTCCTTGTCCTCGATGGCAAAGCCCGAGTCTATGAGAGCTGTAGAAGCGCTGACATGAGGAGCCACCGACTTGTCTACGAGCTGCACCAGGGCCCTGCTACCCAGCATGCCCACCACTGTCACTGTGACCATTCTGTTCTGCACAATCCTTTTCATCACACAAATGGCTTCTGGAGTCCAAAGTCCTAAAGATGGCTTCACTCCTAACAAACAATTGTTGAAAGGATGTTAAAATAATTCCTAAAACATGCATTTACACATTTAACTTCATTCCCTCAAAGTTTCATCAAAAACAAATCTGTATCAAACACTGGAACCAAATGTCCCATATGAGCAGTAAGATTTTATACACACACACAAAAAAAAAATAACCAAATTAAAAAAAAAAACAACAACCTTAATTCCACAGATAGAAAGTGTCCAGAAAGTCAAATATATGGAGAAAGAAAGATTAGCCATTGCCTGGAACAGGCTGACCTGTAAAACATACACGAGATCTCCAGAGTGTGATGGAATGTCCTCAGATAGATGGTTAGCATGTACAACCCACCTAAGTTTACTAAAAAAAATAAACAACAGCAACAACAAAAAAAGCCCTACTGAATTCTATGCCTAAAACAAGAACTCATACAATGTCTGAATTATAGCTCAATAAAGTGATTAATCATATAGGTATAAACTATCCAGAAAGAAATATTGGCTTTACATATTAATGTGAAGTTTTGTGGGTTTTATTTTTCTTAAATACAAATCAATATTTCCAATAATTCAAAGGCATAGGCTAGAGTCAGTAAAGAAACCAAAGCTAACTAAGTCTCCCTCTAGCCCCATCCACACCAACACCACACACACACACACACACACACACACACACACAGTGCCAAAACAGAAAAAGCCTCGACTTCTACTAGTGAAGGAAATGGGTGAGATTTGGAAAAGTCCACAGGTTGAGTTGCTACAGCAGTGTCTGGAGTGTAAGTGTGTGACAGGATTTACTCTCTCCTGAGGGAGTGCACAAGTGAGCTCACAGTTCCACAGATACAACAAGACACATACTCACGGCACCTTCTGACCTGGGGAACATACCCTATGGTGGTTACTCTGCAGTGCTGTTTTGGATACACATGCAGCCCAAATAATTAAAAGAACATCACTGTCGAAACGCAGATAAAGTCTGCAACAATGGCAGCCTGTGAGGCTCACGGAAGACTATGTATGGACACAGGAAAAACTCTTGAGCCTATGGACAAGGCTTTTGCATGGTGACCTCCAAGCCTTGACCTCAGGGCTCTCATAGCCAACACGCAGGTGCCTACAGCACACGCACGTGCACATTTCAATTCTCATGTCATAGTATCTGAAGGACGAGAGGACCACAGTATTTCATACCTGCCAGTACACAATTTAGAGCTTGCATCGGTAAATCCAACAACTTTGGAATTATAGGACAAAGTCTTTTCAAACTAAGAATTTCAAAGTTTCCGTAATCGACATAGCCAACCAGGACAGACTCTTCGGAAGCGTAGGCCAGAACTGAGGCGCGGTACCACTGATCATCCTCTGAAACAAGGAGAAGGGTCTCAGGCACTGGGGCCAGCACCAGCGCTCCCGCCTGGAGATGGCCACATGTACTCTCTGTCTCAGTACTGAGCGCTCAGCATGAGAGCTCACTAGACACTACCAGAAGCCTCGCATTCCCAAAGATGGACCATTGTGCTCACCTACTAATCAATCGCTTTGCTTTTTTCCCCCCTGCAACCAAATACCTGATACAGAACTCAAGGGAAGAAAGACTGATTTTGCTCATGGTATCAGTTTGGGGCAGAGAAGTCACTCCCTGCATGAGACCAAATCAATGACAATGAAGATTAATTAAGCACCATGCCACACCATATCATCTAAGTATAAATTCATATGACTTGTTTCTCCCAACAGATAGCTAGTTGGTAGCTCATCAGAGTGAGAATGTGTTGTAACCACATGAGTCTCCAAGGTACATCGGTCATTTGCTAAGGCACCCAGTAGGGCTATTTCTAGAACAGCAGGATGACTTACATGGGTTCTAACCAAGGGGTGAATGCACTGCACTGGTGGGTTCTGGGCTGCTGGCTCTTCAGTGGACTAGCAGGGCTGCCCTTAAGGCAACAGGAACACAACTAGGCTTTCGACAAAGTAAAACTTGTGGATTGGTAAGAGGTCATGACTGGGCTGGGTCTCCAGGCCCCCTTGCTAATTCAAACAAAGCTTACAAAGAAGGGAGTGCGAGGTTCTACAGCCCACTCGTGCCAGTGTCCAAGTGTCCATCTCCACATAAGAGTGAGGGACTGACGCAAACCACACAAGGCAGGCTCTTTATGCCGACTCTCCGCCCTTACAGGAAGCACATACCACACTGCTTTCGTCTAGTTTGACTGGACATGTTTAGGGCATAATTGGTGCATGTTAACAACACTCAAGGGCGATTCAGTGTGAGTCAAAGGTTTGGTGCTTTACTCAACTGTGTGTACAAACCATCCTCACCTGAGAACTGAGCACAACACACGTCCCCAATGGCTGGATAAAAGTCAGAGCGTGGGGTCACATGGCCACAGTATTTGCTGAGGGACTCCTGAAGCTCGGCGAGCTTGTCTGTGGACACAAACACACCTTAGACACAGAAATGTGGCTTCTTGTCTTCGGATGATGCTGAGTGTCATGGAAGACTTTTTGGTGAGATAACAAACTGAGAAAACTGACTCACGGCCACTCTGCAGCTGCTGACAAAAGAAGTCCTCTGGTGTCTGGATGTGGGCAACCACGCCACAGAACTCGTCACCCACATTCAAAGTCAACACTTTGGGAATCAGGGTGCCCCTGTCTGTCACAATCTTCTTCTCATCTGTCACTTTTCCAGTGTCCTCTGCAGCAGCAGCTTGTCGGGAAACACAAAGACCTTGGCATCATGGGAGAAACAGCAGTACAGAGTGAGGAGGAGAGCAGGTCTGACTACAGCGCTCTCTTATAGATACTCAGCCTCTGAGGAACTCAGGAAAACACCATTAGACTTGATCCCATTGAAGACACATGGAGCAGGTCCTACTTTACAGTGAAATGGAACTGTACAGAAAGCCATTTGTTACAATAATATACTGAATTTAATTAAAATTACACTTAAAATGCATTAGTTGGTACAAATGAGGAAGAGGTAACATAAGTACCATGTGGCTCAGAGCTGAGACAGTCTGAGAGAGCAGCGGCTTAGAACACCACAAAAAACAAGAACAAAAACAAAACAAAAAAACTCAGAATGCAAAATAGCTGAGGACTGAAAGCAAATGAGCTGCTTGCTGTGTTCTCCAGTGCAGGAGCTTCGGCAGACAAGAGCCCATGCCGTCAACTCCAAAAGATTCCAAAAGACAAACAGTTCCCTCAAAGGAACCAGGAAGAAGACACTGTTCAGATACAGACCAAGGTCAGTTTCACTGTTTTAACAGGCACAAAGCAGCAGACAACAGAGTTACAGAGTTACTCTCACCACAGACCAGGGTGGCCTCACTCCACACTGGCATGCTAAAATCCTACTGGATGGAATCTGACATGAAAGCAATGGGAAGGAGCTGATTAAGCAATTTGTGCTCTTAACAAGTCTCAAGTCCTGTCAGCAGATGACATTACAAGATGGGAAAGGTGATGGGCACTAGAACCCTTCTACAGGAAAGACAGAGGCACCTGCCACAGCAGGCCTGGTATCAGTGAGAGACGGTATTTCCATTAGGGTTTCTACTGCTGTGACGAGTACACCATGACCAAAGCAACTCTAACAGAATATTTAATTAGGGACTTGCTTACAGTTCCAGAGGGGTTTAGCCCATTATCATCATGGCAAGGGCATGGTGGGAGCATGGTGGACTCTAGATGCTGGGGAGCCAGCAAGCTACATCCTCATCTACAGGCACAAAAAGACTGCCTAGTCCTGGCACCAGCTCTTGAAGCCTCCAGCCCACCCCCATCAAACATTTCCTCCAACAAGGCCACATCTCCTTGTCTTCCTAATCTTTTCCAATAGAGCCTTCCTGGTGTCTAAGCGATCACATGTATGACCCTCTGGGGACCATTCTCATTCAAGCCACCACAGGCAGGGTATAAAGGTGTCTCAGCCAGGTCTAGGGAAAGCACAGCCAGTTCAGGTCTCTTAGGCTCACAGTCAGACTGTGCAGGACAGTTACGGATTTTCCATTCCACTCTCTTCTCTATCTGTAACAGGGCAGCACTCCGCATTCCCAGTCATTGTTGACTTTGGAGTCAGATGTAGCCCATTTAGTAAAGCTCCAAGGCACCCGAGACCTGCCCTGTTCACATCCCATGTTAAGCTCTCCTCCTGCATCTTTTCCTCATGGTCCCCTCCAGTCATACCTCAGTTTCAGTGTTTCACACCAAGTCATGTCCTCTTAAAATGATGCCTTTTGCAAATGTACCCTTAATTTCTTAAGTCCTTTCAAGACTACTTCATCCCACATCTCAACAGGCACCTTTACAGGGGAGTATTCTCTACCCTACCCTTATATAATCTTTCTGTGTGGACCACAAAATTCCTTTCTATACAATCTTTACACCTCCAGGGAATCTTAGCAGAGTGGACAGAACTCTGGGCCCTCCTGCTTTTTGGTGCCCAGAGCCACAATGCATCTGTGTTACTGAAGAATGACTCCCTTACCCAGAAGCACTTACCTCTCTGCTGCTCTTCCTAGCTTTCTTCTCATACCTTTCACCCTGTCAGGGTCCAGGCTTGCCTCCTTATTTTTCCTTACTCCGAACCATTAGCATTCACTGTCCTAAGCATAACAACCACTAGACTATTATTTGTTTCCTTTTCTTCTGCAGGTGGTAAAGAAATATTCAACACTTTTCATCAAGTTTTCTGTCTTAGGGACACCATGAGGGCAAGAACCACAGGACCCAGGCTAGGGATAAAAGAACCACAGAAGGTTGTGCCCAGTACCATGAATATTCCTAAAGAGACGGCGGTAAGCAAACATGGATGGAAGAAGGGAGAGAAGAAAACAATATAACCAAGCATATTTTGGAGGAAAGCCAACAATGACTTGGCAACCAAGGCAACCAAGTAAGCAGGTGAGGACAGGAGGCAAGAGGAGACTGCAGATTCAGGGCAGTCCAGTCTGTCTCTGGGATGAATATTCATCAACCTGGTTTCACTTCTGTACCATGGACAAAAGACAGTGAATTGTGTCTATAACCAAAGAACAAAGTAAGAGAGGAACAGACCATAAAAGCAACATAAATAAAAAATGCTTGCAGTGAATCTAATTCCCTTGTTAAACTCGATGTAAACATGCACACATGCATGTATACTCACAGTTAACAAGTAAAAAGCTACAGTCTTAACACTGTCCTACAACAACAGAAGTTCAGAGAACTCCTTGCTAGTGGTAAAACCCAGGCCAGGAGCCAACCACTAAAGCAGTATGCACTAGAAAGTATCCCTCTAATGAGATCATATTAGGATTCATCTGCAACACAGGAGACAAAAGGGAAGTTTGAGATTAGACAAGTGTTCCTAAATGAACACTTCCTTTTTGTTATGCAGTGGTCCTGACGACATCCCTTGTGAGGGACGAGGAAGACACTGGTGTCTAACTGGAGTCCCTGTTTAGCGTGAGCTTGTACTCACTTTGGTCCACACTATGCTTCTTGGAGCTCTGCTCATCTGGTTTCACACCATATCCCATTTCCACAAGCACATGGTCCAGCTGTTTTCCTAAAAGGTGATTCAGAAAATATATCTCCATTGAGACACTACATAAAGTATCAGAGAAAGAAAAAATAAGAAACAAGTAAACCATGTGTCTCAGACATTATAACTCCTTGCACAGCCTTTGCTTTAGCAGGTCAATTATTATGGGTAAAATAACACCCACAAAAGCATAGTTTTTAAAATTCAAACAAAATTCCCAGTCACTTGACCTTCATAGTTCACTAAAAGATTCATCTTCAAAATTCCAAATAATAGTTAGCTCCAAAGAACATTTAAATTAACTGGTTTAGCCAAAGAAATCCATTAAAGGCATGGGATTACATACGTAACGCAGAGCAGCCATTGCTGACAAACTCGAATCCCAAAGCTGAAGTCGAAACATGAAATACACATGTCAAAGAAACAAAGACTTCACACTAAATTTCAACAGACAAGCTCCTGTTCTACCAAGTCACCCCTGAGAGCCCTTCGATGAGAAAAGGTAGTGTCTTGGAAACTGAAGCAGTGAGCAATACAGATGAGAAGTCGCTTTCCCAACAGAGAGTAAATACAAAGGAAGGGCAGGCTCCCATGTGTGCTCCTCACCTGAACACTGATGCTAACCCTGCACACTGTGAGGGCTGCTCTGTAAAGCTGCAGAGCTCACAGCAGCCATCGAGAGCACACTACAAGGATAAGGACATAGTTGCCTCTTATTGGCTCTCATCTGGCTGTCTAAGCCATCTGGTTCCAGAGTATGGACGAACAGCTAATTCAAGGCCCCATTTCATCACAATGAGAATGACTCTGCACAGAGTACCTGGTCTCACTCCATGGTTCTGTTGCTCCACTGAAAAACAGATGGGAACCAAGTAATGTGAAAAAGAAGACTCACGCCTTACCTGAGCTCTGGAGCACAATGTTGACGACACAGGTGAGCACCTCCTCCTCTAAGATGTCCATGACCTTGACCGAGCAGTACTGCTCCAACAGCAGGGCCTTGATGGCTGCAACACAGTCTTCCGTCCACTCGCCCGCTGCGGGGACGACTCCTGACACACAGCACTTTATGGCCTGAACAAGAGAAAAAGAAAATGTTATTGAATTATTTAAATAGTTTTAAAAGAATGTATTCCATGCTGAAACCAGCCATCAGAGCCACCAGTGCTAACAGGTCCAGCGTCTGAGGTGTGCTACAACTACCTCTGACGCTTCTGCTGGAACTGCTAACTGTTGGTAACTCAGGCTTCAGAAAAGGTATTCCATAAAACTTTACATTTCCTGTACATCAATTCTATATATAAATTACAAAAATTTATATAGAGACAGAAATGACTGATTTTATCGAGACAATAAGATGTGTCTGAACAGTCACTTACTCACAGGAGATGCTACTTAATTAGAGACAACAGGAGAGGCAGCTCCAGGTTATTCATCCACACTGACAGTGACCCAGGAGGGGAGCAGGGTGCTGACAGGGTTCACAAAGAAGGGACTCACGGAAGGAGGAAACAAGTCAACGCCTCTGCTTAGCTGGTGAATTCTGCCAATTGGAATTATCTCTTCATTTCCATAGTCAATGTACAAGACGTGTGCCTTCTTCTGCAGCACATCAACACCTTGTATTACAGCTCTGTTCCAGGTCTGCAGGGAAATATGCAGCACTCCACTTAAAACATAGCCTCACAAACCTTAGTCTAAGATGTCATCAGCCAGCCTAGATGGCAGCCAAACAAAGGTTCCTGTTTCCTCCAGAGACACCCAAAAACTCACCACCATTTGGCTGAGAAATCCCTAAAAATGGTCCAATTCGGACATCTTCAGATGAACTAATACTCTGAAGTAACTCTAACCCGGATAGCAATCATGAGCCGACTCAGTTACATGCACAGGTGCAGCTCGACGCTCGGCAAGCAGTGTGCACAGCTGCTGAGGAATGAGGCAGCAGAGCCTGGTGGGCCAGTGCAGGTAGGAGTCTACCCAAGACCATCTATGCAGCTTCAACAGTTCCGTCGTCATGAGCTGGAACATCCTACCAAACAATTCTGTAAATGCTTACCTGATCAACCGTGTATTTGGCAACACAAACTTCCCCCTTAATGGGAAGATAGCCATCTTCAGGCACCATATTTGCATAAGTCTCTTTCAAGCTTGTA
The DNA here is from genome assembly GCF_963924665.1 of Micromys minutus. Lineage (NCBI taxonomy): Eukaryota > Metazoa > Chordata > Mammalia > Rodentia > Muridae > Micromys > Micromys minutus. The sequence continues at coordinate 4,075,075 of NC_137971.1, forward strand.
GAGAGTTGGCTCATGTATTCTAAGACCTCCGAAGAATACAACTGAACATAAAAATTACTCGGGTGCTTAAATTCAGTAACTGTACCCTTTCAAAGAGAAAGAAAGAAAAAGTGTAAGTTCTTTAAATTTTATACCTAAGATAGAGAAAAGCAGTGCATAATTAATAATCAATAGTCTTTATTGATTTAATCAGGTCTCGTCCATGCCTACTTACACTGTAAACTCAATGCAAGCACCACAAACAAGAATAAACCCAGCAGTTCTTTAGATCTCTTTCCATGGAAAGCAAAGCCAGTACCTTTATTTCCATGGTTTTCTTGAGCTGGAGACTTCTCAAGTCAGAAAACATGACTCTCTCAGCACCAGCTTTTGTTTCGTTAGTAACTCCCAGGGGACAATCAACCTGCTGAAACAAGCACACACTGCTTTGACACTGCCTGACTCCCATTGGTGTGGTGGCCACAAAGTCACAAATCACAGGAGCTGAGAGGCTCAAAGACTCCTGAGAACCACTTTCTGTGGCAGGGGACATAACACGGGGTCCAGAATGTGGGCGGCAGAAAGACAGCCTCCAGATAGTTACAGATGAATCCATTCAACACTCAAGCATTTGCGTCTTGTTTATTGAGATAGTCTCTCACTCTGTAATGCAGGCTGGCCTGAAACTATGTAGCCTCTGCTAGCCCAGAACTCAAAGCTACCTACCTGCCTCAGCCTCTCAAAATTTAAAAGTTTAAATGTTTACCTGTTAGCGTTTTGTAAGAACAGATACTGCAGAAAGATTTTTTTCAGTAGAAGGCACTATTGGCCACAGAAAGAGACTTTAAATTGGATGCAATGGCATTATGAATGCTTTGGCCCAAATAGTTACCTAGATGGAGGAGAGCTAATGGAAAGCAGTGCCCAAGAGACAGGTCTGGGATGGAGACCCACGGGGGTGAGCCTGTGCTCGTGGGCCACAAAGCAAGGCTCTGTAGTAGTCCACGGTACTTTACACAGAGACACAGCTGGCTCAAGGACATTGTGAGGAACGACTGACGGGAAAGAAACAATTCCCCAATGCCCCAGACAGGCACACTCTGCCATCCCATCCCACCACTATGGAATAATGGGGCTTGCTTAGTTTTTAAACGCAGACATGACAATTTCTTCATATCTTTATAAAGGGCATTTAAAATTTACTTTAATGCTAAAAAATATCCTACCTCATTCTTCACTTCAATAGTCTTTGTTTCAAATGGTGATTTATTATCTTCAAGCTTGTGCAGACTGCAATAAAACAAGTGATTATGATACTCACAGTACAAAGAAACTTAAGAGGGGTCACAAATCTCAATTTCTTTAAACACTTAATCAACAAAAATTAGAAGGGAAAAACTTGTGGAGAACAGTAGCCCTGACTTGCCATGACAGGCTCCTCTATAGGAGAAGCTGTGTGTCCTCAAAAGCCCCAATATGAAGGCCTAGAACAGCCCAGGACCCAGTATCTTCCCAGAGCCATCTAGGAAAAGCTGAAAACTAGCAAGTGATCTTCTTGAGATACTTCTGCCATGGACTAAAAATCTATGACAAATTTGCTTCTCTAGGCAAGGCTGAGAAAATTAAATCTGAGGAAAGATTGATGCTAGTAATACATTTTTTCCTATTATTAAATATATAAGAATGACTAGGTATTGACCCCCCATTTTAGCAGATCTTGTAGTGATGCTATACAGACAAACAGATAATGATTCTATAGAATTCCTGATCTGATTAAAAAAATTTTAGGAAGAAAGTTTTTAGAGATAGTCTTAGTTGTTAGAAACATGTAATAAAGTTAGAATCAAGAACAGAATTTGCCCGCTCCTCAGAATAGTAAATAAAGACTACATAATAAGAAATACAATGCGCTTTCATAGTAACACTACAAAGAGAAATAGACTTGGGACAATTTTGTGTTCCTGAAAACACTTTTAGGTCCAAGGACAGTCACAGGTGTGCACTATAAGGCAAGGCCATGTAAAAACTGTGGCTTTGAACTTATAATGAACATATTATAATCAAACACTGCTTTGGACTTAACATCAACATCCTTCTGTAACTCCTATTCTATATATCATTTTATCTCTGAGGTAATTTCCTAAACATTTTTTTTTTTGTCTAAGAAGGTATAGAAGGCAAGAGAAAAGAAATAAAGTTGGTTGAATGGTTTGGCTTGAGAGTTCTGCTCCATCCATCCATCCATCCATCCATCCATCCATCCATCCATATGTGTGTGTCCATTTGTCTATATGTTTGTGTGTAGGTTATCTGTGTATGTGTGTAAGCATGTATAAACACTTGTGGAGTTGATGGTGACTGACAGTGTAAGTATATGAATGTTTGAATATGTATGTGTTTGTGCACATTTGTCTGTACAAAGCATCTTGGTTCTTTTCCTTTCCTTCCTCTCTGGTTCACAAAGAGTTAACCAGCTTAGCCAGAGAGGCTTCTGACTGATTGACCTGAGAACGGAGCACTGGTAATATATCCCTTTATTTAATTTCCTGCTGATAAACAGTGTGTTATTCACCAGATATTAGCACTTATTAAAGCACAATTAAGAAGTAGCTAATAAAAAGCTGAGGTTTTAGCACTTAATGATACACAGCAAGGAAGAGTTAAGTTCTTAGCACAGAACAGTAAGAAGGGGTTAAATTTTCCAAGCACTTATTTAAACATAAGTAAAATAAAACAGTTATAATGTTTAATAAAACAGAGTTAAAAGGAAAAGAAGTCAGCATTTTTTAACCATAGAATAAGCAAGAAAGTTTTTAGAATCTTTAGAAGTTCTCAGCAAGCACTCAGTATAGTTAGAGACCTAGAAGGCCAGAGACCATCAGTCTTTAAAGCCAAGTCCAATGCTGTGGCCCACCTCAAGGCTATTCCAGGCTGGGCAGGCTTCCAGCAAGATCCTCATCTGTAAAGTACACCCTTACATCCCATAGACAACTGTGTATAAACTGGAAAATGCCATCATATTATGACATGTTCATTTCAAAGCCATACTTCCCAAGGCACTACGAGGCTACGTCATTAACATCCAGGACTGCATAAAGGGTAACACGCAGAGCACTGTAAGACGTAAGTCATTAGAAATGTACTTGAGGGAACGAGAGCTGGTTCAATGGTTAAGAGTATTGTTGTCCTTGCAAAGTACCAGGGTTTAAGTCCCAGCACCCATGACGAGGCTCACCATTCCCTTAGGTACCAGATACACATGTGATCAGACATACACACAAAAACTTGTAGTCCCAAGTCTTCCTATGTACTAGTTAGTGCTTCAGACTTGCAAGCAGGCTCAGAGGGTTTGCAATACCATGTACATAACTCAGGCCTGCTTAACTCATTACATCCTCATGTGTCAGAACTACTCATGGTCACTGTCCCCAAAGAGTGAAATCATCAGAGCTAACCTTTGCCGTACAGGTCTACAGATGGTGCTGTGGGAAGACCAGTCTCTCCTCTGGCATGCTGTGGAGCAGTAGTATGTCTGCTTGCACTGGGAACACCTCAGTGACCCTGTGGAGCACAGTCTGTCTCAGTCTAAGGCATTACAGAAGGGTGTAGTAACAATTCTATCATTTCGTCTCTTAAAAAAAAAATCACAGAAATATTGTGTCTTCTCATTTTGATCCCAGGTGTGGGTATGGGGCTGCCTCAGACGGTCCTCAGCAGCAGCAGCAGCAGCAGCCATGATTTTCCCTCATGCTCTAGCAATGGCATGAGTTCGCCAGCAGCAGATAGTTGCAATTATGTGATGTCTGGATTCTGGGGACCTTTTAGAAGGTTATGTAAATGCTAGGACCTCAAACGTCCTGACAGTGAAGATCAACTCGCTCCAAGGAACTTGATGTCCCTAATCGGCAGGGAGTACTCTATGTTGTCCCCTTTCCCTCTGTCCTTTCTTCTTTCCTATTTAGTGCTGGGGGTGGAAAGGGTGAAAAAAGAGTGGAGAAGGGTGGAAAGAAGAAGAACCCACAAAATAGCAAAACCCAGCTCCAGAGAGGGGTTAGAGGGATAGTGGTTATGAGCACTGACTGCAGTTCTAAAGGACTGTAGGTTCCTAAGACCTTTGGTGCAGACACTGTGCACAGACTGGGCAAAGGTGCTCAGAGCTCTGATTGCCAGAACCAAAAGCTACACATAAGCACAACATCTCTTACCAGGGACAGACAAACTACCAAAACACCACATTCTATGTGGCAAAGGTATACAGCCATCTGTTCTTTTTTGAAAATAAACTGTGAAATACTATGATACAGTTATACAGTGGCTACTATTTCTCAACAAACACAAACAGTTGGTGTATCCGACAGATTATCTGATAACCATTCCTAATGAAATAAAGCATACAAGCAGGCCTATGGTGTTGTAATCCCTCTGGTGACATGACTGCCTCAGGGGTAGAAGGATGGAGGGGGTGGGAAAGCAGCTTCTGAGGTGACAGAAACATTCTCTGTTTGATAAGATGTATGTCTCTGCATTTCAGGACCTGTCATCTTTGTTTAAACCATCAATGTGGTGAGTAAGTGAGAAAGCGGGAGCGATAGGAGGCTGCAAAGAGCAGCTGCCACCTCTGGGGATGAGCAATGGGCACCTGACACCACCTAAACCATCAGCACTTTCAGGAAACAGTACACAGTTCATGTTCACCATAAGAAAATACTCCTCAGATATACAGAGCACCCTGTGGACACCAAAAGCAAACTTGCTTACCAAACAGGCCACAGCGGTGGCAGGTTGTTGACCGAAGGGGCGGTCCTAAAGAGTTGAAGAGTGCTGGATTATTTACAGACAAGGCATTCTCAAACAACTTGTGAGATTTTTTTGATTTTTCAGGAGTCACAGTATTGCTGGGCTTCTATAAAACAAAGAACAGTAGTATTAGAAGTCTCTTCCAACATCCGTGTGGGGCTGCCTCACTGGGAAGACAGACAGGAAAGACTTTCCTTGTTTCTCTCTTACATACAGTTGAAGCCCCAAACTTAGCATACAAAGCAAGCATAAGGCTAACTCTGAAAGGAAGCAGAGAAGACACCAGCTATACTCAAGTTGGTAAAATGGTGATTCTCCGCATTTGTGTGTATGTATCATAAAATTTACAGTAACCATGAGGAAAGCTATTCAGAGACATGGAGCAATCAAATTAAAGTTATGAATTCATTTAACTCACAAGAATGTGGGGTGGGGTGGGGGACCAGAGATGGCAGAGATAAGCTTTCAATACAGTTAAACAGGTCAAGGAGATGTCACCGAGATACATCTTGTATGAAAAATCCAAGCAGTGGGAAGATAGAACATTAGCTCACAAATGTTAACAAAGACCAGGGGACAGCATATTACAATCAGATAAAGGGTTCCAGAGAAAAGATAATTTCCACTGAGGGCATTATATGGCCTGTCAGTCTAACAGGCCATAGGTGTGTTTGCAGTCAGCAGCAGAGGTCCACAATGTAAAGAAGAGAAAGGCAACCATGATAGAGTGATGTGTGAGCACAGACAGAGTCATGTTCTCACAACTGGTGTGACTAGACAGAGAGCAGCTAGCATCAGAACTCAGCAGCGTCGTGTCGTCAGCAGGCTCAGTAGAGACACACAACAGCCATTGTACCAACAAGGGCAGAACACACACTCTGTTCAAGAGCTAACAGAACACGGAACAGCAAGCCTGTAAGCTTTAAAGAGTTGAGGGCTGGGGCACAACTCCGAGGCATGTGCTCTCTGTGCTTAGCATCCACAGGGGCAGGAGCTCAGAGAGGAGAGCAAAACCAATCACACCCAGATTGTTCTCTGACCACAGAAGGCAGTACGTCTACCACACCAAACACTCTTCTAAATAACACATGGGTCTCAGAAGATGAGTTAAAGCACACTGAACACAAACAAACAAACAAACAAACCTCTACACATTATCAAAGCTTATGGGACACTTAAAAGTTCTGGTGAGAGAGAAAGTGAGAGCAGCCTGTGAGCACAGGAGACAAGGGACTTCTCTCTCTCTCTCTTCTGTCTCCAAGTGAGATAATATGCAGTACAACTGGACTACAACACCCGACACACTTTGCATAACCAGTCAAGAACAGACTCGACTCTGCACACATTAGAAACTGACTACACAAGCAACACACACCAGCTCTTAAAATGTAGAAACAAATCACAGTTTAAGAGCCCCCCAAAGAAATGTCAAAGGCCAGGATGTTTTCACCAGAGAATTTTACCAAATGTTTCAACAACAATGGAGTCTCCTGTTGAAGGAACAGAAAAGAACACTTATTCCATGACACATTGTGTTTACTTCAGAGATGCAAGGATGGTTAGCTAATTAACATATTAAATACACCCACAAAACAGACTATAATATTTGTCACTGTATGAATCAGTATAATAAATGCATTTGATTTCTAGAATAAATGACTTCAACAAAGTCACAGCATTCAAGCTAAGTTTAGAAAGCTCTATCAATTTTGCTTCTTAGCAATGAATTCAAGGACACACAAATGTAAGGAATCACCCAAAAATAATTTTTAAGCATAAATCTAACAAACTACTTAACACAGAAGCCGAACGCTGCAAAGTGAAAGGGATCAGAGACAACGCACATGGAGACATAGTGTCTGTGCTCAGAAGACTCAGTACAGAAAAGTAACTCTACAACAGGTGACAGATTCAATGCAATCCATACTGAAATCAGAGCAAGGTCTCCAAGTAGACACAGACAAGATTAGTCTAATCAGTCTATCTTAAGGCAAGCAAACTACGATGGCTAGAATAAATAACCTTGAAAATCAAAATTGAATGAACCAATGAATTTCAGGCATTGCTGAGCATTGACTGACTGGTGCTAAGTAAGGGACAGACCAACGAGTGGAAAGCCATGAAGAACAGAACAGACCTTCAGCATCCACAACTTTTTATGTATCCTCGACTGACTTGACTAATTCCCAGACAACCCAGGTAAGTGAACCTCCCACAAACAGCAGCCAGGACAGCAGAACACCTGAGACACACACCCGACACACTGAACAACACCCGACACACAGCACAACACCTGACACACTGCACAACACCTGACACACAGCACAACACCTGACACACAGCACAACACTTGACACATAGCACAACACCTGACACAACACAGCAGAACAAAAGGCCAAGAGACCTCTCGACTCAAGCTCCTTCAACAAAATAAACTCAAACAGATCAAATTATAAAAGTTCTGACATTTTTCTGAGAAAGAACATGTCTGAGTGATCTGGAGTAGCAAAGAGTTTGCAATCTTACTCCCAAGTCCAATGTGCAAGCACGTGAAGACTGGTCAGCCAGTCAGCTCCTAAATGAAGCCTTTTGTTCTACCCAAGCCTCTTCCAGTACTGAGGTTCCGGCAGGAGCAAGGCCAATCAAACCATGCTTCACCAACCAACCAACAACAAACACAACAGACTCCAAAGCGTAAAAAGAACTTTCAAAACAGTTAAACCCCGAGTGAGGCTGGAGATAGCTCTGTGGTTAAGAGGATTCAGGTTCAATTCTCAGCACCCACATGGCAGCTCACAGCTATAATTCAAGCCCTAGGTGATCTGACACCTTCACACAGCCATGAATGCATGCAAAACCCTACACATAAAATAAAATTAAATATACTGCTTAAAAAGCAAAAAATCCTAAATGAAACCAGCAAGCAGTGGTGCATGCCTTTAATCCCAGGACTCAGGAGGCAGAGGCGGCCTGGTCTACAGAGTGAATTCCAGGCCTCCCAGGGCCACAGAGAAGCCTCATGTCTCAGAAGCACAAACCAAAACATAAGACAATTAGATGGCCCACCTAGAAAATGGACAAAAGACAAGTCTTTCTCCAATGAGTACTTCATCTCATGACAAGACATGAGTATTTAGCAATCAAGCCAGCACAGTCACCAAGGAACCGCTCGGAGAGAGAAGCATGCAATAGAATTCCACTTAGAAAATGTTCTCAAAGTGACCAGCTGTATAACTCAGGATGTATCAGCCACTGCCAGTACTCAAGGAGGGGCAGAGCTGCAGAGGTGGTCACAGAGGAATCTAGGGGGCCCTGTGAGGACAGCAATGTTCTCCGTCAGTGCTGGCTATGATCCTGGAGGATGCTGGGTAAAGCTTACAGGGGCCACACTCTCAACATGACAGATGCTTGAATGGGAATCTATAGTCATCTTAAAAAAATAAAAGTAAAAAAAAGGACATTTTCCTAAGGTTAGAGAAATCACAAATGGCCTTGACTGACTCTAACAAACCGATGCTTCCTTAGTAATGTAGAGAATGTCAGAACGAAGAAAAGAGACTTACAGCTTTTACTTGGTTAGGTGGTGAATTGTTTCCAAGACTTAATGACACTGGGTTTCCTGAGAGAGAGAGAAAATACAATACCTATTAAATGCCAATTACTGCTTTTCACTTCTAATAATGTAAAATAGCGTAACTCACTGACAGCCAAACAGTAAGCTACCCCAACAACGTCCTGGCTACACTATAAGCAAGTGACATGCTCCTCTTTTGCTAGGATCATAGGTATGCGTATCTTTTCTTAACTAGAAATTTCACTGTAAACTTCTCTCCAGTCAGAAAGTACACAAAGTCATTCCCTTTGAACTCTACTGTGCAGTTTTTAAATGAATGGCCTGACAAGTTAGATTCCTGCTGCTCCTCTCCACCAGTCACCCTTGAGGTGACTTTAAAGTATCTTAAGAGAATCTGGGCTCACGGACAGGGAAAGGAGCATCACACGGTCTTCCTAGATTAAGCAGTACACTAAGATTAGTGTTGATACACAGAAGAATTAAATGGGAGGAGAGGGGAGGGGAGAAGGGGACAGGGTAAGGAGACAGCTAACATTCAGGTCCATTTGAGGGGTTGTATGGAAACCTGCTACTGTAAAGGCTTCTTAAAATATATACAATAGTGACAGAAATCTAAATGGAGTCACCAAAAATATCAGGGAAGCAATGTCCCAATGTCACTCCCAAGTGAAGCCTCCAATTGAAGAAACAGGTTACATCTAGTTGAGTCACTGGCCAAAGACCCCATGGGAACCTCCAAACGTCTCAGGGTACTGCCAAGGCTAATGGTTAATCTCCACAAATTGACGGTAAGGCCCCATTGCTTCAGACGACACTTACATATTATTGAGCACAGAGAACTAGAGGTGGCGCCACACTACAGCATTTGCCCTACTAACTCGTGCCCATGGTACACTCTGCACATTACCTGAGGGGAAAGGGAACCAACAACCCAGCTAAAACCCTGACATCTACACTAGCTGACCTGCTGACAAGATGCACTGAGCCAAGTAGCACAGATGCATTATGGGAATAGCTCCAACTCTCAGAGGATCAAGGCCTGCTCCACGCTTGACACTGCTGAGGTGGCCAAGAAGGTAGAAAGGCCATGACTTTGGGGAAAATCAATGCTACTGTTCTGTTAGGAGCATAGCAATAAAATGACTTAGTGACATTCTGCTGTGCTCATAGACCAGTGCTGAATGCCACCATCAGAGACGCCTCCTGTAGGAGGTGGGGACAAATAAAGAGCCGCACAACAGACAACCTGCAAGAGTGAGACTTTGAAACATTTGGTCCTAAGTGAGATGTCTCCATTACCCCCCCCCGCCCCCGACAGCTGTAAGGAAGAGAAGTGGAAAGATTCTAAGGACCAAAATAGATGGAAGACACCAAGGAAGCAGAGTCAGACACAGCAGGACTGGCACATGCACTCAGACTGTGGCAGCAGCACAGAGCCTGCCAGAGTCCAAGCCAGATGCCGTCCCGGCACTGAGGGGAAGTGAACAGGATCTCCCATTCCTGACCAAGATTCCATCTCTGCAACGGACACCCACGTACCAATGAAAAATTAGTTTTCTCCAGAGGAGTCTGGCTGACATGGAATAGCAGCCCCATACCAGGGAGAACACGTCAACACAAAGCAAATTCTGCAGTGTGGCTTTGGATTGTTTTATTTATTTATTTTTTGGCCTTATTGATCTTTTGCTTATATATTATAGTTTTTGATTTTGTGCTTTTGAGTTTTCTGTTTTTTCCTGGTGTTTTATCTTTTTTAAATTCTGGGTTGTTTCCCTGTTTTCTGAAGAGGTAAGAGAAAGAAAGGATGAATGGGCGGGTGGGGAGGATTTGGAAGGAGTTGGAGAGGGAGAACCTATGTTCAGAATATATTAGATGAAAATAATTTATTTTCAATAAAGTGTAAAAAATTCAAAAAAGTGTCAACACTAATATAGTGTAGAGCCCCAGACCACAGCAATAACTTCCACGGTTACATTAGAACCATAGTTTCGGTCCACACCTGAGTGGCCACTGCCCATCTGGAGAACAGCAGTTCAGTGTGTCAGCTACACCATGCACAAAACACTTAAGCTTGTAGTGCCAGGTTCTTGTTCCTCAGATTCTAATTTCTCCCTGTAGTGACAGACTCACTTTGCTAAGCCGCGAGGAAGCACCCGGCAAACAGCTAAGTCTGAGGAGGCCTGGCATTGCTTTTAGGTTGCAACCCTATGCTTTCCAGTATCTCAAGTGAATTGGAGCTAATCCTTTCTTCCTTGCAAAAATTACAAAAAGCTACTTCTACACAGCATTAAGGTTTAACATGGTAATTTTTACTGTTCCATCGAACATAACTGTTTAACAAAACTGGCATATCTGGGTTTTTGTTTACTAGTTTACGGCAATGGAAAAATTCAACAACCACTAGCCTAACCTGGTGCAGGACCTGAAATGCAGTTCACATATCCTTAGTTTTTGACTTCTTAAGGGCCTCCTAGAGTCCAAGGGTCACGTTGAAGACTGGGTTAACACAGCGTTAAAATATCACATCTCATACACCCAGAAGGTAAATCCTACCAAGCCCTCTCCTTAAAGAGCAAGCTTTCAGAATGAGTAAAAAAAATTACTTAAAAGCAAATCACATGCAATTACTAACATAACTGTTGGTTGGCTATGTGGCAGAAAATTCTAAGGCAGCTTCGGAAATGCCCTTAAAAGCACCAGGTGCCATCCTTTCCACACTCCTGGGGAAGCTCAGCTGTGGTCACTCCCCTGTGCAATCTTTTCTGTGGGCGGCAAAGCCAAGGCTCTTACTTGGCCTTCCGTCTGAATGATAACTGGACGGGAGAGCGCTTCTGCATTCTCGGCTGTCCTCCTGTCCCACTGCATTCTGGGTCAAACCAAGTCAGAGAGCCCGTCAGAATCAAGGAAGAGTGCAGTTTCCACTCACCTGCTGGTAATGTCTTCCTGTCTCCTTTGGACCCACCTACTTCTCCATTGACACCAGCAGGGTTTGAAGAGACCACTGAACTGTCTTCCTGACTAGCTAAATACTGTTTGTTTTGTTCACAAAGCAAAAAATTGTTCTTTTTATTTCCATTCTCTGGGCTTTTTAGTCTGAAGTTAGGATGGTTATGCTGTGCTGCAGAACTTCTTAGAGAGTCGTGGGGTGGAAGCTTGCTTTCCTTTTTCTCAAAAGTAAATGGCTCTGCCATTTTACAAGTAGAGGCTTCCAAATTATTTCGTGGCATCATATAAGGTATAATTTAACATTCACTGACGTCTGAGAAAAGAAATATATTTAAGAGGTGAATTTCATTGTGAAATCAGGCGAACTGGAAGCACAGGTGACTCATTCAAACATCACACTTCAGATCACTCCCATCGACAGTTCCAAGAGACTTAACCTTGCATTCAAAACCTGGCCTACAATATACAAATATTTCTTTATTCATAAGTATAAATTCCAGGCTTGGCAGATTCATTTATAGTAACTCAAGAACATGAGAAGTTCTTGAGGTTCCAGGAACAGAAAAGCTCTCTCACAACTGAGCACTGTTTCCTAGATAAAGCCGGCCTCTTCCTGGTGGAGTATCATATAGTCTATTGCTTACATCACAACGCCATCCTGCCTTCTAGCTTATACCATGACGACTCTTCTACCATCAGAACCACCACTTACCCAGAGGCCCTGGCTCCTCCCTCTGCCTGATCATCCAAACCACCCTGCTCAACTCCTCTGAGCTGGTGCCTATTCTGTCTGGCTTGACAATCTCTAGCTAAGCTTCATAAGCTGGAAAAAAATATATTTCTTTCAAGGACCTATATACATAGCTTTCTCTGAAATTAGTCTGACTTGCAGCAAGCTTCCCGTGTTACAGTGGCTGCTGCCTGGAAGGCATACTTGTCAGACACTGCTGGCTTGATGTTTACCTGTCACTCTGAGGAGTGTTCTCACTGCCCAAAGTCCCTGGAGTGCACCAGCAACTCCTCTTTTTAGCAGAGTGACACGTAACATGCAGCTGAGACTGCCTATGCCCTGAGAACCTTCAAAGGGAGAAGCCAGAAACTAAATGTCACTTAAGATGGTTTTGAACAAACAAACAGTAGAAAAAAATGCTCCCCTTTTGTGCTCTAAAATGTGTATTTTATTACTTGTTTTAAATTAGATAATACTATAGTACAACCCTGCCAATACATAATGAATTTGGGGTCCATGAAAAAACCCCTGTCAACTAAAAGTTTCCTGAGCATGCAGCATCATAGACAGCAATTCAGATTCAGACATACAGACAACTGACTTTGCAGCTGCACAGCTCCATCAGGATGGAGTGGGCCACGTCCTGAACAGACACTGTGACCATGCTGCTGTCAAACCCTGCCCAGAGCATCTCTGCCCAGACCCACGACTGCTGTCACCTTTCAGAATTTCTCATCCTTTCTGCCTTTACAGATACAGAAATAACTTAGTTAAAACAGATTTCTAAAGAAAAACAAAGGCCAAAAAAAGACAAAAAATCATTATGCTTAATCTTTACACACCAAGAAAACTTTGACTATTTCCAGGTTGCATCTTGTTTTACATGTACTTTATGCTCATTGTAACTAGTAAGATTTTAATGCACATTATCAAACCTTTAAAAAACCCAATTACTGACAAAAATGTATTCATATACTTTTATCCAAAAATGCTTTTAAAATCTGTACAATTATCTTTGTTTTTTAAAATAAAGTTGTTCAATTAAAAACAGATTTCTAGTATTTTTCCTATCTTTTTTCCTCTAAATATATGAAATTGGTAAGTCTTTGAGCTAAACTGTGTTAGAATACTTAATTTTGAAAATTGCTTTTTAAGCTATAAATGAGTTTCATAAAATATCTTAAATTTTGGCTAGAGTTTTAGAGATTTTCCAACAGTTTCTGAAATGGTTCTAAATATGCTTTTGTCCTGTTTTTTTTTTTTGTTGTTGTTGTTGTTGTTGTTTTGTTTATTTTTTAAACTCTGACTTGAAGCAGTACTTTAGCACTGGCTACCATAAAGCCAAAGCATCTGTCCACTCAGAAAAGTTCCAACAGTCTACGGAGCAGTGTAGGTATTTAGGTATGGCTTAGTTCTTTATGTAAATTACACAACCACATCCATCTTATTAGCAGGAAAACTCCCCGTAGTATTTCATCACTACAGAACTAAGCCACACACAGAGAAGACCCAAGCTTGGAGGAAGGCCCAGCCAAGGTGGACCACTTCGTTTGCTACTCCACTACTCCAGCCGGATCAGAAATTCCCACTGCAATACAAATTTGACTTACACAATTTGACACTTTTGTCTGGGGATTTATTTAAAAATAAATAAAACTGTCTTCTTTGTATCTCTTACTCATGTGTAGACCTGCAAACACTTGGTGCACTCTGCACCTGCAGATGAAATGCCTAGATTCCTCATGACTGCATTTTATTATCAGAGATCCATACACTGTGACCTACAACCGAGTATGAGTCAGACACATCCTGACAGTAAGCAGGAACAGGACTCCCTGACTAGGACGCTCAGCAACCACTCATGCTTAAGCGTGTAGAGCCAGGGTGGCTGTGAGTTATGAGTGAAGCACTCACCTCTGTGACTTTCTATAACATGCAGTTCCTCATTATGTGCATTCTATTATTCTATACATATTAACACACATGCCCTTATAATAACCACCACAAGCAGGACACCATAGCCTTTTAAAGCTGAATGTAATATTAAAGAACCCCAGGGAACAAAAAGACGCCATAGGAGCTGAGGACGGCTCAGCAGTTTAGAAGCATTGCTGCCAAACCTGATGGCGGAGTTTGATCCCTGGGACTCTTGTGGTAGGAGAGAACTAAGTCATACAAGCTGTCTCTGGCCTCCGTGTGTCACAGGACTGGCATGTACACACGATAAAACCAAACAGCAGCTGCAAGACAATTTACAGTCGCTCAGATTCATCTCATGTCCATCACTGACTCTTGAGTGGGTATGTGTGTAGTGCTGTGACTTCCCACTTACAGACTCCTGATGTACATGTATACAGAGTTCACTAGTGATTCCAAATGGTACCTCCTGGTCTAACCACACCAACAACCTCTCTACGTGACACGCTATTTTAAAACACATACAATTTATTTTTATTTTATGTACACTGGTGTTTTACATGCATGTCTGTGTAAGGGCGTCAGAAGCCCTGGGATTGGAGTTCCAGGTAGGCGTGTGCCGGGAAATAAGCCTGGGTCTCTGAAGAGCCGCCAGGGCAGTGCTCCTCATCTTTGGGCCATTTCTCCAGCCCACAACACACTATTTTTATAAGACACTGGTGATGAATTACAATATAACAATCCCAGAATTCATAGTGATTATCTGCTGGTTTAGGTAACAGAGGAGACCTGAAGGGCTCTCAAATTTCTTAAAGAAAACTGAAAATCAATGTACAGTGGCTTGTGTTGAAATGTATAGAACTGTCAATCAAAAGAAAAAAGTGAATTTAATGAAATAGTTCTGTTGACTCAGAAAAAGAGAGAGAGACCTTCACTTTGTGTGTATTCCTCTTGTGTTTTGAGTGCAGTGAGAAGTAAAGCTCTCCAAAGAAGACCCTGACTTTTTATTCTTTTTATTCCCATAGAGTCTGTCTTTGTGCCTTTTTATGTGGCTGGAGGCATCCCTACAAACAGTGAATAGTCCTTTCCCTCCAGGAGTTCAGAGCCTATGCCTTAGAGAGAGGCCCTGCTAGTAAAAATTAGTGTGTACTCAAATTTGAAGGCACAATGCCTTTCCTCCCTTCAAGTTTGTTCCTGACTTCCTGGTGACTTCCTGTGTTCCAGGAGAGACATTCTACCTGAAAGAAAAGGGAATTTTGGGGCTGTAAAAGTCAATGGCTCGGTGGGCCATGAGCCAAAGCCCCACCTTCCTCATTTATCTATTCTTTCCTTAAAACTGCTTCATCTTTCTATGATTCAAGGATTCAATGGGGGGGGAGGATGGATGGACAGATGGACAGATGGGGGGACAGACAGACAGAGACACATACACACACAGACACTCTATCACAATACATACTCCCCAACCTTCCTTTGTGTGATGAGGAACAAGCTGGCAAGATTTTGTTTGCTGGCCAAGAATCCTTGTGCCTCGACCTCAGTGCTGAGTAAGATTTTGGGAGGTAAAGCACCAACCCCGGGAGGGGCTGCACATTTAAGATAGATGTAGTCTCCTGGTTCAAGTACACTTCTTTACTTTTAAATGTTAAGTGACTAGTAAATGGGAAAACTCGCCACCTTCCATCCACAATACCCGACTCAGGCCCAGCTCCCACTTGAGATACCTAGTTAGACTATACCCAGTCTGCTTAACTCCAGAGGCCTAAATAGAGAAACTTACTTACACCTGGGGTCTAGAAAAGCCAAGTGCCAAGAGAGACCCTGCAGATGTAAGACATCTCACTTTACAGACCTGATGAACCCATCGATTGTACAGGAGGCGAGGGAGTTTGGGGAAAGGATCTAACAGTTGGCACTCCAGCAGTGACTTCAACCAAATCACTGAAGCCACAAGTCTTTGCGTGGACACTTTGACACTTTATACGCGCTGTTTCCAAATCATGCTCAGGGCCCCTGCTTGCCCACGCCCCAGTTCCTCTGCTCCCCTCCCTATAACCCAGACAGAATCCACCCACACCCACGGCTCTGGGACGGCCCTGGGGCCTCTGTCCTTCCAGCCTGTCCCCACGTGCGGCTCCTGTGCTCGCCCAACGCCCGACTTAACGCCCAACCTCAACGTCCAGCTCTGGACTTCCGGCTCCCAACGACCCACGTCCGAGGTGGTCTCCACACGGAGCTCCCCTGCCTGGGAGCCCAGGCCGCCTGACCGGAAAAAGACGAAGGGCGCTGGCCCCGACTGGTCTCTGAAATAGCCCACTCAAGCCGGCGTTTGCCATGCCCCACAGCCCCGAGGTCCCGGAGCTTCACCCGTGCTCACCTCGCCTCGGACGCCCAAGGCCGCCGCGTGCTGCCCGTCCCGCGCCTGCGCAGTCTGCTCCCACGCGCGCGCAGCCCCGCCCACGCGCCAGTGTGGCAGGTGCTGCAGCTCTGCACTGATGGCTCTCAGGTGCTTGGTGGCTGTGCAGGCGCATCAACACTTTACAGGACTTTCTGGCTTTCTCTAGAAAGGTGTCCCGGGAGCTCTGGGGACAGATTCCAGGAGGAAAGGCCACCCTGAGAATCACTGGGGTTGCTATTTTAGTTATGTGAGGACTTTTGGTTTTTCAGTGTACGCTGTGCTTGGCTCCTGTGGAAACTAAGCACACCAGACCCAGTCCCCTTGTCAGTCGCTTCTTGAATGTTTAGAAGCAATGCCAAGATTTATGTCTTTATTCTTTTTACATTTTTCGCTTGTTTTGTGCCATGGCACATATGTGGAAGTTAGGGACAGCTTTTGGGACTCAGTTTCCTTGTTTTGAGATTGCATCTCGTTATGTAATCCCTAGCTGGCCTGTTACTTGGATGTTGACCCGGCCATCCCTGAACACACGGACACCCACCTGCCTCTGTCACTTGCTATGTTGACCAGCCTGTCTGTGAACTCAGAGATAGTCAACCACCTATCTTTGTCTCTGGAATGCTAGGGTTAACATAACAGTAGTATGCATAGACTACTGTTATGTCTCAAACCCGGGACAAATGGCTGAGGTGCCTGTTGAATATATCAAACTGGACCTGGCAGATAGACTCGCTCAGCAACCCTCAGTCCCTACCTGTTACAGGGTTCCCAGTCACTAAACTTCTCCAGCCCAGGGGCCTGGGCTGTGCTTCCCCCCAGCTGCCTTTCCCTTTCTAATCCAGCCATGTTGGGTTCTCCAGTCTTTTGTCTACCCTTTTGTCTCCTGGCTCTCCTGATCCCTGTCCCCTCACATGGCCCAGCTCAGGATCCAGTTCACTCCGGACTCTCCTAGATGTCTGTCTCTGCTCTCCCTCATCTCTATGATAAACAAACCTTCTCATACACCATACCTAGGAGCCTTCATGTCCTTCCCTTTGAAGTTTATTTTTCTCTTTTTTCATCCAGCCACCATGCCTGACATTGTCTTTTTCATTTTTAATAAATTTTTGAATGCTTTTTACCTTTTTAGAATAAAAAGAGTTCTCATGATGAAGTTACAATCAGTTTCTCCTTCAATGAACACGTTTGAAACTGCTGTTATTAACTGAAGCCCATGGTTTATTCAAACTCCTGCCCTGCTTCTCTATGTCTCCTGAGCCGCAATCCAACATTGCATTCAGTTATCCATCCGTGGCTGAGGCAGCCTCTCCTGACTGGCAGCTTCCAGGAGCACTGATCAGGGCTATTGGAAGCATACCCCATGATTGTGAAGTTTGTCGGATGCACTTCTGATAGGGGTGGAGTATGAGTTGTTCCAAAGACCACAGAGGCAGAGTCACACTTTTATTGCATGATGTTGTCTGATACATTTCGTGAATATGATTTATGATAATGAAAAACAGATTTCATCATATGACTGACATGGATTACATGTCTGCCCTGTAAAGTTTTCCCCTTTCTATACAATGTGCTGTGGGAGAAAGTCCTGATGCCAAACCCACCTCTGCAGAGAATATGTCCTACGCTATTTTACACACTTCTTGCTCCAAATTTGGAGCTACACCCTGTAACTTTTCAGTACACGATCATTTGGTGGGAAATGGAGATGTGGAGACAAAGGGTATGCATTAGGCTGTGTGTGATGCTTTTCAGTTGACAGCCATCACCCCAGGGACTGAATCCCAGGCCTTGCCCACGCTAAGGCAAATGTTGTAGCACTGACTTCTTCGTGAAAAATAAATCTCCAATTTATTTTGGTATTTATAAATCCAAATGTAGGATTGCTATAACTTTAATTTTTAAACCTATTTTTAATGATGGTTCTTAAATGCTTTAACCTCCCTACTAGTCCACCACCCACCAGAGGCAGTGGAAAAGAAAGGATACGAGGAACTGGACCTGCATAAAAAGGCTCTTTGGAGCTAATCCCAACTGTGTTGTATGGAAATCCGTGGTTGAGTTCACAGGTGAGCAGCTCCGTTCATGTGCAAACATTTCATGGGCACAGTGGTGGTCCAGGTGGGCAGAATCGGCACGGCAGACAGGAGTCGGCCACAGTGACACTACCCAGTAGAGACAGCCAAGCCTCAGCCTTTGCTTTAGCAGACCATCCTCACTCCGGTGTTTGCTTCACAAATCTGCCTTAGCCTTTCACACCTGTGTCCACTTTAACAAAATGTTCCTTCACATGTTTGCCCCAGCAAAACACCTTCCAACATAACTGACTTTCCAAAGAACCGTTAGAGTTTCTGCTTCGAATTGCAGCATTTCTATCTTATCTCTTTGGTTTTTTACACAAGGATTTCTTCTCTCTTCTGATTAAAAATTTAGTTTCCAAGACATACTTAATACACTTTATTACTAGTTATAAATTCTGAAAGACATTTCAGATATAACGCTAATGTTACTTCTAACAGTAGGAGCAGATAAAATCACCACAGCACCTTGACTGTCAAATGCGCTGTAATACATTACCCTAATTTGAGGAGGGAGGCGTCATTTCCTGATTAAAAACAGACAGAGGGTTAGTAATATGCCATGTTGAAGTTTTTCCTCCTTAGCAATATTTTGGAAGTAGTTTAACAGTAACATGTTTTGATTTACAAACCTGCCATTAGAGGTGACTCTTTAAACTATTTTCACTTATGACTTATATCTACACGGTTCAAGACTTCAAAACATCTTTTCTCTGAACAGAGATGGTTTGCAAAACCTCCAGACTAAAGCTTCTCACCTTCCCTACCTCCTGTAAGTGGGCTTAGTCACTATAATATACACCCTTCATACAACCAGATGGGATACCCAGCCCACGGTTCTTTGCATGGAGCACAGCAACAGCTTACTAGTAAACCGGGTGCCGCGAGCAGATTCTAGGTCAAGGGTATTATGGAAACCCTGCAGAGCTCTCCCAGGGATGAATGCTTGAATGCCCACATCAGCTGCTCCTAAGGACTTGGCTCACCCATGGCCAGTGCAAAGTTTGTACCATTAGAACCGGGAAGCCACAATCTCGAGTTCTCTTTTATTACTTTATGCCACTGACTCATTAGATGACCGATCAAAGGGTGTGGGAGAAAGTGAGCAACTTCCTACCGACAGAGAGCACCTGCTTGGAGCTGGAAAGGGAAAGAGTGGCCCAACTGGACAAGGGCCAGTGTGTCAGCCTGCTATAGCCAAGTCAGCTTGCTTCAGCCTCCTTGAGAGTGGAGGTGGCGCCGAGATGCTGGGCGGGTTCCTCTAGAAACCGCGGGGGCCGGAGGAGGTGCCTCAAAAACCACGCCCACCCAGGTGCTAACGTCACGCGTTCCGAGCCGCGCTGATTGGCTCCTTCAAGGAGCCCCGCCCCCTCAGCTGTAGCCGCGCCGGCTTCGGCATCGCCGCCATTTTTGTTGATGTGTCAGCTCCGCAGGGGTTTTTGGGGGAAAACCTCGGCCGAGAGCCAGGGATCTGCTGTGGTCTCCGCGGGTGACTTCCTCACCCACTCCGCGTCGGCTAGAAGCCGACATGGATCCGCCTTCTCCGGAGCCGGAGCTCCA
Source organism: Micromys minutus (assembly GCF_963924665.1). NCBI lineage: Eukaryota > Metazoa > Chordata > Mammalia > Rodentia > Muridae > Micromys > Micromys minutus. The sequence continues at coordinate 4,095,051 of NC_137971.1, forward strand.
TCGGCCTCGCTAGGGTGCGGCCCGGGGCTGGGCGACGGACGGTGAGTGGCCGAGGGGCGTCCATGGCGGGTGCCGGGGGGCTCGGCGGGCGCGGGTCCGCGCGCGTGGCCGTGACGAGGTGCTAGTCCCGGGCGGTACGCGACTCCGCGCGTGGGCGTGACGGGGCTGGCGGGGCCCTTGAGGGCTGTGCCTGGAGCGCGGCCGCTCCCCCGCTCGGGATCTCCGGAGATGCGGGCAGCAGCGTTTGACTTTCCCAGAGATGCCAATGGATTTCATGAATCTTGGCAGGGAAGTCATTTCAAATTTATTTCCCCCCTTCTACGTATTCTCAAAGTAGCAATCGCAGGGAAACAGCACGGGTAGAATGGTGGCTCAGCTAACAGTTCGTAACTTGTTAAATATTCGCATCTCGATTTTTGTTTAAGGAGACCCGGGTTTGTACCCAGAACACCTGAGTTTCAGTCCTGCCACTTCCGTTTGTTAGAGTCAGAAAAGAATATAGTGAAAACGTGACATCGAACCAGAAAGAGTTATCAGACTCTGAGTCACATTCCTTTGATGGTCAGACTTTTCTTCTGAAGTGATACACAGGATGCTTGTCTGAGGAAAATATGAAACAAACTAGCATGACAGTGTTTGAGAGGCGCACGTGCAGCCACCCAAAGGGAAGTCAGTATGTTAAGTGTTAGGTTTATCGGTGTGGATGTGGCCTTTGCAACTAGTGTAGCTATTGTGGAGTAGATTAAGGACCCAGAGACAAGTGATATCGAAACTGATCTCCTGAGTATGAAGTACACTGTGTGCAGCTACTTTTCAGCTCTTTGTTAATTAATGGCCACACAAATGAAACAGCAGTAATGACTGGCCTACTTCTTTTATTCTTCCTTTTTGGTCTTTTCCATGTTCAGGGAAGATTTTTGGGAAGGCCATAATCTTGTACTGTTAAACCAATGCTTCTTTGTACAGTATAATAGGTAAGTATAATTTTGGAAGACACCCAGAAGATGCATGGACTGTGTTTAATTTTTTAAAGGCCTGTCTAATTCGAAATAATAGAAGCTCAAGGTGTGTGTTTGTTTTAAGAACAGGTTCCATGGAGTAGGGTTGACATTTCTGAGTCTGGTGTTTTGGATGAAAGAAAGGCTGTGTGAGGAAGAGGGACCACTTATAAACCTTTAATTTCTTCACACAGGAACCAAAGAATTATCCTTTGATGCCATGCAGTGTGGCAATGGGGCTGCTGCTGCTTGCTTAGCATGTTCAGTTCTGAAAGTCAGTTTATAGTTACCTGGCCATGTATAATAAACAGAACAGTCAAGCCAGCTCATTAAAGAAGGCAGTGACGGCTGGAAGCACGGCAACCTTACTTAGAAAACTGTCTTTCCACTCAACAGGTGCTAGCATTGTACCCTGGTTTACAAAAGTTACTCAGCTCATGTAAAGAAAGTATATTTAACTTCAAATTCTGGTTTGTTTTTTCACTAATAAGACTAAGGTTTTTCTTTTTTTTTTTTTTTTTTTTGTCTTTATGTGACTAAGGTCAAATTTTGATTTTCCTCATAAACATCACTTCACTTACAATATTTAGTTTTATTTAGCATTTGTTTTAGAAGCATCAATAGGATAATTTAGACTTACAAATGCTACTGTAACCTTACACCATCTCAAACTCATTTGAACTTGCTTTACAGAGAGTTTGTTTCCCCTAAGACATAAGCTATTGGGTAAAGGGGCAATAGACACCAAGAGTGGAAACAAACCCTAGGATAATGCTAACCGTTATGAGCTGATCATTCACTGTAGGGTTACATAGTAAGTGCTAAATAGTTCTTTTTATTAAACGAAATCTTAGCAAATTAACCAAATTGAGGCATAAGTCCAAATCTTTAAGTAAATGTAGAAATTCTTATTTAATGCCATTTTTCTTATATTTGGTTTTCAGACATTTTTTTCTTTTAAGATTTTATATATGTCAGTAGACTGTCTTCAGACACACCAGAAGAGGGCATCAGATCCAATTACAGATGGTTGTGAGCCACCATGTGGTTGCTGGGAATTGAACTCAGGACCTCAGCAAGAATAGCCAGTGCTCTTAACTGCTGAACCATATCTCCACCCCAGTTTTCAGATTTTTTTTTTAAACAGTTAAATAGAAATACTGACACTTTCTTAGACTTCATTGCAGTTGATGAGTTCTGTACAAGTAGCTTCAAGTTAGATTTCTGTATTAATTTTATGTCTTAATATTTTAAAAGCCATTTAGAGTGGGAAGTACTCAGACTGTGACTGCCTGTTACAAAGGTGAGGGGGTTATTGTGCAGCATCCGCCAGCTGTCCCTGTCTCACTGAAGATGTCGTGGGAAGCACAGTATGTGATGGATCGAGGGCTGAGGAGACAGTGTCCAACTGTGAATCTCAAGTTTTCCTCCTAGAACAAATTCTAGAAGTCTTTGAAACAACTGTCTTAGCTTCCTTCTCTTAGAAGGAAGGATTGATGTGCAGAAATGTGCCTTCTGTGAAACCTCAGGGTCAGCACTTTGCATTGGGGAGACTCAGGTTCTTACACAGGTTCTCTTCTGCTTCACTACTTTGTTTTTTAATTTAAAAGCTTAATCTAGAAAAGTGTGTCAAAATGTACTATTTAGGGTTTATCGGGAGATAATGATTAGATGCTTTTAAATTTTTTACTTCTAAGATGCCAAACTAGAGCTTTGCAAGAACTAATAGGAAAGGTAAGTTATTTTAGCTATGCTGCTTTCAAATTGTTTTTCGGAAATATGCAAAACTGTCTTAAAGACTGTATTTTCTTACAAAGGACAGGGAACCATCCTATTGGAGAAGTGACCTCACAGGTCTAGGTTGTATATGTTAATGCATATTAACTTGAGAAGTAAGTATACAACTAGAATTATTTGGGGGTGGAGTGGTGTATAATTTAAAAATTATAAAAATATCTGAGCAAGATTATTCAGTGGATTTAAAGCAAGCTTTTATCTCGAAATGATGGTGTGCTTTATAGAGCTGCACTGGGAAGGATTCTGATCCGTAGTCTCAGCATTTTACAGCAGCAAAGATTTGACAGGCTCAAGCTTAGTCAGACTGCACCTGAGGTCTGCACCCAAGGGTGCCTGTTTTAGTTTGCACCATGTTCCCAGTACCGACAACAGTGTCCGCATGGAAAAGCTGTCCCATATATATATTTGGCAGGTGAACACTTTAGACTTTATTTTTGAGTTGGTTCCTTTGCATGATGCTTATTTGATGACCTGTTACCAATTAGCTATAGATTGAATTTATTTCTATTTATAGTTTTGTGAGGCAGCCTATGGTTTTGTTCTCACAGTGCTAATTACAGGAAACTGGAAATAGTACTGAGAGCTGTCAGTGTTTATGTAGTTTTGTGGGGACGACTTTCTAGAAACACGAGTGAGCTCATTAAGGAATGGAAGGCGTTGGGATAGTGCTTGGTGTGACACCTTTTTGCTGGGTCACCTACAGCTGCTCTGCTGCAGTCAGACAGGAGCTACAGGGACTGCAAGGGATCCAGAGGAACTTTGTGATTACAAGTACTTCTCCTAAGTAACAGTTACTACAAAGTCAAAGTCGCAGCGCACGCAGTAATCAATAAGCATACATGCATCTGTGACTGAAGTTGGTCTGAGCAGCATTTAAAACAGGCTTGCAGCCCTTCCCTAGGCTTACTTTTCCCCCTTTTATAGATTATTTTTAAGTTGTTTAATCTTTCATAATTTTCATGACAGCATTCCTTCCCAAAAAAAAAAAAAAAAAAAAAAAAAAACAAAAACAAATAAAACAAATACTTGGACTGTATCCAAATTGCAGTCCATCAGCATCACTACCTGGGGATGCCTGTAGGGGAGCAGCTGACTCTCCTTCCCCTACTTAATGGTGAATAGATGAGCTTCTTTCTCATAATGTTGTTTGGTTCCTGTCTGCACAGTTCTTTCATGCCCCTTGCTGTTGCCCTTGCTGCATGTACAAGCACGGTTCCTCTGTGACATCTCCTTTTCCGCCAGTCCCCGGTCAGTGTTCACTCGGGCATCAGCAAACAAATGTGCAGTCTTAATGGTTCTCAGATTTGTATAATGACCTTTTCAGAGGTCCTGACATATTGAGAGACTCTATGTAACTTACTTGTCTTTTAAATTTAGTGTTTAATTGATAAGATACATAAAACAAATTCTAAGCTTGGATAGATAGCTGGTTTTGTTGTTATGTAGATGAAGCTCCTTGTAGAATGTAAGATACATTGGTGGTTCTGCACTCTGTACTCTAGATGTCTCCTTACAGCCTGCCCACTAAACATTGTCTACCCCAGGTCATTTCACAGAGCCAGTGGGTTCCTCTGCCACAGTGTAGCACTGAAGAGTATTTGCAAAAATTGGTTTTAAGTGTTGTACAGAGCGCTTTGGTTATCTGTTTATTGCTGTTATTGTTTGATGTTAGAGTTTCAGTTCTGAGTAAATTTCTCGTTGCAAGAACACATTTCATTTAAAAGGTGGCTGCCTCTTCAGAGTCAAGAAGGGCCATGTCTGCTCAGTGAGTATAGGCAGTGTGTTCCAATGTACAGATTGTTCTTGTGCTTGTCATAGGGGTGGCTTGAAGAAAGATACAGTATTAAAATTAAATCCTCAAGCACAATTGGTCACTAGGTAGACTGAAAGGAAAAACAGGGCAGGTCTGTGTTGTCCTCAGTATGCACAGTGAGTGTACTTGGTGGAGTAAGACATTACAGGAGAAGAGCAACATTTTCTGGATGTGAGCAGAGATCAAGTTTGGAAACTTATGTAACTACTTCACTCAGGAATCTCAGTAATTTCATTAAAAAAAAAACAGCAAAAAACTTTGTGTGTGTGTGTGTGTGTGTGTGTGTGTGTGTGTGTGTGGAGGGGGGAGATCCTATTCTCCCTGAAGAAAACTTGCAGTTCTTAGCCCATAAATGCTTGATGTAGCAGTGTCTGTCTAGTCCTCCCAGGAGAGACAGGCTTGTGTCTTTACTCTGGCTAACCACTGCAGAGTGTAGACAGGATTTCATTACTTGAAACTTTCAAGAAGGGAAAGGCCAGTCTTGGGTGTATGACTTCAGCTGTCTGTCTGATGACTGAAAAGAAGAGGAGCTAAGTGTGGAAAGGCATAGCAGCAGTCTTGCAGCTACCTAGCCTGCACACTTGCCCTCTTACGGTAGAAGGCTCACTTCACAGGTAGCTCCTGGTCCCTTTTGATAGCCAGGATACTACATACTTCATCACTTCTGAATCTGGTGATTTGTCACTTCCCTTAGTAACCCTGTCCCCACCCCATGACTGTCACAAATAATCTAGCCTTCTTTTAACTACTTTGCCCTTTGATTTGAAATTACCAAAAGAGAATTGAATGAGATTAAGAAACCAAGTGTTCCAGGTGTGAGATGAGGCTTAGGTTGGGTGGAAGGGAGGGGATATTGTCAGAAAAGCAGGAGAACAATTGTTGAAGAGATTATGAAAGCAGAGGGAGAAAAGAGATGTTTGTTCACTAAGCACATGATGCTGTGGACAGGGTGCTCAGTTACAAGCATTAGAGGCAGAATTGAGGGTTAGCGGGCTTGAGTTTAAGACTTTGGAAAAAGCTCCAGTAGGAACACCTGTTTTCAGGTAGACTGTAATATAGCACAGGCATAGCATGAAGAAGGGTAAGTGTGTGTCTAACTCAGGGTGCAGGACTGAAAACTCTCATCCAGGCATCAGCTCTGAGTTACTGCTTCAGCTCAGCTAACTGCGCACCTGCTGTGGAGGAAGAAAGAGTGAACCCTGGGGACAGAGGAAGCTGAATGAAAGGATGTGCTTTTCTGTAGACAAGTCATGACACATAAATAAGACTCTTAAAGTTGTTGATAAAATTTCTTTTTACTTAACGGAATGCTGGAGAGTCACAATGCCCCTGAGGTCTGTTCTCTTCTGAAGGCATTCCTTATCTGCCAACCAGTGAGTGTTCCTCTGTTGTGAGCATCAGCTAGCTGTGATGTTTAAAGCCCCTGCAGGTTCACATTCGTAAGGTTTTAACATTAGCAGCAGCATAGTATATCTTATACTTAGTATGTCATATCATGCGTGGTATCTTTAAAATGTCACTTTGAGCGAGCTATTGTATATCATATCACGTGTTCTATTTTTAAAGAGTTACTTTGAGTGAGCTAGTTTGTAAGTTGCTTTGAAGCTAGTGTACCTGCCTGAGATTTATTTTTTATTCCAAGATTTTGGAATAAATTACTAAGATTTTCAAGTGTTCACTGCATTTATTTGTCTGGTCTGGTGTCTTTAGTATCAATACCAGCTTGCTGATGAAGCATATACAGCACGGTGGTGTTAATTTGTGTCATTTGGAGGTAGGTAATAAATAATGGAGTGATGTGGAGCTTGAGTTCTGTCTGTAGTAATTGCTGTCTTCACAGGTGGTCCAAAGAAGCAGCATGTTTGGCACACAGGATGGCCTTTTCCTCCTTACAGTTGCCTCCTTTCTACAGTCCTAGAATAATGTTCTTCAAGCAGTAGCCTAATTTATTTTATGCAGGTTACAGGTCAGCAAGTGTTTGAGAGCTCACTGGGTGCTAGGATTCATGCAGTAAAATCAAATGTTGTACAAATCTTGGGACTTATTATAATTCACCCTTAACAAAATCCCTCCTGCTTAGTGCTGAGGGTTCCACACAGCCAGTTTTCTTGTTTCACTTTTCTCAAAGCTTGGAGTGAGCATATGTTTTTCTGTTATAAAATGTAGTCTTTTTCCCCCGTGTATATGTTTCATCCGAATTCTTTCACTGTAGCTGCTCGTCTGCCTAGTTGCGGTCTGCCATCGCTCAGGTGTGCCCGCCTGCTCTCAGACTGCTGCCTAATGCTTTTGCTGCAGGCTTTTTGCCCATCTCCTTAAAGGGCTTCAGTAGCGTGTGCTCACGGAACTGGAGGCCATTCTCCTTCCTGATCTTCCCATCACATGTTCTGCCCCTTAACTAGTGAGGCCGGCTGGCCCAGGACAGGGCGGGGCGGGGGACTACGGTGGCCGCACTGGTTGTGTCCACTCTGGGTAGGCTGTTTTTTTTTTTTCTCTGGGGACACTTCGCGGGCGTGCCTGGAGTGTGCAAAGGTGTAAAGGGTCTTAGTCTAACTTTTACATTTTGATTCCTTAGATGTAAGTGAAGATCAGGAGCAGATTTGAAGAAATGCAGAGTGAATTGGTGCCAGTCAGCATGGCAGAGACTCAGCACATAGCCTCCATTTCTTCTGATGCAACCCCTGGGAAAACATCCCAGTTGAAGGACGACTCACGCACCTCAATTTCTGGTGATGAAAGCAGCAGATTAGAAACGGGATCTGGACCATTGTCATTGAACTCTGACAGAATTTTATGTCAGACTAATGAACACTGTAGACAGACTGAAGTACAGGAAGGCCATATTCCAGACTGTGGCAGTGGTGAGAATTCTTGTGCTAAAACAGACACATGCCCAGAAAATTCTGAACAAATAGATGACTTTCCTGGTGGAGACTTTGCAAAACAAGTGTCAGAAACCAGTGAACCAGAACACACAGTAACAGAGATACTGGCGGAGTTAAAGTCGTCTGCACCCACAGAAGCTGGTAATCCAATGACCTCCTCAGCAAGCCTCTATGATACAGACTGCACCAGGAAACTCATTTCAGAGATAAAGACTGTTTCAGCATCAGACGATTTGTTGGGAGAAATAGAATCTGAGCTCTTATCTGCTGAGTTTGCAGAGGAACACCAAGTACCAAATGGAGTGAATAAAGGAGAGCATGCTTTAGCCCTGTTTGAGAAGTGTGTACATAGCAGGTACTTACAGCAGGAGCTCACTATTAAACAGTAAGTAACTGCTGTAAGCGCTCCCTTCCCACTTCCAGCAGGACCAGCTCCTCTAAGGAAAGGGCCCTGCTCTCTGCTTTTGTTTCAGAATGCAGCCATGCAGAGTTGGTGTGCTTCCCCAAATAACTGAGCAGCTTATATTTGCTGCTTGTTTACTATCATAAAACAGCAAAAAATGTGTAAGTTCATTAGGGAGCAATTCATTTTTGAAACAAGGTATGTCAAAATAAATTCAAAGGGAAATTCAAAGTCATGAAATTTAAGTTCAGAAGCTAACAGTTTAGAGAACAGAAGAATTAGTTGAGCACATTCTGCTTTTAAACATCTATTTGTACAGTGTTTTGATGAGTTTGATTTCCTTCATCCTGTTTCTAATAGGATTTATTCTGTATTTTTATTGAACATTTTATAGTAAAGTGATACGTAAGTTTGGGCATACTGTTACAATCTGTTAAAATAATACGTAGTATCTTTCACTAAACTACACACTTTTAAACTAGGCTGTTCTTTTTCTTTTTAATTAATGAAGTGTGAGAGTAGAAAAAGGAGGCCTGTGCCAGGAGAGGGTTACAGGGAGACAGACCCCGCTCCAAGTGCTGTGTGATAGGGAACTGCCTTTTCTTGCTGCTTTGTTTTTCCATACTATTCTGGTAAAGTCACCAGATTGCCCTAAAGCAGCTCACGCTTCATTGTTTTTAACCCAGTGAACTTCAATCTGCTGGTACTCACTTTGTATTTTTTACTTTAAATTTAAACTTTAAAAATTTTTTCTAATAAAAAAAAAAAAAGACGTATGTGAGGGGTGTGACATGTGCAAGTCAGAGGAAGGTTTTTGGAGACATTGTCCCCTGTCTACCTTTGTGTGGGTCTGGGGATCACATGCCTGTGAGACTCCAGTGCCTTTTCAAGAGCACCCCTGCTCACTTAGGTCCTAACTCGGAATACTGCTGACTTGTTCCTACATTTTGCTTTCAGCTTCAGACATTTGTGTTTCCAGCCCGTCTAGGCTTGGGGTAATTTCTTCACTCCCTACAATCTGGACCCGCTCTGATCACCCCCCACCACACACACACACACACACACACACACACACACACACACACACACACACACACATGATTATCTCTGGTGCCCTTTCCTACTTCCTCATCTTCACAGTTTATGCAGCACTTAAACATTTTAAGATGAATACATTAATAATCTCATAGGCTATTAATTATGTGACTGGCACACATGTTAACTCATGGGATCCTCACAGATATGCAGCATCTACGACTCTGACTCATTCTGAGGTATGTGAGGTACCTGAGGCACATTAAGAAAGTTGTTCTGAGTCAAATGCAAATATCTACAGATCCAAGCTTCTGACTTTGGCTTCAGAAGTTTTATCAGTTGTTTCTGGAAACCATCTGGCTGCAAGTTGTTGGATTTAACTAAAAAGTATTAGGGGTAAAAACAAACAAGCTCTTTGTCTGCCTAGCAGAGGGGACAGCAGCTGAGTCAGACAGTGCTCTCGCCTGGCTCTACTCTTGTGTGTGTATTGTAACCTGCATTGATCTTTTGTTTTACATATAATACTTTTAATTTTAAATAAAATACATGTTGGTTCAGGTAAAATAACTAGATGTTTTTCTTAACTTTTACCTCCATTTAATTTTTTATAAAGAACACTTAACGTTTCAGTTTCTTTTATTGAAAATTTCATAAATGTATCTTTTCCCAGATGTCTGATTATGTGTTCATCCCCACTTGCTAAGTTTTCTTTTGTTTTCCCCTTGCACAATTGTATATATTGTCATTGTGAAATGATTCTACACTCAAATCGGTTACTATGTTTATTTATCCTCTCATATAGTTAGTTTGTGTCCTAACCCTTAAGATACACTCTTCACAAACTCCTGGTTTCCTCTCTCCCTCCTGGGTCTGTGTCTTGCTGTATACCCCACTCTTTCCCTTTCTTTACTTCCCTTTCCTTCATTCTTTTCTTTGCCCACTCTTCCTTTTTTTTTCATCCTCTTCTCCTTGTCTTGTACTAGAGGACTTAAACATGCTGGGCATGTGCTCTGCTACACACCCAGTCCTGTTACCACTGGGTTGTGCATTAAATTCCCCAGCACTTGTTTGAACTTGGAACGTTGTACCCTCACGATCAATCTCCTCTATCTACTTTCTAGATCCTGGAAAGTAATACTCCGCCCTTTTTATTGTTATCTCATAGATCAGTAGTATTGTTCAGTGACCCGACTTAAACTCCTAAGAACAGTTGTCTGTGTGGCATGTGTACATAACTTCTAAGAATAACAAAAACTATCAAAGAAACGAGTTAAGGCTGTGCGTGTGACCCAGTGGTAAGGTACCTGCCTAATGGAGCTAATTGGCCAGAGAATTTTTTATAATCTGGTGTGTTAATCAACAGAGTGTGAGTACCTAAGCTTGTAACAAAGCTGGCTGCTCTTACCTTCTCTCTCATCTACTTCTAGTGACAGACAGGCTGCGAGGCAGTTTACCCTCAGACTCAGTCACTCAATGGTGAGGACATGCTCAGAGAAGGCATCATTAGGCATAGGGGGTTCTTATCGGATCTGGTATTTTATTATAAAAAGATTACTTGAGAGTATTGATTGTAGGTGTCTATATCTAATCTATAGTTAGATAATATTTCATATCTTATTTCCCTTTTAATTTAGGTTAATTAAAGAAAATAAGAATCATCAGGAACTTATCTTAAATATTTGTTCAGAAAAAGACCATTTAAGGGAAGAACTGAAAAAAAGAACAGAAACAGAGAAACAGCATATGAACACAATTAAACAGGTAAACAAAAGTCTTCCAAGACTATACTTAAATTTATAAACTCCTGGAAAAAAAACAAACTATGTAGTCAAGTACATTAAACCATTTCAAATGGAGGAAACTGCTTCATATTTAAATTGTTAGAATTATTCTGAATTGTGTTGTATAAATTATGATATGTTTAACTGTTCCAAATATAGCACATTTTCTGCCCAAATAATGAAAAGGCTCTATTTAAGTTTTTACCAGTGAAGGGAAGAAGTGTTAATAGTAGTAACACCCTAGTGTCTCTGTCTGGCTTTGGGCACTTTCTCACTTAGGTGTTAGCACGGCTTCATCCCCAGGGTTTGCTGAATTCTACTGTGAAGGTCATGTCAGGGTATCTGCTGCCCCTTTTTTATGGTGTCTTTTCTGCATGGATGCACAGGTAAGTGCTTAGGTTGGTAACAAAGCAAAAACCTTTAGATTTTTCTGACCTACTTTCCTTTTGTGGACAGCGTATAAGTGTCCTGTCATTAATGGAAGAACTCAGCACTGATATGTTCTGAGAAATGTATCTTGGGCCTTTCCTCCTTTATGTCAGCATCATAAGATGCACTTCCAGCTAAAGGTGCTGTGAGACAGTAGGGGATGTAGCCTTGGAGTGGACCTCCTGTCCATCTAGAAGGCTCTAATGAAAACAGCAGCAGACAGCTGTAGAATATAGTAAGTTCAACCACACCTTCATTTTCCTGTGTTTTGATATGTATTTGTTGCACTTTTATATGTTTAGAGAAAGACTGAGTTGTAAGCCAAACTTACAAGGGTAAAAAGCTTGTGAGGGACCTGAGGAGAATAGTCTAGATCTTACATTCTTGCATTGTGTGTTGTGTATTAATTAAGGTATCATTTGTTTGTTTGGTGCAACTATAAAATATAACCTGGAAATCATTCTTTTTACAGTTAGAATTAAGAATAGAGGAACTGAATAAAGAAGTTAAAGCTTCCAAAGATCAGCTAGTAGCACAGGATGTCACAGCTAAAAATGCAATTCAGCAACTTCATAAAGAGATGGCCCAGCGGATGGACCAGGTATTTCCTGTCACTATTAATTTTATAATTTGGTGGTGCTCGTTTATTAGACTGCAGCAGTCGGGCGATGGCATTGCTGGCATTTATAGAAACGCTTTTAAAGGAATTTGAGGGCTGGAAGAATGACTCAACTGTGAAGATGCTCACTGGTCTCCCAGAAGTTGAGAGTTTGCTTTCTAGCATCCAGTCACAAGACTCCCAACCACCTGTCACACCAGTGCCAGGGCTCTGATGCCCTCTTGTGGCTTTAAGAGTCTTCACATGCATGTGCTCCAACAGACATGGACCTACACATAAATAAAAAAAGAAATCCTAAACTGTGCTAAGGTGGCAATACATAAGTTTAAGTACATCCTAATTGTTAAAAAAAAAAGTTAATTAAGGAATATACGGGGAAAATGAGTCATCTCTTCACCTGTGTCTAGTTTCTTATATCTTTCCTTGTTTCATAGCTAACATTTTGTTCCATAGCATATACATGTACTGGTGACACATGAAATATAGATGAGTTTTTATTAGCCCCTTTGTGTTCCTACAACAAAATACTTGAGTCTAGATACTCTGTTACAAATGAGAAGCATATTTATGTGAGAGTGCTTGTGTTAGCTGACCTCTGGTGACCCAGAAGCCTGGCTCCACTCTTCCAAGCTTCTGCCTACTGATTCTGACAGCTGACCCTGGCAAGTGTGAGGTTAAAGGAGTTCCTTAATGTGGACCATGATCTCTTCCTGAGGCCCACAATGGCGCAGAAACTGGTAAGAAAGTAGATGTGGAGAAGACGGGAAGGTCTATATAAATAAAAACCACAGCAACCAAAGTAAAGAGTGATAAGGAAGGGCTGGAAATCACAGCACAAAATATACTAACACTGCAGGGAACAGTATTTGTTTGCATATGTTTTTATTTGAAAATATTTTTTTATTAATGCCAGGTAACATTTTTCTTTCCAAGGCTAATAAGAAATGTGAAGAGGCCCGCCAGGAAAAGGAAGCGATGGTAATGAAGTATGTGAGAGGCGAGAAGGAGTCTCTAGACCTTCGAAAGGAAAAAGAAACCCTTGAGAGGAAACTTAGAGATGCAAGTAAGGAATTGGAGAAAAACACTAACAAAATTAAGCAGCTGTCTCAAGAGAAAGGGCGGCTGCAGCAACTCTATGAATCGAAGGTATAACTGTGCCTAATTTGAAGGTCATGCCTCTGCTTTTCCTTAGCCCCACAGTGGTGTAGAGCTAGCACTCAGGGCACACTCTCACTAGCTTACTCTGTGTTTTTGGGTGTGTCATCCCTGCTGCTAGAAAGGTTTGCTGGGGGAAAGGCAAAGTATTGGCAAATGTTATCAGTTACATTTTCTTAATCCTTTAAAAAACTTTCTTTTAGAGTCTATTGGAAAAATTAGTTTGTGTCTGTAAAATTTATGTTTTGCTAAGATATGTCCACATCAGTGTTTGCTGTGAATGGCTTTACATCAGAAGTATAACTTGGCCAGGGTCTACTTTGGTTTTTTATTTAATACATATTCCCCCTGCGATGTGAGAAATTGGATGTAGGGCTTCTTATAGACTGGGTAGCGTCTCTCCTACTGAGCAGGGCTGCAGGCCTGTCCAGAGTCTTAGTGCAGCACAGTTCACCAGAAAGCACAACTGGTGTTTTCTTATAGAAAACATTATTCTAGAGCTGTCCTGGAAGGTTGACTCTCAGAAGTGTAGCTATTCAGAGCACTTGCTATTTTCTCCATTTAGAAATGCTGTTCTGGTCCTCAGATTGTAGCAGAACCGGTTCAGTCACCTTACTGCTGTCAGTTAGGAAGAACTGAGTAATCTAGGGAAAAATTATCTTTGTGCCTATTGATTTGATTTAGGACTTTATTACTCTCTTACTACTATTTGAGCCTTAAACCAGCTTTATGGCTTCTGGGCCATAGTATACCTGCCCTGGAATTACTGTGTAACTGCACAAGGGGATAGACCAGATGCATAGTTGATTATTTACGTGAAAAATGACAATGTCTTTTTAGGAAGGTGAAACAACTAGACTCATGAGAGAAACAGAGAAACTAAAGGAGGAGATGAATTCTCATATCATTAAAGTAAAGTGGGCGCAAAACAAGTTAAAAGCTGAAATGGACTCACACAAGGTGAGTGTGGCTGTGCTGTGGGGTATTGTTGAGTACTGAGGGCTGGCAGCCAGTAGGGTGGGGCTCCTACAGCATAGTTCACATCATCACGAGAAAGACTTCTGGTGTGGCTTAGAATGTTAAATTTCGTAATTCTTAGTTTGTTGTTTTAATACAATTTGAGGGAAGGAAAAATATTTAATATGCTATTGGAATTAAGGTGAAAAAATTAAAGTATCAGTTATGTTGATTCCTATAATTAAAAAATACTTGTTCATACTTAAATATAATTAATACCAATAGCTTACTTGTATGTACATGATACACGTGTTAGACACTAGCCCATGGTCCTTCACTCAAAATCCATGGCTGCGTGAGGAAGCTATGAAGAGCTGCCAAAGCTGTGGGGCATCCCTACTCAGCTACTCAGAATTCTCTAATTCTGATTGAGGAATTAAAAATTGGAATCCATAAAGAATCATTTCTAACTGCCTAAGTTGCTTTAAATTCGGATTAAAGCGCTCGGTCGTTGCTACTGTCTGTGGCACTCTCCCGGTGCTCCATCTGTCTAACCCTCACACACTGGAGCCTCTGTGCTGCGTGGTGCATGTTGCATGTGTTGTTCTGCTCAGCTGCCTGAAGCCAGGACCTGTGATGTGCTTTCTGCAGTCACTGTGGCTCCTGCTAGTCCTGCCTCCGTCTGCCTCCGTCTGCCTCCGTCTGCCTCCGTCTGCCTCCGTCTGCCGCCCGCAGTCTCACATGGCTCGTCAGGTTCCTTAGCTGGGATTTAGAGCTGACGGGATGGCACTGTTGCCGTTTTAGCTTACTTAGTAAGCTGCCATCTTACTTTACTGATCCAGGACTATACTCTGTTGGTAGCCAGATTCAGACATTTCCTTCCACCTTAGACTAACGCCCACCAAAAAATAAAGAAATGAAAATAAAAGAAAACACACAAAGGGAGGAAAAGAATAAAAATATGTGAAGGTTTTCAGACTTGAGAGAAAGACATAGAGTGCTCTCTAAGTGAAGCCTCACAAACGAGGTTAATGCTGGGCTCTGTATGTGGCACTGGGAGAGGAACTGACACCAAGCCCAGCAGTCTTCCTGAATTGAAGGTATGGAAAAGAGGAGGGCATTGGTCCAGAAGTGCAAAAGGAATAGGGCCCAAACTGGAGTTCACACAGGACTGACTGGAGAATAAATGTCACTGTTAACACTAGCCAGATTGCAGGATCTCTCAAAGAGCGTGACATCAGGTGGCCCTCAGCAAAATACCTCTTTAGGTTTGGAGGCCATCTTAGCTTTAAAAGCAAGCTTATTTCAAGTAAATTCTATGCTAAATGAATTATATAAATATTTAAATGATTATAAAAAGCTTTGCTTAGGCATATATTTCATTGTGTTTAGCATCTAATGAAAAATTACCAGCGTGCAAAGAAGTAGGAAAATGCAGTCTACAGAACAAAGGAGTGAGTGACTCGGTGTAGAATCTCTGAGGTCATAAGGACAGTTTGACTCAGATAAGAGGAGACATGGATGGTATTTAATTTAATATAGATACAGCGTTCATAATGAAAAGGGTATTGTGCAGAACTAAGAAGATGAAATGCTGCAGACGACAAGATAAGATTAGACAGGCATACACAAGCTGGGACTCTGGCTCAGTCGGTAAGAGTTAAGAGTTCATGGAGCCCTGGATTCGATTTCCATATGACCCCAGCACTTAGGTAGTGTTCAAGGTTACCTGAGCTACATAGCAAGTGTGAGGCCAGCCTAGGCTGCATGACACTCTCTCAAAACAACAACAAATTAGCAGTAACAAACTTCATGTGAGTGATTCCCAAATACATAACTTAGTGATGTTCAGCTGTATCCTTTATACCTGACACCTTCAGTAATTTTCCAGCAGATTAAGATGAACTAATAGTGTTCCTTCCTCCACCACCTCCCTATCCCAATAAATGACAGCCCATTCTTCTACTTTCAGGACAAAAGCCTTGGGTTCAACCTTGATCTCTCAGTCAGCACATCCAGCCTCTCATCTTACTCTTTTCAAGCCTGTGCACATTGAAGCGGCTTAGCCTTTCTGTTCCAGCTCTGAACTGCCCACTCCCCATGCTTTGCTGTCACTTCATTTCTCCTTAGCACCTGTCCCTAACAGTTTGTTTACCTCTAGCAGTAGACTGTCAGCTTCTTGAGGGTAGAGATTTTTATTTGCTTACACAGCTCTTTCCCTTGAGAATCAAACAGTGCCTATAAAGGCTGCAGAGATGGTTCAGTGGGTCAGGGTGCTTGTGCAAATGAGAACCTGAGGGCAAATTTCCAAAAACTCATGTCAAAACAGGGGCACTTGTGTGTGTCTTATGTATGTTCATGTGTGCTTATATCGGTACACATGTGTGCACGCGTGTGCTTGCTTATGTTTGTTGGGGGGGGTGGCAGAAGCTTGTAGGCTAGTCTGGTGCTTGCATTTGCAACAAGGTGGAAGGTCTGGACTGACAGCTGAGGTTATCTGTGAGCGCTGCACATGTGCACACTCGAATACAAGATTCCACAGAAAGGGGCAGTGTCAGCAAGTGCTCAGCTCACGGGTAGAAGATATACAGTAAGCATCCTTAACCTAACAAAGTGACACTTTGTTTTCATGTATTCAAATGTTTAAAGTTTTCTGGCACACAGGAGTCTGTCTCACTTGCTGGATTTAGGGTGTTGAAACAGACTGGACTATATGTCAGTGTGTCTTAGTTATAGCAGTGAGGATGCAGAACCACAGTCCTTTATACCTAGTCTAAGACTCTTTGAACACGTGTTCAGGTTATTTAGTTACTATATGTTAAGTGATACCGGACACTGACTATCAAAGACCAGTACCTCAGGGTAGATAAGTGCTTAATTATACGATGTGTGTTGTTAAAATGGCATATGAAGTAGTGTATGGAGCCCAGGTGCAGGGCAGATGTAGAAGAGAGAAAGGCTAAGCTGTCCGAGTGTAAACAAGAGAGATGTAGAGGGAGTGGGATGCTGAGCAGAGGCTGGTGCCTGGACCTCCACAGGAGCAGGGGCCAGTCATTACTTTTCTCATCGCTGTGCCAGAAAGAAGGTCTTTCTGGCTTGTGGTTTTGCATTATAGCAGGAAAGGCATGGCCAGCAGTCTGAGTGTCTTGATCATATTCCATCTGCAGTCAGGAAGCTGGGGGAGAGATCACCAGAGGGCAGGAATCAAGCAAGGAATAAGGAAGATAGAATATACAAAAGAAAGTGTGTTTTCAGTGGGAATTGGGGGCAAGGGACTTTGAAGAGTTGGGCAGTCAGGACTAGAACAGGTGAGTAAAAAAATGAGTGAGGAAAAAGCAACAGGTTTTAATGAAGACAATCCCTAAAAATGCCATATGAAGAATTGCCATCTCAACAGTCTCCAAACAGAGGCCATGTTTAGTAGCATCATTCAATCAAAAGGGAGCTTCAAATGGATGTCAAGCCACAACCAGAGGATCTCTGGGGTGTGCAAAGAACTGTTGGAACACTCTGCTTTTCTTACCACTGTAGTCATTTACTTAATGTCTGTCAGTCTTACTGTTAACCATTTTCCCTGTCAGAAACAAGCAAACTGTTAGACTCTTGCTTAGTCCCCAGTCTAGGTCTACAGCAGGGCCTTAGTTAGGGTTTCCATTACTGTGAGGAGACACCATGACCACAGCAACTCTTGAAAAGGGAAACATTCAACTGGGGACTGCATCAGAGGTTTAGTCCATTGTCGGCATGGTGGGAAGCATGGCGGAGTGCAGGCAGACATGGTGCTGGAGAAGGACTCAGAGTACAGCTGGGTCCTTGGGTATCAAAAAGTGTGAGCTTTGAAACCACAAGGCCACACCTCCCTGTTAGTGTTACTGAGCCCCCGACAAGAGGGCAGCCTTTCTTCTCATTGTCCTCCATCTTACTGTGGCTGATGTTGTCTCTCATGTTTTCACTGCAGGAGACCAAAGATAAACTCAAAGAAACAACTACAAAACTAACCCAGGCAAAGGAGGAAGCTGAGCAAATCCGGCAAAACTGTCAGGATATGATAAAAACATATCAGGTACGTATCCTTTGTGAAATAGATCAGTTATCAGAACTCTGTTTTCATACACGTTCCAGACCTGCCAAATTGGGCGTGTGCATACATTTCTTAAGCAGTTAGTTAAAATGCAGGTTAGTTCCTGCATTCAAGTATCTGCACTTTAAAGTGTGGAGACGTCTCCTTGGGCAGTACCTGCTGTGCAAGCTTGAGGACCTGAGCACCCATAGACAAAGCTGAGTGTGGCAGTGTGAACCCCTAACCTTGGCTTTGTTGGGGTGAAGAGAGATGTGGCAGGTGGCTCCATGCATCCATGTAGTGCACTGGGCAGCCAGTCTAGCCAAGTCCATCAGTTCTCAGAAGTCCATACTATGTCTCAGATATAAAGTGGACAGCAATTGGCGAAGAGGCTTGGTGTTACCTCTGGCCTCCATGACACAGGTACACACACACGCACACCACATGATTGATCTTTTCTTTTTTCTTTAGAGACATGGAACTGTATATTTTGTACGTTTTCAAACATCAGATGCTAAGACAGAGAGAGTATTTACCTTTATACATCAAGATAATATATAGCCCTGGTTCGGGACCCGTACCAGTCTTAGTCTTGGGAATACAAACCTGACGTTCAGCATCATGTGTGCACATGACTGATCCTATCAGAGATTTCCCATCAAAAAGTTGCAGAAAACACTGGACTACGTTGTAATCCAAAGTGCACTGCTCTGTTTCTGATCAGTTAACATTTAAAGTCCTTCAGTGCTTTCTCCAGTGTTTGACGTATAATCTGTTGCAGTTAGTAAACTTGATAGCAAAGCTTGGTTTATTTTCAAAGTCAAAGTATTTTTCATTGTTTTTCCATTAGGAATCAGAAGAAATTAAGTCAAATGAGCTTGATGCAAAGCTCAGAGTCACAAAAGGAGAACTTGAAAAACAAATGCAAGAGAAATCTGACCAGCTGGAGGTGAGGCGTCCAGTTCTTCCATAAGCTCTAGTAAATGATGATCGGCCGGAGTGTGGTGCAGGAAGAGGGGAGGGACATTTGTGACTGTCCACGTCTAAGGCCTTAGACAGCACTGTTAGTGCTCCTGTGTCTCTTAGGATTTGTGTCTCTTTTCCAGATGCATCATGCCAAAATAAAGGAACTGGAAGATCTGAAGAGGACGTTTAAGGAGGGCATGGATGAGCTACGGACACTGAGAACAAAGGTAAGCAGTTCTCAGTCCTAACTCAGGTGGGATGGACTAGTTCTTAGTTTACCCTGCTGCCTAAGGTATTCCGAAAGCAATACTTAGAAATCTTTTAAAATAAAAGAACTTAAGTAAAGAATATCATTTTCTTAGCAATGCCACTGACTCTTGAGCTGAAGTGATGTTAGTCTCTGCAAGTCCTTGTCAGTGTCTGTACTGAATATCTGGGCTCTGGAGCAAAGGACAGCGGAGTAGTTGGGAGGGTGGGTGGACCTCACAGCACCCTTATGTCAGCATAAAACACCCTTTAAGACAGAAAACACTACTTCTGGCTGTATTTAATAAGTAATTTCTAACAGTGTTAGTGAGTTCCTTGTTTATGATTTGTGGTCAGAGTAATCTCCCTCTTAGGATTCACATGCTAGCTTCATGTGCCAGTCATTTATCTAGAAGTAGGGTTTTGTGCAGGCACGTTGAGATGAGACCACAGCACCCAGTGTCTGCTGTGTCTGTCCTGTTCCCCATCAGGTGTTCATTGTAGGGTGGGAAGTTGTTCATGTTCAGAGAAGGAAATAGGAAGTTGATGAAATCAAGCAGCTTCCTGTCTCTTCACAGCGACTCTGTTGCAGCCTTGGTCTCAGGTTACTGATGTGTCTGCCCTACCTGAGGTAGTTCATATGGAGCAAGATGGTCTGTGCTTTAGCCTGATTGTGATCATTTCATAGGCGAAATGTCTAGAAGATGAACGCTTCAGAACCGAAGATGAGTTATCAAAGTACAGGGAAATTATCAATCGACAGAAAGCCGAAATTCAGAATTTATTGGACAAGGTGAAAATTGCAGATCAGTTACAAGAACAGCTTCAAAGGTATGAAATAAATGGTGGCTTTTAAGTGTGTGTTTTTGAACTTTGTGTATTGTCTTTGAACTGCGTGGCTTCGAAAAGTCAAATCAAAGTTTATATTTCATAAACACTTGACAGGAACACTTGACGTGGATGGGATGAACTTAGTTTTTCTGTTCTTTGGCTTCACAGTCACTCTTCCGAAAGGGAAGCATGACTTTGTGTGTGTGCCTTGAGGTCAGAAGCGGCTGTCATTCTTGATGCCCCAGGATCATTTAAACTTGATCTGTGCTCTCATCTAGCAGAGCCTGGATTCAGGGTTAACTCTATCATCCTCGCTGTCCATCTCCAGACAGCCGGCCTAGTGCTGCTAAGGAGAGGTCCTCACCCTCACAGTCAGCATCCTCAGCAGGGACACCAGTGACCAGCGAGTCTCCTCTCCTTAGTGTCTCTCCTAACATGATCAATCAAGTTCTGGCTTCCACAACTATTCTTTACTGTTACTGTGCAGGAAATGCTTCTACTCTGAATTAGATTATTTTCTCCACTTCTGTGGGTCCGATGCCTTGTTCCTTCTTCAGCTTTCTTGATACTTTATCTCTTGTCCTTCATAAAGTTTTTTTAAATTGTGTGTTTGCATGTTTGCCTGCTTCTATGTGTGTGCTCAACATGCATGGCTGGGACCTTTGGAGGCCAGAAGAGAGAGAGAGCGATCTCTGGAACTAGAGTTAGAGCAGTTGTGAGCCACCGTCCCGGTGCTAGAAACCAAACCTGGGTCCTCTAAATGAACAGCCAGCGCTCTTAACCTCTGAGCCTTGTCTCCAGCCCTTGTAAGTGGACGGCCTTTTAGAGCATAGACACACTGATCCATTGCGTTCTGTCCGGCTGTTTTCACAGTGCAGGGATGAAGTACACTTAGGCAAAGAACACCAATAATGAGATGCAAGCCTGGCTCAGAGGCCTGACTGTTGCTGCCTGACCTTGTGTGGGATGAGCCCAGGCCTCCTGCCTGCTCACTGCCATCACACTGACCGCTGGAGAGGCTCTCTGACAGCGGGGCTGCTGTGTCAGCCCTTCTTCCTCAACCTTCGCAGCTCCTCCTGTTACATGATGTTTGAAAGGATGAATAATTACAAGTTCCTCTGTAAAGCATTCCATTAAATAAAAGTTCCACACTATTAATGTAATGCTTTTTAATGGCTTACTTAATTTTCTTAAATATAAACTTTGTTTTTTAGTGGTAAACAAGAAATTGAACACTTGAAGGAAGAAATGGAAAGCCTTAATTCTTTGATTACTGACCTACAGAAAGACATTGAGGGCAGCAGGAAAAGGGAGTCTGAGCTCCTGCTTTTCACAGAGAAGCTCACTAGTAAGAACGCACAGCTGCAGTCTGAGTCCAGCTCTCTGCAGTCACAAGTGGATAACCTCTCCTGTAGTGAAAGTCAGCTGCAGAGCCAGTGCGAACAGATGAGACAGACCAATGGTGAGCTGGTGAGTATAGGACACACGTCCTCCTGCCTCCTGACTTTCTCCCTCCTCCCGTTCACCTTCCCTTTTCCTCCTTTCCTCTTACTTCTTTCTTCTCCATTCTCCTTCCTCCCTCTTTCCCCCTCCCCCCTCTTCCTCCTTCCCTCTTCTTTCCTTCCTCCTTCCCCCTCCATTGTTTTAAATGGGCATTATGCTTGCATGTATGTCTGTGCACCACACAGGACCAGTGCAGAGGCCAGCAGAGGGCATTGTAGCCTTGTCCCCTAGACGAGCAGCCAGCATTTTTAACTCCAGTCCTCACATTTAGTTCCTAGACCAACAAAGCGAGATTGGATTTCCCTAGTATTATCTAAGTATCAGTGATAATTAACTTTAAATTCTTTTGTGATATCTGGTCATTTTAAGTTTTGTAAAAATATGTGTGTTTTCTGTTAATGGATGTAACTTACATAGTAGAGTTTTTCTAAAATGATAAAGACGATTGCTTTGGCAAATAAGGAGCTATGATTCTGTCACTCCTGACTGGAGCCTTTTTTTAAGGTTGGTTTTTCTTTTTCCTTCCCTTCCCTTCCCTCCCCTCCCCTCCCCTCCCCTCTCCTTTCCTTTCCTTTCCTTTCAGTAGTTTAAAATGATTTGATATTCCTGAATAGGAAAAGGACCCTCTTAGTGCTCATAAAATAATTTGAGAAGTGGGGCAGGTGGGACTCTGCGTTCAAGGACAGCCTAGTTTACATAGTTCTCAGGCCAGACAAGTATATGAGACCTTGTTCCCCCCCCCCCCACCCCACCCCCCGTTTTTTTGGGGTTTTTTTGTTTGTTTGTTTTTTTGTTTTGTTTTTTTTTTTTTTTTTTTTTGGTCTTTCAAATTCCAAAACTTCAGAGACCCGAATTGCAGCTGTATTCCACACAGGGTGTCACACCATTGACCCTGCCCTGCTCGCTGCTGGGTGAAGGTATTGGGAGGAGCTCACCAGCAGAGCCTGAGGGCACTCACTGTTTTCTTTCTAACTTGATCACACATCAGGAGAGCAGGCTGCTCAAAGAGGAGGGACTTCGGAAAGAGGAAGTGCAGGCTCTGCAGGCTGAGCTCTCCACTGCGCAGACCGAGGTTAAAGCCCTGAGCACCCAGGTGGAAGAGCTGAAAGATGAGTTAGTAACGCAGCGACGCAAGCACGCCTCCAACGTCAAGGACCTCAGCAAACAGCTTCAGCAAGGTACTTACGGCCTGCTTGTTGGTTCCCAACATGTCTGTGTCAGGACACTGATGTCAGAACACTGTCTCTGCGCTCCCACACACCTCGGGCTGAAAGTCTGGTTGGCTTTCCTCTTAGGCTTGAGCTTGCTCATTTCACACACCCAGTTTTCTGCCTCATCTCCTCAGTGTTAGCAGTAACAATTATCCACAAACTAAGTTACCGACGTTGCTAAGCTTACCGTTCTGTGAGTCTGATTACCGTGCTAAAGCCTGCTTACTACAAAGCCACAGAATGTGAACGACGGGTCGGAGACACTTAAGCCCTTTTACTTTCTACTCTGCTACCTGAAAAGGTTGTACGTGGTTTTTTTCTAGAGTTCATGTAATTTTACATTTAAAATATCAATTATTTTGTTTATTTTAGAAAACATGAGAAAGATCTGCCTTTAAATTGCGATCTAGAAAGCACTTCTAATTTTGGTGTCTGTCCATATGTATGAAGTGATTGATTTCTGAACTCTCTCTTACTGGTCACTGCATCTTGGAAACGTCTCAGCAGTGCTGTGAGCTACCAGACAGCTAGCCGACACGGCCATTAATAACTGGAATTAGAATCGGATTTCTCCTGGTTAAAAATGTATATAACCCTATATACTAATGAATTCCTGTAATCCCAGCAGGAGCATCAAATCATCCTCAGCTTCATAGTGGGGTCAGGCCATCTGGTCACAGATGACCCTTTCGTAAAGGGTCAGGTGTGGTGTGCATCTTTTTACCTGGGAGGTAGAAATGGAAGTATCTCTGTGGGTTCAAGCTCAGTGTGGTCTATATAGTGAGTTCCAGGAAAGTTGGACTATATACTGAGACCCTGTCTTGAAAAAGAAGAAAAAAAGAAAACAACCAAAACCACAAATTCATAACGGCTTTTGAGTATCTGCAATGTGTTATGGTGAAAAAGACACACATCTCTTTCTATTTGTTTGCCCTACTCTGTTTAAAATAGGAAAGAGTGTAGTAAGATAAGACCTGGGGTGACTTAGTATGACTGTAGTTAGGTATTTGCCAAAAGAGCTCACAACAATTTTTTTTAAAGATGTATTTTTATGAATGCGGGTGTCTTGCGAGTACATGTGTGTGCACTGCGTGAATGTCTGTTGCTCACAGACTCCATGGGAGGTGTCAGAGCCTCTAGAATTGTGAGCCACCATGTGGGCGCTGGGAACTGAACCTGGGTCTTCTGGCAGAGCAGTCAGTGCCCTGAACTTCCGCTCCATCTCCTGTATCTACACTTGTAACTGAAGGAAGTTTGGGAGAGATGTCTGAAACTGAGAAGGAGCTCCGTGTCTGAAGCGCTAAAAAGCTAAAGTCAGTGAACAGTGTGCAAACGAATGGCGTCTTTAGTGTTAAAATATATAGCAAGGACTTTGTCTTGTGGTCCATGCCATTTTTGCCCAAGTGATTTAGCAATTAATATCAGATGGCATAGGCAAAATTCATTAAAACTGTCATGAATAATTGATTTCTTTTTTTTCTACTAGCTCGGAGAAGGTTGGAGCAGACAGAGAATGGGAACTACGACAAAGAAGTGAGCAGCATGGGAAGCCGCTCCAGTTCTTCAGGTGAGCATGGGCTCAGTTGGTAGTGGCCGTTTCTAGTTCAGAAGTATTTATACGCTTTGTTTTGTTTTGAGGCTTAAAAACAGAAGGGTCGCTTGGGTTGGGTGAGACTTCCCACCGGTTCTTTTAACCACCACTTTTATTCTGCGCAGCTCCACCTCTTTTCATCTCTGGAGTTTAGATTTGTATCTTATCCATAGTTTCTGTGTGTGGACTCACTTCCACATGTTAACACCGTGATGATGGCATGGTCACCTTCTGTAGCATCAAGTGCATATGTGCATTCTCCTGCTATCTGATTGGTTCCAGAGCGCTCAGCGCATACTAAATCCTCAGGTGTACAAGCTTTTTATATATGTTGTAGTGTCTGTAATCTGCAGTCCTCCAGCAGATTTTAATCTTCTCTAGATTACTTACAGCGCTAACACAGACTGTTTAACATGCCGTACTGTTTGCTCAGGACGTAAGAGTCTGTCCATTTTAGCATAGACACTTTTTAAGAAGCATTTGCTGTCTAGAGTCGGTTGAATGTATGTACAGGGATCTCACACGTATGGAGGGATGACCATGTACCTGCTCATTCTTTCTCGCTGCCTGTCTTATGTCTCCTCTCTCCGTGAGAGTCACTGCACTATGCTAATCTCCTAGAAAAGGCAAAGCAACCATGGCAGTTACTGTAGTAACAAAACATGTTAACAGAAAATACAGAAATTAACCCTGTATCTTAGGTCCCAGCTAGAACCAGTTTTTTGGATTGTTCAGTTTGGGCTAGGATATATTTTTCAAGTCTGTCATCTGGTTGAGAAGACCTAATCTGTAGGGTAAAGAGATTCAGACGTTGATCTCACAGGGACTGGTAGAAAACATTTAAAAGTCTAGTTGTGGAGGTGTGGGGTTGGAGGATAAGCATGTGCTTTGTTGTAATCACAGCTAAATGAGGACGACAGTCCTGTGAGGAAACCATTGTTCTAGCAGAAACAACCTTAGGTGCTGAGGGTAAAATACTGTGTCCACAGTCACACTGCTGAGTGGGGACTACCAAGTGGAGCAGGATCTGAGCAGGCAGACGGCTCCCCTCCCCTCCCTTCCCCTCCCCTCTCTCTTTCCCCGTCCCTCTTCTCCCTTTATTCTCCCCTCTCCCTCCCTCACTCTTCCTTCTCCCTCCCCTTTCCACCCCTCCTACTCCGTTTTGAGTGTCTTCCCCTTCTTCCCTCCTTATCATTTATCATTTAAAGTTACTGTAGGCTTGCTATTTCCTTTTTTTTTTTTTTTTAAATGAGTACACTGGTAACTGTGTCCAGACACACCATTGGATGGTTGTGAGCCACCATGTAATTGTTGGGATTTGAACTTAGGACTTCTGAAAGATGAGTCAGTGCTCTTAACCACTGAGCCATCTACGTTTCCTTTTTTGCTTTTTAAGATTTGTTTCTGTGTTGTCGGTTCGTTAACTCATCCCCGTGTAATGTAACAGACACTGTGACCGCTTCTATCTTTCAGACAAGAATGGTGGTCACACGTAAGCTTTTATGTGCTCTCACCCATATTGGGCAGTATTACTAGAATGCATGAGATGGGGTGAGGGAGACTAGGTCACATATGCTGAGCTTGGTCATCTGTCGTCAGGGTCACTTAATGCTCGAAGCAGTGCTGAAGACCGATCTCCCGAGAATACCAGGTCCTCAGTGGCTGTGGACAACTTCCCAGAAGTGGACAAGGCCATGCTGATTGAGAGGATAGTAAGGCTGCAGAAAGCACATGCCCGGAAGAACGAGAAGATAGAATTCATGGAGGACCACATCAAACAGCTGGTTGAAGAAATAAGAAAAAAAACCAAGTATGTATTACTGTGGTAGCATGACCTGTGTCAGAGGACTGCCATCTGCATGGCTTCAGAAGTTGATGAAGAGCTGCTCTTTTCCATGGGGTACATCATGTTGTCCAGGCTGGCTTTGCATCCCTGGGCTCCAGTGGTCCTTCTGCTTCAGCTTCTTGTGTAGCTGGGCCAGCAGTGCTGTGCCTGCTTAATAATCTTCACAGCATCCAGGTCTCCATCTTTTTGGATCACCTGTTGCATTCTAGCTTTGGGGATATAGAGAGATGGAAGAAAACTAAGGCTCCTAAAAGGTAGACAGACTATCGGGGGAGAGTGTGAGTGAATGAGAGAGTGGAGGGCAGTGTGGTTTTTTTAACATACTAAGATAATTTTGAATTTTAAAAACATTGTACTTACCTTTTAAAAGTGACTCTAAAATATATATGGAATTTTGAGAGTATTTTTTCCCTGCTGATCAAAGGGGTAATAATCAAGTTCATTGTGGTAGATGACACTCTTGGGATTAGTTCATCAGTTCCTTAAGCTACAAGGCAGCAGAGCGTGTTCTCTGGATTTTCAAATTAGTTACTAAATCTACAGGAGCAGCTCTTCCCTGTGAGGGGCAGGCCCAGCTCAGCTCCAAAAGCAGCTTGACTGACCCACAATTCTGCTGTACCTTACTTAAGAGTTGTGTTCATATTTTGAGTCTTCTGGTAACCCTCTTAAACTGTTATTTTTAAATACTTTTACACCTATAGAAAATTCTTATAGATTTCAAAAGAAAGGGCAAAATAGAGTTTAGCAGTAGTTTAATAGAAAATACTAACAAATTAAACCAATCAAGTAATGACTCAAATATTTACATATATGTATAAATAGAAACAGAAAAGCTGTATATACTTAGTAAAATACCATTATTCAATAAAAAAGGGACAGATTAAGAGACAGTCTAAGAGGGAAAAGTCTAAGCTAACTTAGGTTACTGACCTAACCGGAATGTATTTTACATTGATCAACTTTATGCTTGAGATTTATTGCTTCCTACAGACCCCAGCGTTTTTATTCTGCAAGCACACAAGAGTATCATTTTGTTTTGCAGAATAATTCAGAGTTACGTTTTACGAGAAGAATCAGGCACACTTTCTTCAGAAGCATCTGATTTTAACAAAGTGCATTTGAGTAGACGCGGTGGCATCATGGCGTCCTTGTACACATCCCATCCCGCTGACAGCGGGCTAACCCTGGAGCTCTCTTTGGAAATCAACCGAAAATTACAGGCTGTTTTGGAAGATACATTGCTAAAAAATATTACTTTGAAGGTATTTGTGTTTCTTATTCATTTACCACTCAGTAACCAGGGCAGGATGGTGCCTCTTTTATAGTCTCACCTAGCATCAGACTGTTTCCTCCAACATGGGGTGCCACAGTACCCAGAGAGAAAGTCGGACAGACAGACACTGAGGTGAACTGTCTGCTTCACAGTGAATGGCTTTTTTGGAATGATCATACTTAATTATAACTTTGTAATATTACAACATTTAAGTATATTTGCGACTTATTTTTCAGCTGTTGTCTGGCCCGTCTTTTCTGTCTCTGCTGGGCATGGACTTGATACGTAGTAGATTTTCCAGACAGGCTTTCGTAAGGTTTCATCCTGCACTGAGACTTGCTGCAGCTGCAGTAAATGGGTGTAACCTGGGGCCATCTGTGGTGCCGCACGCTCAGTCCCACTGAGGCAGAGCTTCTGCTCTGAGTCCGAAGCCCAGCCTGGTCTGTGTACACAGTGAGTTCTAGGACCACAGAGAGATCCTGTTTCAAGAAAGAATTATAACTTAGAAATGGACAGGCCGATTTCACTAAAACATCTGTGTCTAGATTATCTCAGGACCAAAAATAATCACTCAGTTTCACAGTTTAGTAGGCAAAAGTAGTTCAAAAGGTATTTACTTAGTACTTCTGTTTTCTCTTCCCCTCACTTATTAAAGGAAAACCTGCAAACACTTGGAACAGAAATAGAACGCCTTATTAAACACCAGCATGAACTGGAGCAGAGGACGAAGAAAGCCTAACACAAAGCTCTTGCCTAGTAGACAGACGAGCCACAGAGCAGCAGGTGCCACTGTCCAGTGTCCTGAAACAGTCCCTGCTTTGTGTCAACTAATCAAAAATTGGTTTTGCTTCCCTGTGTAGAGGTGCCCTTTTATGAATGGCTGTATGGTGTGTGTGCCGGGGGCTCACTGTAAGCTCAGCAAAGGTCATTCTTCCTCTGGGGTGTAGTCAGCCGCCTTGTCACTGACTTGGCATTTAATTTGCTTATTGCCCTAAAGTGCTAAACAGTAGTTCAAGGGTTAAAGGAAAACTTTACCACAGTCCTTTCCTTAGTGACATCAGCCTTTGAAAAGTATTCTGAAAAGAGAGGTGCTCACCATCAAACGGCTCATTATTTCTGCAACACAAAAAGAAACCTAGAGGAATTATAAAGGTTTTCAGTTTTGATCTTGACACAGTGATCTCCCCTGTAGTCCTAGCTACTATGAAGGCTAAAGAGGATCTCTTGAGCTCATGAGTTCAAAACCAGCCTGGAAACATCTTTAAACCCCATCCCAATTAACCCCAGTCACAGAATAGCCTTGGGTTATGGTGTAAGGATGTGTGACTTCTTACATCAGTTCTGGGTTCATTGATGGCTAGACAAGAAAGCTGGCTGGACTGTCGGGTCTCCTCCCCTGACATAGGTATATTTTTCACTTTTGAGTTACTAGTTGAAATTTAAAAATCATTAGTGATGTAAACTATGATTTTTAGAATTTTCCTGTGGCTTTGTTATATTTTAAAATGTGAAATGGATCCAGTCATTAGAACAGATGAATGAAGACTTTGAAGCCGAGATGCTTGATGGCATGCCTTAGTTGTACTGATGTTGGGTAGAGGGAAACTTAAAGGGCTCAGCGAGGTCATGCGTGCCCTCACATCAGGATAGGCCTCGGTTCCTCAAGTGCTGTGTCCTTGTTATTTAACACAACAGTTATGTCTTCAACCAAAGAGAAGGTGTACCTTGTTGGATGTGTACCTTGTTGGATGTTTACAGCATTTAAGATGTATACTTAAATGTTGTCAATTATAGTATGGATGCATTGAAGTTTTTCTCTATTGGTAGCTTCTCACGTTCCAGAACCTAAAACACCACATTCTGTTGAGGCTGTCTCTATTCTGGGAGATATATTCAGTAAGGCTGGCTCTATCCTGGGAGATATAGTCAGTTAGTCTGGCTCTATCCTTGGAGCATATTCAGTAAGTTTCTATTTGTGTTCATGTTTTGTTTTTTGTTTTTGTTTTTTCCTCTTAAGAAACTTGAGCTTTAGGAACTTTGGGAACTTTAAAGAATTGTGTGGGCTCTAGCTGGGCGTTGTAGCATGTGCCCATAATCCCAGCACTAGGGAAGTGAAGGAAGATTAAAGACCTGCCTCCAGTGCACAGTGAGTTGGAGACGCCTTGGAAGCCTGTACTATAGTAGAATTGTGTGGGCTCTAAAGATTACAATCATGACGTCAGTGCCCTTTTAATGTGTTTTAACATTTCCTCAAATCAACATTGATTATTAATGTAATTTACTAAATACTAGATGTCAATATAATGTCTTTTTGTGACTATTATCTGTTATTATCCAAAAAGTATCTCTTAGCTTCAGTGTGAAAATGCATTCAAAGCTGTTTTATTGTAGTTGTAAAAAGTATTAGTCATAATATGTCTTGCTCTTTATTATTAATAATTTATTAGAATAAAAAATAAGAGGGTAAGTGCAATAAATTCTGAATTATTTCCCATGTATTCCTAAACATACTTGTAACACTCAAAAGGTCTACATAGCATTGGCAGCGTAGCTACACTTTCTGGTTCCTCGTGATGTTGACTCGTGACCTACAGCAATTGAGCTTTTTAATTCCAGAACATGAAAATGCACAGTGGAGACCAAATAGTGATCATTGATATGTCCACCATATTTTATACCTATGTACTTTTAAAATATATATACATTTGGTATAGAATGGGACAAGCTAGTCTAAGTATTTGTGCCATCATGTACTTGGGGAACTTAATAATAAAATAATTAAAAATATAATTACTAAAAGCCATGCTTTGATCATACCTTCCATGTCTATGAAGCTTAAAAAGCTGGAAAAGTTTTATTTTTTCATTAGGCATCTCCTGTGTCCTTTCATATATGGTCAAGACTGAGCAAAGTCATGTGTAAGAAACGTGTGTCTGAGAGAACCTCCACTGACAAAGCACAAGCTGCTGGGCAGACTTATTTCTGAGCTTCTTCTGCGTATAGAACAGTGGAGGAGACCACAGTGTGAATTTATTTGATCACTGTTAGTTACAAATGTAAATGACTGTTTTGGTTATTTAATAATATTTTGGTATTCTTGAGCAAGAAATTGGTGTGCGTGCATGCACTTCCTTGGTTCTCATCTGAAAGTGAGTGCTTGTGACTCCTTATTTTCCCATTACCACTTGAGATTTTGAGTCTCTTAAGACAGTTTCAAAGAATTGAACATGGTGTGTTTAGACACAATGAACAGTTGTTAGTGGTTTGGTTTTGTTCTGTATAACCATTTAAAGCAACTTGATCAGGGCAGTTAATTCATTTAAGAAATACGTTTGCCTAATAAACACTTCGCCAGGCACCCTACAGGAGTTGTGGTTGTCACTCTCCAGTCCCTTGGGACTTGGGTCTCATGATAACAGCAGGGCCGGTCTTCAGGCTTCACTCCTGGCTAGCCATTATTGCTGGACTGAGAAGAACGTTGATCCACTTGCACTGGTAGAGAAGCCAATCGCCTCAGCCTGACGGGGGCGCTGTTCTGATGTGCTCTGCCCATCTCCTAACTTGGAGGGAAACTCCGAAGACTGTAGAAGACATTAGACTTTTAGCACTTAGTAACCGCCTGGCTGGTGCCTGTTCATGTTCCTGAAATGAGTCCAGTCCTGTCGGGCAACCTCTGAACTCTCCTGTACAGGATGTTGGTTATTTTCTAAATATTTTTACAAGAAAATTTAGTCTGTTATTTGGAAGAAATGAAACCCAGAAACTATTAATATTGTAAATGTGATGCATGTTGCCCTGGTAAGGATATTTTTTATAAATAATGACATTCATGCTTTGGGACTATTGACTCTACTAATTTTTTCTTCAAGAACTTTTTTCAGTTCGTTTTCATGCTAATATTGTTAATTGTTCTAGTGATTGAACATTGTCAAAGGTGAACAGGAGAAAGAATTGAAAAGAAAACTAAATGAGAACCGAGCTGCCTATTGAAATGTGTGTCACCTCTCTAATGGGCTCTAGAGATGCAGATGGCTGTCCTTCAGGACTGTTCCCTTCCCTTCCTGGTGTACGGTGTCTGCTGTGCCCTGGCTCACACTGCGCATCTGTACACTCTGTGGAAGGCTGCTCTTCAGGGGCCTCTGTGCATTCTGTACTCACTAAATCAGCAGCTCGAGCTGTACCTCGTGACTCGCGCATTTCACACGGCCCGGCACGCCACTCCTGCACTGTCTGCATGGAGTTTAAACTAGACTGACGATTCCTGCTCGCCACATGGATCTTTATCTAAACCATCAAACATGACTGCCGAGTTGATTTTAAACTTAAACTACAGATAGCAAAGCTGGACATTTGTCCCACCGGCTAGAAAGTGTCTTACTGGGCTGGGGACCTTGTGATGCATTCTGATGTTTCACAAGGCTGTGGACCTTAGTGCACAGTTTCTGCTTCGCTAACAGTAAAGACTTGTGTGCTAGCATGGCGCTGACTTCCCCAGTCAGGGTGCAGCAGTAATTCCTGTCACTGGGCACCTCTCATCTCTCAATTCCCCATGGCTTCCACTGTGCCCATCGCATAAACCAGTCATTCTTGGGAAAGAGCCCCTGAAATCCACACCCGTAAAGTGCAGGTGATGGTGTCCTCATAGCTGCCTGCCAGGACCACTGAGTACACACTCAGACATGCTGCTCCTGCTGGCTAGCCATCAGCTGACTGTTACACTAACACCACCCGAGTTCAGCCATCTTCCATCAGCCAGAGGCCATGCTTTCTTCCTAACCAGACTGCCTACGCTGGTTTCTAGAGACAGTAAACCAGGAGCTACCCTCACTTCTGGAGCGACTGTAGATTGTTTCCTTGTAGTCTGTGTTTAGTAATTAACGAACACCCTAAGGTTTTAACACAGGAAGTGGGGTTTGTGTTCAGCACCCTCCCCTATGTCTTTGCCTCAAGTACTGTTAAACTTGCTGACAAATGGTTTCTGTCCGACCCGTGCTGTGAGCACCCGCCCTCCCCTCCCCAGCACACATAGCTCTACTGCTCTTGTATAGAGCTGTAGCTTTGTTGGCTGGTCACCTGCATAGGATAAACCCAGTCGCTTGGTCCCATGTTGCCCTGAAAGTTCCTTCTGTCACCCAGATGCCCATGCCAAAGCAAGCATTTTCTTGGAATTGGAATTAGCTTATTCCTCAGTTTGGAGTTTGGTGTGAATGTGGCCAGAGTAAAGGTTAGTCTGAGAGAGGTCTCCTCAGAGTTGCTAAATGTCAGCATCTCTGACTGAGATTCAGAAGCCACCCAGGTCATATTTGACCGACTGAGCACTTAAGAACTAATTGCAGCTATTAGGTTTTTTAAAGGTATATCCTTGCCCGAAAACATTACCTTTCAAAAAATACATGGCTAAATGCCTCTTGGGTGCCATGGCACCAACTTCAAACACACACAAAAATGGCAGAAGTTCCTGGAATCTCAGACCTGGATGATCTGATTTCAAAACTGCAATGCGAAAGGCTGTTGTCCAGTGTGTGTTAGCCTTAAGAGACTCTGACTGCAGGGTACACGTGTGGTTCTAAACAGCCTGTCACAGTTAGGATACAACTTCAACCTCAACACTCAGATGCGGCCATAAAAAGTACTTGTGACACTCTCCCACCCCTCAGCAGAGGCCCACCCAAGGCAGAAACTGCAACAGTCTTCTACAGGTAGCCAGCCTCTTCGTTCTCCATTTTCTTCCTCCAGTTTAAACAGCTTACCAGCTCAGTCAAAAGAGAAAAGTAAAAAGGAAAGGGACTTTAAAGTTGAGTCTGTCACACTCCTTATAACCATGTCCTCCAAGGCTCTGGGGTTGAAGGCTTGGATCCAGCCACTGAGAGCCACAGGATCCTGAAAGATTTGACCCAAGCAGAGGATTGACCCATTAGTGGGGTTGTAATTTGATAGCAGTTTGGTGAGGAATGATGAGGAACCAAGAGCTGGCTGGAAGCAGGTCACTCACTGGAGCAACCACGCCCTTTCTCAAG
Source organism: Micromys minutus (assembly GCF_963924665.1). Classification (NCBI taxonomy): domain Eukaryota; kingdom Metazoa; phylum Chordata; class Mammalia; order Rodentia; family Muridae; genus Micromys; species Micromys minutus. The sequence continues at coordinate 4,128,464 of NC_137971.1, forward strand.
CACATCTCCCATCATTTCTCCCCACATCTGGGCTCGGCTGCCCCGTCATGTCTTACCGGTACACTGCCCTGCCACCCCAGACCCTGTCGCAGTGGAGACAGCTCATTATGGGCTGAAACCTTGGAAGCGGCTAATATTGCATGTATTTTTGCACAATAAAACATTAACCAACGTGGAGCTTAAGCTTCTGTGGGAGAGCTTTCATTCAGATGCTGGGGCTGTGCTAGACGTGAAGCTAGAGGCCTTGAACCAGTGATAAATATCCTGGTGGCTGAGCTGTCCCCTGTATCTGATTTAAAGCACGATTGTAGACCTGTTCCAAGGGCATGGCAGTGGGTGTGCCCATGCTTGGGTGCGTGGGGTAGGAAAGAGAATATTTGAATGGTCGCTCTGCTTCTCTAGATAATTTGTTATGTAATTTAAAGGTGATGTTAGCAGTTCTGGTGTTTGAACTGTATCACACAGGCAAGCTGCCGTGTCACAAAATTAAGTATTCCTGGCCCTCTCTTTATTCTTACATGAGTCTCACCGAGTTGCCTAAGCTGACTTTGAATCATGTCCCAGTCCCAGGAGCCTTGAACTTGGTGCCCCGGCCCTGCTTCACCAGGCCCTGACCTAAGGTTGCCCTTTGGAAAACTTCTTTAAAGCCACATTAAGAAAGTGAGGTCCACTGCATCTTATTTTCCTCAGGCTAGCCCCGTTTTACAGAGATTCGCTAACAAAAATTAAAAAAAATAAGGCTAGAATATTAATATGGTTTCTGAATATGCAAAGTGGGAACAATCCGGGTTCAGAGGTACATGGGTAAAGACAAAGTTCAAATGCAAATGAGGTCTGCGGCCCTGACACTGAGTTCCTCCTCTACTGTCACCCTAAGTAATTCTGGGTATTTCTTCTCAGTATAAGAAAAGCAGCTACATAGGTGGACACAGATCTTCCTCAGAGTTGCTATTGTGTTTTATAGTTTAGCCAATACTGTGTTCACATAGAAAACAAAATAGCACTTAGGGCTATTCTGGTGAAAGATTAAATACAGCAGGCCGTTCAGCTTTTGTTTGTAAAGATGTTTTGTTTTCCCCTTGTGGCGATAAGGAACACAGTTAAATTTAAAAGACATACATACCAAGAGGGACACGAACACCCTAATCAAAAGCTCTGAATGAGGCTCAGCCCACCCTAGGAGATGAAAAGTACCCTAAGCCTCTCCCAGGGATCCATGAATCTGCTGTCTCTCCAAGGTGCAAGTTCCACACCCCAGTAAGTTAAGGGCATATTTAGATCGTCTCCCCTCCCCCTTCCTCAGACAGCAGCCAGGGAAAAGGGAAGAGGAAATCATTGATTTGGTTGCCATAGAGGTTTGGAGGAGGGAGGGATTGGAGAGGTGGAGCAGGTGCCCACTCCTGTCTGGATGATGAACAGGTGCCCCTTCAGCTCTGCTGTGGGATACGCCGGTGCCCTGCTCTATCCTGACTGCAACACGTACTGCTTTCCTGCCCCCATCTCTAGCCAGGGCCACCAGAGAACACAGAGAAATACCCCCGACTTGGAAGAGCCTACCTTGCCACTAGACAAGTCTCTAATCTCTCTGGGTTTCAGTTTTTTCTTTGCAGATAGAGGATGATGAAGCTTGCCTAGCAGGGAGAGCAGTTCCATGGTCTAAGCAGGAGACTGTAGGAAAGAGCTCAAAACTGTGATGTGGTTGTCTGACTGAGCTAAATCTGAAAACCAAAGTAATTTGCTAAGTATGAAAAGCACTTCAAGGTGATTCTCATGTGCTTTTTGTTGCTTTGATGACATAAACTATCATTAAAAACAAACCAAATACTATGCCAGCTCCTCCTTGGAGGTCTGCAGTGATAAAGTTGTGGGTGAGGCACACCAGGTGGACAGGTTTCCCCAGAGGAGTGGTGGGCTTGGGTTCTACTTGATAATCTGCTTACAAAACTATATCAGAGGGTGCTTACCCTCCCTCTGGCTTAGGTTTTCCTTCTGAGGCTCAGGTAACATGCATAGCACGCCAGGCACACGGGAAGACGAAGAGGAACAGGAACAGTGTGCATACGTACTCTCTCAACATTCTGACTCCCCTGGAAGACACAAGATTCGAAGGAAGTGTGAGAAGGCAGTGTCCAGAAAGGAACAGCCTCCTCTTGGGTCTGCTGTCCAGCTCCCCACTCAGACCCTCAACACTGACAGCGTATGGGTTGGTGGGGGCCACAGCCAGGCAGATCTGTAAATGCACTGGAAGAACGTAAGTGCCTGGTGTACTTCTCCCTTCCCAACTCCTATCCCATGTTCCAGGCATGTGACCTCAAGGGAAGTGTCCAGATGGCTGGAGTTCCTTTTCTTTCTATTAGCGCTGAGAATTTTGTACACTGTGTTTTAATCATACACACCCCCACCTGATTCCTCCCAGATCTACCCTCTTCCCTACTCACCCAACCTTCTGTCCAATCACACACTGCCCATCAAGACCAATTTATGCTGCCTAAATATTCTTGGATGTGTGACCTTCTGGGGCATGATTGGCTAACTAGGGGGCAACGTTGTTAAAACAAAATGGGAGTGTCCCTCTCCCAGCACCTATCAGTCCCCAAGAGTTCCCTGGCTAGGTGTGGGATTTGATCTGGCATGAACTTGCACAGGGCAGTGCAGTCTTGGAGAGGTGGTAACATAGAGTGTGTAGGGATGTGTAGGTAACATGGAGTGTTAGGAATGTTTGACTAGACATAACTTCACATTATGTTCTTGGCCCAAGGCAATGACATCTTTTTTTCCCCCTATTTCCAATCTTCAACATGTTCAACAAGAAATAATGAGATGCATATGAATGGAAGGGACCTTCAGGAGTTAGCTAATTAGAGAGCTGTACCAGCCTTGCATATCACACACCAACTACCAGGAAAACTGCCTTAGTGAGATGTCTTATATGAAAGTCTCAGAGTTCTAAAGTATAGACAATCTATCGGTTATTAATATTTAACTGCAGGCGAAGGGCACCTTTAAAATAGCTTAAGAGGTTATTTCGAAATAGTTTCCTCCAAATAGAAGACTCTGTTCTAAATTTAGTAGACACGCTAATTATCATTCTCTGTCCAATGGAATGCGTCTTTGAGTTGCTTTCAGTTGCTAACAGCAGTACCAAGAAATTGAAGCTGAAAATGCCTGGTGCCTTCCACAGTTTGAGTGACATGTAGCTGACAGTGGAGATGAGGAAAGACTATAAATCATTTAACACGAGGAGACAGCAAAAGGGCCTGGGCCTGTGAGGACAGCCTGGGCGTGGGAGGCTAGACAGGACACAGTAGCATATCCAAACTTGTCCTGAGTGTCACCAGAATCCTTGAATCTAAGGGTTTTCTCAGAGACCGTGAGGGAAAATGAAAGCTTATCCCAGAGGTCAAGTGAGGTCCATGGAGATCTGTTGAGAAGAATTAGAGTCCGAGGAAAGGCAGAGAAACAGCAAGGGCACTTCTGGACATCTGGGGAACTCGTCAGTGACGATGTTACCACACAGGGAGAGCCTGGGGGGAGATCGGAATTTCACTGGGTTTTGCCACCTTCAGCAAGTGTGAAGCTGTCCTCCCATTTGGAGGGAATCTCAACAGACTTCAGGGGGCGGGGGAGGCAACAAACCCTGACAAGTCACAGGAAGCTCTTGAAATGTAAAAGATTGCAAGGTCCCTTCCTAAGCTTGCACACAATAATGTTTGCTGGGAGAGAAGATGCTCCCCATGGGTTACCTCAGCTGCGTGCAAGGTGTGTCGAGGGCTCCCCGAGCCCTCTCCAATACTGGAGTTGGCTTTGTGGTAAAGCACTGGGAACTCACCCACATTTCTTAAGGAACTGCAGTAAGCCCATTCTAAGTCCCCTACCTGGAATGATCAGGTGTTCTCGACATTCTACCCAAAGGCACACACGTGTGACAGCACTAGCTGCTGATGATCTAGGAGCACTTTCACTACCTTGTCAGGACATACATAAGGGCAGAGGTGGGCTTTCTCCCAGCTTCATCAATCTACTGACATAACCATGAAAATGCTCTGTGCCAGGGAAAATTTCCTGAACAGAACACCAATGGCTTGTGCTCTAAGACCAAAGATGGAGAAATGGGACTTAATGAGATTGCAAAGTTTCTGTAAGGCTAAGGACACTGTCAGGAAAGCAAAACAGCAGCCAACAGACTGGGAAAAGATCTTTATCAATCCCACATCTGATAGAGGTCTAATATCCAATGTATACAAAGAAGTTAGACTCCAGAGAATCAAACAATCCTATTAAACAATGGGGTACAGAGCTAAACAAAAAATTCTCAATTGAGGAATATCAAATGGCTGAGAAGCATCTAAGGAAGTGCTAGACATCCCTAGTCATCAGGGAAATGCAAATCAAACAACCCTGAGATTCCACCTCACACCAGTCAGAATGGCTAAGATCAAAAGCTCAGATGACAGTAGATGCTGGCGAGGATGCGGAGAAAGGAACACTCCTCCACTGTTGGTGGGGTTATAAACTGGTAATCTTACACTGGAAATCTTACACTCTGGAAATCTGTCTGGCGGTTCCTCAGAAAATTGGACATAGTCCTACCTGAAAACCCAGTTATTCCACTTCTGGGCATATACCCCAGAGATACTCCAACATACAATAAGGACACATGCACCACCATGTTCATAGCAGCCCTATTTATAATAGCCAGAAGCTGAAAAGAACCCAGATGACCTTCAGTAGATGAATGGATACAAAAATTGTGGTCTATTTACACAATGGAATACTACTCAGCTATTAGAAACGACTTCATGAAATTCCTAGGAAAATGGATGTGTCTAGAGAATATCATCCTGAGTAAGGTAACCCAGTCACAAAAGAACAGACATACTATGCAATCACTGATAATTGGATACTAGCCCCAGAAAGCTCTGAATACCCAAGAAACAACTCACAGGTCATATGAAGCTCAAAAACAAACAAAACAAAACAAAAACAAAAACAAGACAAAAAAAACCAAAAAAACAAAAGAACCCACAAAGGCCAAAAAGTGAAAGCCTCAGTCCTTAGGGAGGAAAAAAATAAGCGTATAGTACCCTCTCAAAGTGTAGTACACCTAGACCTTAAATCACTAATAATTCAAGAGCTAAAAATATAGCCTTGTGGCAACTTTTGGTATTCAAAAATCATGTTTAATCTATGCACACCAAGAAAACTTTGACTGTTTCCATGTTACATTCTGTTATACATGTACTTTATGCTTATGGTAACTAGTAAGGTTTCAATGCATACTATCAAACCTTTAAAAGAATCAAGTACTGACAAAAATATATTTATATAGTTTTATGCCAAAATGCTTCTAAAAGTCTGTACATGTATCTCTCTTTTTTAAATAAAGTAAGAAAAAAGAAAATGCTCTGTGCCTGTACCAAACAGGTGCTATACATGATTTGTTATTAACTCATTTGATCCTTACAAACAAGCATAAAGTTCTGCAGAGTTCTTGGGGTCACTATTAACTAGGTGACTGGCCTCAGAGTCAGAGTTTGAACCCAGGCTGGCTGACTTTTAAGTCCTGTTCACAATGACAGCATGGCTAGATGTCAGGCTGCTCAGCCTCGACACGGCCTCAGGCATAAAGAGAAATGCGTCCTCCACTTACAGTGGTTGTGATAAAACCAGTGTTTTCTTAAGCACCATTTGTTGAAGCAGTCACAAGGCCAAATTAACACAGTGCCAAAGAAAAATTAAAATGAGCGTAGGAACAGTTATCACAGTGGATCGCTGTGTGGTCATGTTTTCCTGGGTAGCTGAGATTAATTTGTAGGACAAGATACAACTTATGCCGTGCTCCCATTATTGTAAAATACAAAATGTCACACGTTTCTTGCCAGTTTTTCAGCAAGCAAGTTATGGAAGTGGACACTGACTTCTGAAATGACAAAACCCTTGTCCTGGTAGTGGGCTGTCCTTTGATATAGGCCACATTTGAGCTGGAAAAAGAGCTTAGATGTGTGTATTGAAAACTAAAAGCCACTGTCTTGAAGGGTCTTTTATATATAGTTTTCAATTTTACGGATATATTTTTGTAATTTTGGAAATTCTGTTTCCTCTAATGAAAAGTTCCATTAGAAATTTAGCTAGACTTCCAAAGATGTATAAAATATTTCTATAGTTCAGGCCAATGTAAAGACTGAGCTTCCTTGTCATTGAGTGGGAAAGAGTTTTTCATCGTTAAATTCCATTACCTATCCTAAAATAAAGACACTACCTTTATAGGCAAGACCAGCATGAGGTTGGGCCCACAAACACTCTGTCATGGAAGGAAGAGGGCTTATGGCGCCACACCCGCCCTGAGGATTTAGAGATTGACAAAGGAGGAGACTTTGTTTTGGAGATGGAGCCTCCAGTAAGGTTCCCTGCAATTGTAAGGGACCCCAGTGAAACTCACTACATGATTCACAAAGCCCCAAACATAGAAGGGGAGTAGAGGGCAAAGATCTGCATGAGCACAGTTGAAATGCATCGTGTGCATGTTTGAATATGTCGTAAAAAAGCCCCTTACTAGATACAGTTAATACATGTTAATTAACAAAAGATGATGTTGTCCATGTAAGCCCAGGATTTCAAAGTCAAGTATAGTTGGTGAGTTTCTGACATTCCTTCTAATCCAAGTGGTGGTATAAGTCAAATGTCTGTGAAAGTTACATAAAAGGTACAAAAACATTTAGGTAGAAAAATAATTTATGGGTGTAACCAATTACTGCCTAGTTGTCCAATGAAAAGGGGACGTTGCTGAAGGCCTTTAAGCAACCTTAAGAGATGTGAGCATATAATTCCCTGCCGCCCATCCCTCTCAGTGTTGTTAAATTCAGCCATTCTCACGACGCCCCCAACTATAACCCACCATCCCCCACCCCGGGTTTCTGGAAAGACACACTTTTCTTAAGTGAAAAGAATGCAAAGTGACCCAAGAGGCAGGCTGGGGCAAGAGCAGGTAGCGGAGGCTGTCTTTGAAACCTCAAGTGGCTTTAAGAAACAGAAGCCATGGAACTAGAGGGTTTCATTCATCCCGAACAACAGACGGCTCTACACACAGTGAAAGTCTGCAATAGTGTGTTTTATGCTGTCGTGTTTAGTTCTGTGTTGAGGGAGTTTGTCAAAAGAAGATTTTCCCACTGTTTACTAACAGGCTTGGTCGTATTCAAGGCTCCATGTCTGACTCCAGACCAGGGCTAGTCACTTCTGCTCTACCAGTCACCACTAACAGACCACTCAGAGCCTTTCTGGGAAGTCTTAACCAAAATGTTTTGTTGGTCAGAATATGCGCTTAAGTCCCATGTGTAACTCACTCCCGGCTCTTCCTCCGGTGCTGAGATATCTTGGCATTATAAAATCTGCAATAAGCCTGGGTATCTCAGGGTGTTTTAAGATTAAAAACACATTGTACGTGGTGTGTGTGTGTGTGTGTGTGTGTGTGTCCCCATATGAGTGTATGCCACATGTACAGGCACCCATGGAAGCCAGAATTAGGCATGAGACTTCTTGGAACTGAAGATATTAGAATGCTGGGAACTAGATTTTCATCCTCTGGAAGGCAGCAAGTGCTCTTAACTGCCAGGCCATCTTTCAGTCCCCTTTACAGGATATATAATAATTTAATATGTGCGGCTGGAGAGATGGCTTGATGGTTAAGATATTGACTGTTCTTCCAGAGGTCCTGAGTTCAGTTCCCAGCAACCACACAGTGACTCACAACCATCTGTAATGGGATCTGATGGTGTGTCTGAAGACAGCTACAGTGTACTCACATAAAATAGTAAATTTTTTTTTAAATTCCATGCGTATACACAATGTATCTTAATCATATCAACCCCAATTCCTCCCTTCTGCTGCTTGTGGATGACCCCAACCCACATCTTAGTACATTTATGTCCTCTTCCTTTTTCTTCTTTTCTCTCTCCTTTTTCTTTTTTTCTCTCTCTCTCTCCTTTTCCCTCTCCTTTTTTAGTAACCCACTGGATATAGCTAGTGCTGCTTGAGTGTATCCACACTTATTCCAAAAGAAAAATCTCTCCTCCCCCAGCAGCTGTTCTTAGCTTCTCAACTGGGCATGGAGACTCATGAACCCCTCCCCCACCCATGCTGGAATTACTGGCTTGGTCTTCTGTAGGTGACCGTGACTTCTGTAAATGCACGAATACAGCAGTCACACCATTTCCAGAACACAGCATTTCCCAGTACTCTTCCCTGTCCTCTGGATCATCCCTTTTCCCCTTTCCTTGGTGTTCCTTATTCTTGTGGAGGTGATACACTGTCCCCTTGTGGAGGTGATACACTGTCCCCTTGTGGAGGTGATACACTGTCCCCTTGTGGAGGTGATACACTGTCCCCTTGTGGAGGTGATACACTGTCCCCTTGTGGAGGTGATACACTGTCCCCTTGTGGAGGTGATACACTGTCCCATTTTGGGCTCAGCACTCAACATTTATTCTCAGTGTTCTGACCAGTTTAAGTCTGCATTGACTGATGCCCACTGCAAAAAGGAGCTTCTCTAAGCAAAGCTGAGAGCAGCACCCATCTACGAGTATAACCATAAAGATGTAGGAGGCAGTTTGACAGTCTATTCATTTAATAAAGCAATATAGCGGGCCCCATGATATGTAACCCCAGCCATGAGCCGCGCTTGGGATTACAGACCCTTTCACTATGCAACCAGTTTATGCGGCTTCTGGTGATCCAAACTCCGGTCCTCATACTTGCACGGCAAACATTTCTGCCTGCCTTCACCTGCATCCCAGCCCTATTTTTAATTTTTATTCTTTTGCAGTGGTGAGGATCAAACCCAGGGCCTTAGACATACTTGCACTCTGACACTAAGCTGTACTTTGAAGCAATTGGATTACCTAAAAAATTAGATAAGTTAACTACAATTCCACTGGTGGAATATGAACATGCAACAGGAAGGAAGCGGTAGCCAAATGGCTAAGAATGTGTATTCCAGCATCTGCCTGAGCCTACGTCCTGCTTCCGACATCGGTTTGACCTTGCATCGTTCCCCTTGTGTGCAGAGGCTGTCGGTAGGAGATACGCTCCAAGGGATTATCTGAGGATGAGACAAGAGCATGAAGAACCTCAGACCCAAGCTTGTAGCGCTGAGTGAACGATGGCTATCTTATCAACGCAGAGTTCAAAGCCCTGGAGCGGAACAGGGCTCTCAGAGGCCCGAGGACAGCACAAGGCCTTAGGCAAGACGGAAGGCTGTAGTCAGAAGAGCTTGGTGGATCCTTGGCCGACTCCCCCAAACAATTGGGAGAGCAAGACGCAGAGGAGGCCCAGCATGGAGCCTTGATTCCAGGGATAGAAATTGCAAGGACGTTTTTACGTCTGTGTACGGCTTCTGTGCTGCAAAGTGTTCTCACAGGAAGAAACAAGTTACAGCTTGTCAGATCACCAGGCTACATGTCCACCGGGAAGTGGTCAGCCAGCATCATGGCACAGACTCAAAGTTCTGGTGAGTGGGCCTTTCTCTGATGGACTCTTGAGATAGATTATTAATTTGCAAGTGCACACAGTTGCCATTGAGTGTATGCGGAGGCCAAAAGTCCACTCGTGGGAGTAGGTAGATACGCCCCTTCTGCCATGTGGCTCCTGGGTTTGAACAGGCTGCCAGGCTTGGTGAGAAGCACCCTCACTTCCTGAACTGACCCTTAAGATGGCCAATTTAAAAAAAAAAAAAAAACAATTTGAATGAAAGAAAGAAAAATCTAGGTACTGTTTTGGAGTGTGGGGGCTCCTCAAAGTTTCTCTGAGTGGGAAGTGTAAGCTAGTGCCACTAGATGGCAGAGGAATGTCACCTCCCAGCCCCGGGAGTGTCTCTTCAGGCTTACCAACCTGGCTGTCTTCAGGACCTCGGGTAGCTGAAATGTGAGCTGTGCTTCTTGCCTTCCAGAGTCAGGTGACAGACAGACAGACAGACAGCCTTTAGACCAGTCCCGGACCCAGCTGCAGGCAGCAGCCCAAACAGTACATTCTGAGTGTGGCTTTTCTATTGACCAAACTCTAGCCCAGAAGACTCAAAGAGCTTCCAGACCTTTGAGAAGTTTGTTTCCTGCTCTCGAAGGAGTGAGGATGGCATGCTTGTGGGCGCTTTGCCTGAACCACCCTGACGTCATCTTCCAGCCTCACACTAGCCAGAGCCACGTCTCAACCTTCCGGAACTCCAAGACCAGCAAAGCGACTCTACTGCCCTCTCAATCTGTCATCTCTTAATCTCAGAAATCATTCTTTTGGGATATTAAACAGAGTTGCTGGGGCTTCAGAATTTGAGACGCTAGTTTGAGCTGAATCTGGATGATGTTATTAAAGGGCTCCTTTTTTTTTTTTTTTTTTTTAACATCTAAACTCTAGAGCAGCTGTCTCCTGTCCAGGAAGAGGGTTCAGGATGGGGATGGTCAAGCAGTCTGTAAACAGCTGTTTTAATAACATGTTACAACCAGCAAAAGCAGCCAGGAGAGCAAGGTGTGGTCTGCAAAGGGTTCATAAACTTTGAGACAGTGTGAAGGAACACATCAAGGCGGCGGGTACTGGCTTCTCAGGCTATGCCTGAGGAAGCAACTGTCCGGTCTGGGCAGGCGCTACATTCGCACCCGCTAACATGACAACAGATGTTGTCCATCTACCCAGCCTCTTTGTGAATGGAGGGAGCTTTCTTGCAAACGACCTACTTCTTGGTTTGGTGGGGGAAGGTGAGAAACAAACCTAACTTTGGGGTGGCTAGCTTCCTATTAAGCCAACAGGATTGTTCCATTTCAAAGAAATCTTACCTCCCCTCTAGTGGGGAGCTGGGCGCTCCTTCTCTGGCTTCCTCCAAAGGGCTGTTGAAGCAGTTGGTGGATCAAAGAACCCCAGCAAGGGAGCACAGAGCGGCCAAGGGCGGCTCCGGGCTGCTCTGAGCTCAAAGGCGGGGAGGAGCCGCACCCTCACTGCGAGCTCTCATCCCTTTGTCCTAGTGTCTTCGCGGGGCTTTGAAAGGTGCCATCCAAGTGGCAAGCTGGGAAGGGGTCCCCTTTGGAACCTGCAGCCAGCCACTTCTTTCTGTCAGCGGCCCACCACACCCTCCCCCACCCCCACCCCTGTCTTTGATTCCTGCGGAGTGGCCCCTGCCCCGCCCTCCTTTTTTTCAGGATGCTACACTTCACCTGGCTTTGAGGACTTGCCTAGGAGCAGATCTCTTTGGGCGACTGCTGGCCTCCCAGCGCCTCCCTTCTGCCCCTGTGAGGTTCCTGAGATCCACTGAGCCAGAAGGAAAGAAGCCCTGGGTGGCTCCCTCGTCCAGATGCATTTCTGGCTTGAAATCGGGGGGTGGGGGGGTGGGTGTCTTCCTCAGGAAGCTATTCCCATCCGTGTGTAGCTGGAAACATTGCTGGAGCTTTGATGATGAGTTTGGTGGTAGCATGCCTTCCAAATACACCCGTCAAGGCCCTTGGTTCCAATGCCAACATCACCATCACCTCCGTAAGAAGCTGCTAGAGACTTGCAGCAAGTGCTCCTTGCTGTGTGGCGCTGGGGGCCAGAGCAGTTGTCCTGTGGGAATTGTGAAGATGGGCAGTAGTCTGCGATTCCTGTACCTCACCGTGATGCTTGATGAGGGTCTTACAGAGCGACATTGTACACATCACAGAGAGGCGGAGAGGGGGAGAAGCTTCTCGAACCCCCATCCTCTAAGATTCCCGAAACTCCAGAGTCACCAGGCAAGGATCCAACTCCAGCACTTGGCATGGAGATCACAGATTGGGGGTTGGCTTTTATTGGTTTATTGGGGTGATTGCCAAATGTATGTATGTGTTGATATGAATCTAATGACCTTCCTGAAAGCTACAAAGATGTTAATGAGAGGATGGCAACCCGGCCTCCTCATGACTCCAACCCGTTATTTAAATCAATGAGCAAGAATGTGAGTGCTCAGAACCCTTAGTTTTGGACCTGGAGCCAGGCAGGATGCAATGTCACTATGTCTGCCAGGCCTCAGGCAGAGCCTTGCTCCAGAACCCGACAGTGAGCGCGCTGCGGTGTCTGGGTATGCTGTGTTTCACCGTCACGTTCAACAGTCAGTCTTGGCCAGATAGTGAGATGTCCGCCTGCTGGGAAAGTTGCCCTTCACTCCCTGCCCCCACCCCACTTCCAGGAGGAACAAATGTAGCTACAACCCTGTAGGCAGACGGGAAGTGATGGGACCCGTATAGAGGGGACTCCTTAGCCACCCATTCTGGGGTCACTTCTTCGACAGAGGAAGTCTTGTTCCTTGGTTTGAGAACATTCCTCCTGGGGTTAAGCCCGGTTTGGAGCCTGTGAGCCTCCAACCCAGGGCAAGGAGGAAAGAGAGAAATGGGTTCCTCATGTAAAACCCTGCTCACGGAGTTTCAGTTCCATGTCCCAATGCAAACCAAAAGAACACAGACCGGAGTCACCAGGAGGCAGTGGGCAGATCAACATCAGAACCTGGCTGGGTAGGGAGGGTTCTGGGGTGTGAGTGTGCTGGCCGGAGGGCTGCAGGCTGTTTGCTTGTCTCCTCAGAATCCTTGTCATTCTCTTTCTGGTGCTGAGACACTGGATACTGGACAAAGCAGGACAGATTAGGAAGCTAACCTTAGCTTCCTGTGGATGAACAGGGACAGGGCAGGAGCTCCAGATCACCTTCCCCCTCGCCTGGAGACATTTTACTATAAATACGATTTGAACACCGTGTCTGTCGGTCAGTGAGAAGCCGCTGTACATCGCCGGCAGAACTGGTTCCCATATGCAAAGTGCCCTTTTCCATAAAGGATTCACCAAGCGTAGGGCGTGAGAACTGAAGCTTTACTCCTGCTCCCGCTAGGCGAGAGACCTCAGGGAAGTCTCCGAACCTGGGAACCTGTATTAGTCTGCAATGGCAGCCATGATAAAATACCGAGGATCGGGTGGCTTAAAATAGTTTTACCCCCATGTTGAAAGCCAACACTTTTGGACAAAAGTCCAGGGAGAGGTTGACGTCCTCTTCCGCAGCCCCCCTCTTGTCTTTGCTGGATTCTTGCCATGTGATCACGTGATGGTGCCTGGGTTGTTTGTATTTGTGTTCTAATCTTTATAAAGACCCCAGTCAGATTGGATTAGAGCTCACCCCAGTGACCCCGTTTTTTGTGTAATTACTTCCTTTAAGGCACCACGTCAAGCATAGCCACAGTCTAAGGTTCAGATCCTGGGGATTTGGGAAGGACATGATTCAGTTTCCTCACTGGTAAAATTGGACTGAAACTCTTTTCTTGAGATGCAAATGAAATCAAGTAAGAAAAGGAACCTTGGAAGATTCCAACTGCTATAAATAAAAGCAAGCTGTCACTCTCTAGGTAGGACCAAGAGCTCACCACAGGGTGTCTTGTGGGTGGGTTGGGGTCTGTGAAAGTGTCCATCTCTCTGCACACCTAACACTTGGAGACCAAGTTCCCTCTGGAAAGGTACACTTTTCAAGATACAGGTAAATGTCTTCTTGGGACTTTGAGCCTTGAGAAATAACACCAGCCCTTGTGTCTGTCCATCCTCTGTTTCTAACACAGAGTGTGTGTGTTACTGGTAAGGATGGACAGACACAAGGGACAACGAAATGCTTAGAAGACTTTAAAATATCTAAAAGGCTTTAAGGCTTTTTAGACTTGGTTTTTGATAGAAAAGCATTAGTAGTTTTTATTACAGAGTTTTCCCCTTTGGTCAAGTGCTAGAGCTCTAGCCCAGGGCCTTGTGCATGCTAGGCTGGTGCTCTACCACTGAGCTATCCCTCCTGCTCATATGTTTCTATGAAGTACTGAAGAGTTAGCTCACAGAAGGCCAGATATACTCTCCCTAGGTGGCTGGGGGTTGATCCTGGAGTCCTTTCAGATACCAGGACGCATGGCATCTTCGTCCATTATGTAAAGTAGCCTAATGTTTGCATAAACCAACCCCGTGCACTTGTGATTATCTTCAGGTTACATGTAAAAATTAATTCTGTATACACATTATGCAAATTGTTGCTGGAACACATTAGTAAGGAATACTGAACAGAAGAGATCTGCATGTTTAATGGAGGCAAATTAAAAATCTGTATTTTTTTAAAGCCCAACTTAGTTATAGCTACAGATTCAATTATATCTTAGTTATAGCTACAGATTCAATTATATCTTAGTTATATCTACAGATTCAATTATATCTTAGTTATATCTACAGATTCAATTATATCTTAGTTATATCTACAGATTCAATTATATCTTAGTTATATCTACAGATTCAATTATATCTTAGTTATATCTACAGATTCAATTATATCTTAGTTATATCTACAGGCTGAATGCAGGGTCATGTGTTTCTCACGCATTTTGAAAGTCTTGAAGTTGAATGAGAAACAAAATGTCTATCTTCCTCTTGCCACCGCTGTGGGGACCCTTCCCTGTTAACCCCGAGTTCATGTGACACAGTGAGGGAATGGTCTCAAGTGCCACTCTGCCCTCCTGGGACATCCAAAGCAGAGAAGACACCTCGACTGCCTTCTGGTGCCAGGCTGTGAGTATAAAGTCTTATTGAGTAAGAGAAAGGACAAGATACAGGAAGTCTACAAACGTGAAAAAACAATACAAAAAAAAAAAAAAAAAAAAAAAAAGCCAGAAAACCAAAACCAAAACTGGGCTGTGAGAAGGCGCACACACACACACACACACACACACACACACACACACACACAGTCTCTCTCACACACACAGTAAATAATTTTAAAAGGGAGCAATGATAAATATTGAGTAAATATTTAAAATTTCTATGGAGGGAGAAAACCAAGAAGGTCCAGCTTGCCACATGAACAAAAATGAGCAGATGCAAAAGGAAACCAGGAGGGAAAGCGGCGGCACAACCGGGGACCTCAGCCACCTAACTCAACTCCTTACCTTGAAGCTCCAGGCCGTTTTGTGCCGGAGGAAGTCTTTTTCACTTGGAGTTCAGTCTTGCTTTATTCCCCAATCAGAACTGGAAATAGGAATTATGAAGCCAAAAATATCAAAAAGCCTCAGACTCTTGGTTAAAAACATCCGCGGCAACACGCTACTAAGCTTCCCTCCCCCAGGCCTGACATTTGATTATAAGAGGAAAACCGCAAGCCAAACTTAGCGAAACGTTATAATTAACTCACAGGCCCTCGTGGCTCACTCGTGGTTTTTAGGTCTCAGACATGATGTCGGATGTTACTTAGTAGCGATACAGGAGGTAACAAAACCACACTTTGCTCAGCCTCCTTCCATTTCAATTATTCTGCATAGAGTTTCCAGGCTCAAGGGAATCATTTGCATGTGACTCATTTACATAAATTAGGGACAACTTTATATGTTTATGTTACATGGGGTTCTTAACAGCAAATAGCAAAGAGCCACTGAGGAAAAAGTGAGAGTGTATTAGAGAATATCCAGCGACTCCCAGAATCTGATGAAGGTTGAAAGCTCAGGGCAAAACATCAGTAACAAATCCTAGTCAGTCAGGCGTTCTTGGATACCCTCTGCCTCCATTATCTGGATGAGCTGCTGCAGCTCACCCTAGGGCCCTTCTTCCCATTGGGCAACGTGATAGATTCTCTATAACCTTTTTGTGGTGGCCACCTGCCCATCAGCATGTCCCCAAATTATAACCAGTCTCTCTTCACCTTGAGGTCTGAGCTCCCAGCCTAATGCCTGTTGCTTTTGCTGAGGCTAAGGTTGTGTTCACAGCACTCGTGTTTAAGCGTTCCAGCCCACACAGAGACAGAAACCCCTGGGCTACATCTATTTATTCCCAGTTCTGCCGTGGGCTTCAAAGGCAGCTCACGAGTCTTTGCCTGGCAGATCAGTCCCGTGCATGTCTCTAAGGGAGGAACAAATACTAACCCTCAGAGGACAGTGTAGCTTAAACTTACACTAAGAAAGAAAATGCTCACACAGGCATTACAGAAGTTATATACATGCACATACAGACGTGTATGCACACACACACTTCCAGCAGCCGCCACCGATCCTAATTTTATGCCCAACCGTCTCCCTGGGAGAGCCTAGGACAGGAAAGATCCACATTTTTCTCTTGCTTGGGCCTGTAGGCACACCTGACCACTTACATAAGGATTGTTATTTTTTTTTTCCTAAAGGAATTCAGACTCACTCAGAGATATGTTGTTATGTGTTTGAGAGGACAAGTGCTACTGAGACCCCAGTCCAGCATGCAAGGCGGATCAAGCTCCCAGTCTCTCCTCAGCAGCACTAGAAGCAGCCTGGGCTCAGGGAGCAAGCAGAGGTCACTTCTGAGGGAAACAGCACCCACAGGATTGGGAGAGTGGAGGAAGAGGAGGAGGAGGAAGGAGAGGCGTGCATGCCCAAGTACACGGTGATGGGAGGTGACCCAGGTAAGCATCTCTACCAAACTGAAAGAACTGTTTAAGACATTGCTCCCTCCAGGTTTCCTCCACAGCTTGAGTGGAGGTGTCACTTAAGAGAGAAAAGCTGATTTACCCTCTGGGCCCCACCCCCGCCACACCCCCACCCCACCCCACTAGCCCTCAAATTCTTGATATAACGGTTGTTCTTAATGGTCAACCTAAAGGGATTCAGACTCACTCAGAGATATGTTGTTAGGTGTTTGAGAGGACCTTTCTAGAGAGAACTCAGACGGGAGACCGACTAGGACCGACAGGAGGCCTTGTCCCCTGCCTGCCTCTCCTTCCTCACAAGCAAGAACATCTGTTGCCACCGTTGCTGTCCTCCACTGGCCTTACGCTCCAGTTTCCCAGGCTTCCGGCATGGTCCGAAGCCCAGCAGCTCTCCAGGAAATGCCCTCCAGCCACTAGATAAGGACTTCTGAGACAGCCAGCTTCATGGGCTGAGTATCTACTGGGTTCTCAGCCTCTCCAGTGTGCAGACAGCCATTTCTGGACACTCAACCCTTATCTCTTGCTTCTGTTCTTTAGAGAACCCTGCCTAATAAATACATGTGGGAGTGATGTTGCTAGGGCAGTGGAGTTAGTTTCTATTGACCCTTCACCCAACCTCTGTGGTTAGTAACTTCAGTCTCAGACTCCATTTATCCCAACTTCCTTCCTTTGGACATCATATTATTGCAGAACGACTCTGGATGTCACCTGATTCTCCAGTAACACACTCTCTCTGTCTCTGTCTCTCTCTCTCCCTCTGCCTCTATCTTTTTGTGTCTCTGTCTCTCTGTCTCTCTCTCCCTCTGCCACTATCTCTCTCCGTGTGTCTCTGTCTCTCTGTCTCTCTCTCCCTCTGCCACTATCTCTCTCCATGTGTCTCTGTCTCTCTCTTGTGTCTCTCTCTCATCCAGGGTCCACTCCAGATACCATCTTGTCCCTGTTGCCATGTCTACTCTGAACAATGACATTAACTTAGCCATCCTCCCTTTTTTTTTTTAATGACTATATTTGCCTGATCTACAGTAATCTTGTAGAACACCTCCCCTACCTTGGGTTTGTCAAGATTTTCCTCACAATTAGAAAGGGTCACTATAGGATTTGGGGAGAATAACTCGGGATGAAGAGCTTTCTCACCAGACTGCTCAGACAACCCACATTGGCATCATTATGTGTCAACCCCCCTCCTTGGCTAAAGGTTTCTCTGGGGTAAAGAATTATTTGTCATTTCCATTTTCTAGTCTTCAGAGCACCCTGATTCTTTGAAATCTGCAGTAGACCAAATACAGAAAGGTGATTCGACCTGAAACTGAGCGTGAGGAAGCAAATCTGTGACCCGGCCCCTGGGCGAAGGTTCTCCTGCAGCCCTGCGAGGAGAGCAAAAGTGGTAATTCTGATGGTAGGAATTTCAGGATGGGTGACAGTTGGGTGTGGGCGTGTGAGCTGGTGTGACAAACGTAAGCAGCCTCTCCATCCCTGTACTCACACGGAGCCCTGCTCCTCCTATATATAGGGTGAGACCACGGAGTATACTGTTTATAAAATCTTGGTACAGATTTGAGAAGTTAGCACTCCCACACACACAACGGAGGAACCGTTCTACCATTTATTTTTCTAATTCAGCGTGTGAGTGCAGATTTAGGAGGGGCTGGTGATCGCTGACCCAGGATACAATGAGCACCATGGTTGGGGATACACCAGAGAGAAACAGGATTCCTTTTCTATTCCAAGTGGAACGAGAAGGTCACTCCATTTCAAAAGCGAGACCCTCCCCGCAGCCTTGGTTACATCAGGGAGATGAAAACACCATCACACTTGGAGGTCATGACACCTACATGAAAAGTTACTCTGGCCTTGGTCACCCTGAGGCGTCCAGCCACTGTTCCTCCCCTGTTGTTGCTGATGGATTTCTGGGCTAAATACACCACAAAGCAGGTACTTCTCCAGTTGAATTCCCAAGACTCCATGTATCATTCAGGGTGTGAATGACAGTCGGGTGGAACGTGGCCAAAGCTGTTTATTAGGCTGCTAACTTGTGGTGACGCAACAGATCTGAAGACACAAAGCATGGTGATGCTTATTCAAGCGCTGCTGTCAAAGCTGAAGTCCAGTTTCCTGACCATCTCACAACAGTCTTGAAAGTGTGCTGGAATGGGGGTGGAAGGGGTGGTCCTCAGAAGGTTGCGATTCGGTGAAAATTTGATAGATGTTATGAGAATTTTGATGGGTCTCTGGGCAGGGGCTCTGAAGTCAGAAAGTCCCGCTGAACTTCTAAGACCAAGGCTGTCTAATGGTCAAAATGAAACTCAGCTCTGCCCACCTGGCACACAGCAGTAGTTTTCCTTTGTGTGTGTGTGTGTGTGTGTGTGTGTGTGTGTTTGTGTGTGTGTGTGTGTGTGTATGTCACACAGGCCAACTTTGCATGTTATTCCTTAGGAGCCATCTACCTCATTTTAAAAATGTATTTATTGTGTGTGTATATTTGTGTGAGAGAGAAAGCATAGGGTGTGGTTCCAGCACACACATGTGGAGCACGGCTTCTGGACATTGATTCTTCTATCATTTGAGTCTCAGAGATCAAACTCAAGCCATCAGACTTGGCAGCAAGCACCTTTCTCTGCTGAACCATCACTTTATAAACAGCCCTGGCTTGTTTATAAAGATGGGGTCTCTCCAGAGACCTGGAGTTCACCACTTAGGCTGACCAGTGAGCACCGGGGTCCTCCTGTCTCTGCTTCTCCTGAGCAGCGATTGCAAATCCATACATTTCTTGCCAGGATACCAGAGACCCCATGTCAAAGGCCCTGAGCCCGAGGCATGGGAGCACGGCACAGGCAGTAAACAGCTATGCAGCTAAAGCCAGGAGCTGGAGTCATAAGGTGACAAAGCTGGGTGAGGGAGAGGGTTACAGGCAAAGAAGGCACAGGCACAGAGATCCCTTGTGGGACTCGGAGAGGATGCAGGTAATTTCCTTCAAAATGACAACGGGATTATTTTTCTTTCTTAAAGGGATGTGGCACGGTAATGCCAAACATCACTTGGAAAAATGCAGAAGTCTGTGCAAGTGAGAAAGGGTTGAAGAAGGGTGGGGTGGGGATAAGGAAGGGCTTTGAATGATGAAGGAGACGGAAGAATCACTTAAAATGCTGCGGGCAAAGGGAAGAGCTCAGTTGTTAAGCCAGACAACCAAGAGCATCTCGGTACTAAACAGCGAGGAAGGAGACATGATATTTTTCAGAAAGGGATGGGGAGATGGTCATCTGTCAAAGGCCAAAACGATAACCACATCTGAAAGGGTAAAATGCGTTACAAATGGATTGGCCCAGACAAGCTTTGTGTGTGTTTCTTACCCTCTCTGAGCCACCATTTCTTTATCTCTGTAATGGGACGTTGCTCCAGCTGCTTTGCCACGTCCTGTAACACTCGCTGAGGAAACGTCTCCCTGTCTTCAGTCATTCTGTCCATCCCAACCTCTCCAGAAGGAGGTGCTGATTTGACTACCATCTCCTCAAACCGGGGCAGACTTAGCAAGGAAGTGATGTGGGAAGAGTCTCAGGAAGTCAGGGCAGGTTGAGGGAAAGGGAAGGACAGAGGCACCACGCAGAGTGCTTGTGCAGGCCCAAGCACAATGCTCCTGTGGGGGAAGAGAGGAGAGACAGGTCAGGCGTGGTCCCTGGGTCCAGTACTGACTAGCCTAGACCCAAACTCAACACACCAGAGCAAAGCTGATCTCAGAAAGCTCATCCTAGCTCTCTCAGGGAAACCTCTGAAAGCAGTGCTCCTTGAAGAGTTCCCCGCTGTCTCCACACCAGTGGCCAGTTGCTTCTGGTCCATAGAGGAGACAGACTCTGGGAGACTTCTGGGTAACTTTGAGCTCTCTCCCAGATGCCCATTAGAAACTGAATGCAATGTCTACCACCAGATGCTAAGGCTGTTGAGTGTTGTGTTGAGTAAATGGACGTGGCATAGACCTGGCTCCATTAAAGGGAAAGGGGTGCTCCCTGAGGGATGCTTACCAAGGGATGCTCACCCCCACCCAGGGATGCTCACCCCCACCCAGGGATGCTCACCCCCACCCAGGGATGCTCACCCCCACCCAGGGATGCTCACCCCCACCCAGGGATGCTCATCCCCACCCAGGGATGCTCACCCCCACCCAGGGATGCTCACCCCTACCCAGGGATGCTCACTCCTACCCAGGGATGCTCACCCCCACCCAGGGATGCTCACCCCTACCCAGGGATGCTCACCTTCACCCAGGGATGCTCACCCCCACCCAGGGATGCTCACCCCCACCCAGGGATGCTCACCCCACCCAGGGATGCTCACCCCCACTGAGGGATGCTCACCCCCACCGAGGGATGCTCACTGAGGGATGCTGGGAGCTGATGAGGGACACACCCCCAGGCTTCAGAACCATAGCTTGAGGACTATAATGTCTTGCTTACCAAATCCATGACGTCCAGGGTTTCTGTCTGCATAGTCCCCTTTGTCTCTTGTCTCCACGGACCTCAAGCTGTCTGCTTGACCCCGTCAGCCTGACCAGAAGCACAAAGTTTCCTCCACTTTTCACCAAGAACTCACTCCTCCTGGGCACATTGTGGGTTCCACTTTCTTAGTGCATGGGGTCTTCATTGAGGAAAGTTTATCCCTTGGGGGCCATTTGGCACCATCTGAAGACATTTCTACTTGCCACAGCTGGAGGGAATGCTACAGGTTTTTAGTGGGTAGAGACCTGTAACTTTAATATTTTCAAATCCCATTTTCCATGATGGTTCTTAAGCACTTTAAACCTCCCTTGTAGCCTGTAGATT
>NC_137971.1:4152209-4279289 GCF_963924665.1 Micromys minutus
TGCTTGGCTTTGGAGAGTGTCTCTTGGCTGCATCCCATGTGGCAAGTGACAATGAGAGCATCTGTGAGAAGCCAGAGGAATCCACACCAATTTGCTCTTGAGAGAGCTGAGTTCATGAGAGGGCAGCATCCCCAGTGACAATATTACATCACACTAGGCCTTGCCTCTTAAAGAGTCTGTTGTCTCTCAGAATTACAGCAGAAAACAATCTTGAAACTTGCTAGGACAATCTCAAATAATATCCACCTATAGACCCTTATCTAAACTCATTAAATCTGGGGACCAGAATTAGAGAGATAAGAACATGTGGAGTAACAAGAGTCAAGCAAATTGGGGAGCACAAAAGCACTGAGCCTCCTCCAGCATTTCAGCATGTATAGTAGACCATCATCTCTAGCTCCATCATCTCCAGCTCTATCATCCTCAGCTCCATCATTCCCAGCTACATCATCTCCAGTGTGTGCAGCAGATCATCATCTCTAGTTCCAGTTCTCCATTATCTTGTGTATGCAGCAGACCATCATCCCCAGATTCATCATCCCTAGCTCCATCATCCCCAGCTCCATCATCCCCAGCTCCATCATCCCCAGTTCCATCATCCCCAGTTCCATCATCCCTAGCTCCATCATCTCCAGCTCCATCATCCCCAGCTCCATCATTCCCAGTTTCATCATCCCCAGCTTCATCAGCTCCAGCTTCATCATCTCCAGATTCATCAGCTCCAGCTCCATCATCCCCAGATTCATCATCCCCAGTTCCATCATCCCCAGTTCCATCATCCCCAGTTCTATCATCCCCAGTTCCATCATCCCCAGTTCCATCATCCCCAGTTCTATCATCCCCAGTTCCATCATCTCCAGCTCCATTATCCCCAGTTCCATCATCCCCAGTTCTATCATCCCCAGTTCCATCATCCCCAGTTCCATCATCTCCAGCTCCATCATCCCCAGTTCCATCATCCCCAGCTTCATCAACTCTAGCTTCATCATTCCCAGCTCCATCATCTCCAGCTCCATCATCCCCAGTTCCATCATCCCCAGCTTCATCAGCTCCAGCTTCATCATCCCCAGCTTCATCAGCTCCAGCTCCATCATCCCCAGCTTCATCATCCCCATATCCATCATCCCCAGCTCCATCATCCCCAGCTTCATCAGCTCCAGCTCCATCATCCCCAGATTCATTATCTCCAGCTTCATCATCCCCAGATTCATCATCCCCAGCTTCATCATCCCCAACTTCATCATCCCCAACTTCATCATCCCCAGCTCCATCATCTGGAGTGGAAAGCTGAGTGAGCCAAGCACAAACTGGGCAGTGGGAGCTGGATCAGAGGACAGCTGCGTCAGACAAAACATGTTTACTTCTGTAAACATAATCAGGCTCTGCTGCCCAAGAATCCAAGGTTCTGATACCTCCTTCCCCTTTCTCACATCCAATCACTATTACTACCTAACTCTCTGTGGAAGCTGGTGGGCCTCTGACCCGGCAGAGCTAAATTGCAGTGGATTCTTTTGCTGGAATACAATCTATTCCAACAGGTGACACATCACTTAGAAGAGGCAATAGCTCCTAACAGTGGAAAGAAAACGTGTTATCCATCTGAACTTCTCGGTGCAGACAGAATGCACTGGACAGGAAAGGGCCCTTCCCTCTAAAAGACAGTTGGACATTTTTCCAAGGGCACAAAATGACGGTTAGACAAGAAACATAAATTGTGAGGGCACTGTTGTGTCTCTCGGTGGCAACAGCAGGATAACAGGTTGTTCTCAGAGAAAACAGTGCTTTCAGCCCCACGACGATAATTATGGGGGACACTGCATGTGTTAGTGAGGTACACATGGCTATTCTTCAGAGCATGCGGCGCTCAGAGCATCATGTTCTGCATAATAAAAAACTACAATCTTACCTGTCAATTTAAAATTAATTTGAAAAAAATTAAGAAGGGGTCTGTTCTAGTTTCTTTTCTGTTGCTGTGGGGCGATAAGACACCATAGGAAACACATGCTGAGGGGAGAAAGGGTTCATTTTAGCGTGTACCCCCTGGTTACAGTCAGTCATGACAGCAGCATATCGGTACAGGTAGTCAAGTCCCAGACAGTCAGGAGCACAGTGTACTAAATGCATGCTTGCATACTTATGCTCGGCTTGACTTCTTCACACTTACGCAGCTCAGGACCCTCCTAAAGACCAGCACTGCCCACGGTGGACTGGCTCTTCCCTTATCAATTACTTTAATGAGAATCCCCCACAGCGGAGATTCTCTTCCCAGTGATTCTAGCCTGCGTTCTGTCGGCAATTACAGCTAGTCACCACCAAGTCTGTCTGAGGAGCTGAGCAAACAGTTTCCTTTGTGAAGGAGCTTCAGGGCACTTGAGGGGTCAGTAAGATGTGGCAGCCTGAGAAGCAATCCAGGCATAAACGAGAAAATGAAAGCCAGAGCACTCCCGAGGTGGGGGTGGGGGTGGAATTTTCACTCTGTAGGATGGGGGAGGGGAAGTTAAGAAATCCTCCCAGAAAAGGAAAGGGTAAAAAGAAATGATGGGACCCGTTTAAAAACAAGAAATACCAATTCAAAATGAGGCTGGAAAATCAAGGGAGAGGCAGAAGTAGAGGGTTGGGGGGAAGAAATACTGAAAGTTATTTACAGTTTGTGTTTTTTGCTTCAGGGAATGGTGAGGATCTTCCAAGAAAGGGTGTACTCAGGCATTACCAGGAAGTTGGTCTGTCCCAAGAACAGGCATACGGCAGAGGACATTGGCAGAGCCCTTCCACCCTCCACAGCTAGCCCTGGGGAGAGCCGGGGCAGACGTGGAGAAACAAGTAACCTGGGGCTTCCGGAAGACAAGAAGGTCTGCTCAGAATCAATGAAACCTTTGCCATGAACACTGCAGTTCGCACGATGTTCACACCAAGTGTGAACAGCAGTTCACACGAGACTACTTGTGTCGAGGTACTCTGTGCTTCTCTATCACGATAACCTGCTCTACTGAGGTTGATGATTAGGACGTGAGCTCCCCGAGCAAAGGGGTTGGTGAAGATCTGATAAGCATGCCTGAGAAAATGGCACTGGTACCGACCAAGCCTACAAGCATGGCACACGCTCCTCTGCCGCAGGGCCGGTACGAGTCAGGGAGGATGCTCATTGGATACTGCCCTTGCTCCCAGGCTGTCTAAGGACATTCTTTCCCGGAGGAGGCTGCAGCAGCATTTGCCTGCCTGTTCCTGCTGTGTGCCACCTGGGCATGTGGTCTCACACACCTGTCTCCTGTCTGCTTGTCTGGACTGCAGCGTTTAATCTTTGGAGTGGGCGCAGACAGTCGAATACTGCTTATTCCATAGGCAAACGCATCCTGATTAGACTATGGATGGAGGAAACCTATCCCTAGGTGGAAGCACTCCATGATGTTTCCCATGCAATAACTCACTGTCATAATTCTGGGGTCACCTACCTTGTAACTTCATGCACAAAGCTGGCTAAGGACAGCAAAGGCATCAGCACCAGCTAACAGGACCAGTCCCAATGGGAAGGAGGTGACCCCTGATCAAGAGTCCTAGAGTTAAGAAATCTCAGTGCAGTAAAGATGGCGGGAGGGATTAAGGAGGAGACCATGGACTATTACAGATGCTGGACAGCTCACACCATACCTTCTGCCTTTCTTTCTTCTTTTAAAAAGACTTATTTATTTATTTTATGTGAGTACACTGTAACTGTTTACAGACACACCAGAAGAGGGCATTACAGATGATTGTGAGCCACCATGTGGTTGCTGGGATTTGAACTCAGGACCTCTGGAAGAGCAGGCAGTGCTCTTAACCGCTGAGCCAACTCTCCAGCCCCCCTCCTGCTTTTCAGACCCAAAGAAATCCTGTAGCTTTGAAGATTTGAGCAGGAAATGAGGCCAGCTTGGGAGCTCAGATATCCCTGAGATGTCTTCAGAAGAAAAAAAGAAAAAAGAAAAAAAGAATCTATGGAGTAGATGATAAAATGGGGCAGCAGGACTTTTATTTTTAGTTGTTTATTCTATGCAGTATTTATATATCTTTTATCGGTACATATTTTACTTTGCTATATTTTTAAGCTATCCAGGAACACAAAACAAACAACCAAGAGCTGCTGGCTCAGGAGCAAAGCCATCCCAGGCTCAGCGTTCACATCCCTAGGACGCTTTGAGCCATCAAAACTTGCTGGGAAGCAAGTGGCAGCCAGGGCATGGGAGCCAGGCTGGTGAGGACAGAGGAAGGTCCAGGCCTGGGACCTTGGGGTGCAGGAGCAAGTTCTTCATCCTCATTTTTATTTGGATGCACATAACCTGTCTTTTTGTGAGACTGTGGTTGAGAGATTACCACAGTCATTGACCTCAGTAAATTGTATGCCGGCACCCTTGGTAACTTCTTCCCTTGGTGATTCTGGTCCAGCGTGTGACTTGCTTAGGCCAATAGGACACCATCAAACATGACCCACAGAGCTTACAAAGTGCTTGTGTGCTGAGGCTGGCCTTTTCAAGATATCACCTTCCTGTGAGGAATCGCCTGACCCAGTTGACAGCTGACACCAACCTGCTGACATTGAGGACATGTTAGCCCCCCAAGAAATGCCACATCAATGAGTTCTGGAGCACAAACAGCAGGAAAAACTCTAACCCAGTCCTGTCCAAGCACAGAATCCCAAACAAGTAGACAGTGGTGGTTTATTTGCAGCAATAGACAACTGGACAACCATGTCCAATGCCTCTTGTTACCCTTGGTACAGCACCCTGCCTTGTGTGTAATTGGTGGTAAATAAACGAATCTTCCTGTAGCTTCTGTTTAGGTAGACACAGAAAAGAGAATGAAAACTAGTCTGGAAGGGCTAGATCTGAACCACAGAATGCAGTTCAGGTTGGGCATTTAACCTCTGGGTACTCCTGTTGATTTCTGGTCTGGAGATTTCATAGACGTAGTTAGTCTAGGGGAGAGCAGATGCTGTAGATGAATGCCACTGTCTTCTAACTGCCTCAGGAGGGGTCAGAAAGATGTCTTCAGCCTTCGTCTGCATTCCATTCCTTCTGTCTGGTGAGATGACGTGAAGGCTTTAGGGAGAAGTCTGAGAATCAACTGGACAGAGCGGTAGACATTCCGGAACCCCTGGCTCCTGGGCTGAGTTCCCTTCCTGAGAACCATCTCCCCAATCAGCACAAATCACCAGGCAGTGCTAGCATGAAGCATTGGCAGAGCATCCCAGAGACAACTCGTGAACCATCTCACGGGATGCAAAGAGGAGAAAGAACACGTCGTGCAGCTAACCGCATCAGAATTTCTTGGGAATTTTAAGATATTTGTTTTTGACTCGAACAGTAGCTTGCCTATTGGCCATAGGTTTACAGGTTATGGCCAACTATGTAAATAGCTTGTGAATGATTTTATGGCTGATAAATGTAATTAAAAGGGGGAACAAATAGACTGTGTGTTAACTAGAGGCTTTTTCTCAGAATGATTTATTTAATGAGTCATATTGTTCTTATCTCTCCTCAGTGGAGAGAGCATCCTGGCCTCTGTTCTGTTGCCAGGCTCCTCCAGAAAACATTGCCCTCTTTGCACCAGAGAAGCACCGTGTGTGGAGCTGCCTTGACCTCAGAGGAAGGTCGGCCCTTTCCCTTCCTCCTGCAGCCTCTCCCATAGAGTAGGAAGCAGCACTGACTTGGGCAGTTTATTTTGCAGGTACCGCTTCTAAAAACTCACCACTCCATCAAGGTCAAAGCCCCAGGGACATGTTTCTGCTGAGTGGCATCCCAGATGCTGTGCCTTCCCTTTGGGGCTTCCCAAGGCTGCCATCTGGATATCTGCCCTTGGATAGCTTGAACCATGCGGGGACTTTTTGACATGAATGGATGTCAAAAGCATGACCTTAGAGGATCTCCATGTAAAACGGTCTTACTGACTCATCCCTGATCCACATAACTCCCAACCATCACCAGTCAAAAATCAGCCATGGCTGCCTGTTCGGAATGATTCAGTGAGGTAGCAAAGAATAGAGTCTCTGCTTGGGCCCACAAATGATTTACATATTAAACAAAGTAAGGTTGAATCAACAAAGAGAGGAGGAAAGGACTCAGAGCGAATGCTGACAGAAGCAAATCTGCTCAAATATGTTTCAGGATGGAGCAGGAACATCCGGGATGGTTTAGCTCTAGGCCCAAATATATTTCAGACACAGAAAATCAGGAGGCATGACAGTGTGTGGAGGGGTGTCATTGTCGAACACAGCACCACCATGAATGTAGCTCCGTTGATAGAGGCACAAGCTGCAAACAGACTTTGAGCCCTTGTTAATATGTATCTGTAGTAACTAGGAGACCGTGGCTGCTGTGGAACTGAGCAATGAATCATAGTTGTGAAACCAGAGCTTCCTCATCAGAGAAGACGGCATGCACACACAGCATGTGAAAGCCGAGCCAACCCCAGCCATTAGAGGTGTCAGAGGTTTCCATCCTTTCCTTTCTAGCGCTTGTGTCTTGCCCACCTTGGTACAGTGATGGGCAACTTCCTCAAAACTCACCCGAGGTTGGCCTGGGGAGATGGCTCTGCATGTTAAGGTGCTGCCATCAAAACCAAAAGACCTGAGTTTGGTGTTTAAAATCCACATGATGGAAGGAGAGAACCAATGCTTACAAGTTTGGTTGTCTTCTGATTTCCACACTCATACTGTAGTATGTGTTCCCTCCCTCCATGTACACTCAATAAATTAGTTTAATTAGACAGTCCTTGTGTGGAGAGATCACTGAATTGATAAGTTAGTGTCTGAGCATGGAGACCTGATTCAGATTCCCAGCACTCACATAGAAACTAGACATAGTGGCACACACCTGTAGACGGAGAGCTTGGGGGTGGGGAGGAAAGGACCAGACAGTCTAATGAATCAGTAAGGGCCAGTTTCAGTGAGGACCTTCACACATGCATGTACAGAACACACACACACATACACACACACATCAACAAAACAAAATAAACCCTACTGCCTTTCTCTGAAATGTCTTCTATCTTATCTTCCCTGGGCTGTGCCATCTGCTTCTCTCTAAACTTCAGTAATGGAGATTGGGGTAAAGCAAACGCATGGAACAAGGAAGAATTGGGAGACCAGTGGTCTGCAGGGATGGGGGTCAAATTGGGCTCGAGAGTGTATCAGAGGGACCAAGACAGACAAATCAGAAACAAGCCACCCACCAGATCTGAAACTGAAGCTACTATTTGTATTACTTGTTAGCTAACAAGCCATTGTTTCAGGACCCTTTATAAGAGACAGAATGATGTGCCTGAGAGTCATCCTGTTTTACAAGGATAACTCTCTAAGATATGTTGTTTACCTTTGCAGACTTCTGAGCAAAAAACAAGAGCTGTGTGAGGAGTGTTTGTGCATGTGTGTATGTATGTGTGATTTTGTATATGTGTGATTGTGTGCATGTGTATGTATGTGTGATTTTGTGCATGTGTAATTGTGTGCATCCATGTGTGTATATGTGGTGTGTGCATGTGTGATTGTGTGCATGTGTGTATGTGTGGTATGAACATGTGTGTGTGCATGTGTGTGTATGTGTGGTATGTGCATGTGTGTGTGTGATTGTGCACATGTGTGTGTATGTGTGATTTTGTATATGTGTGGTTTGTACGTGTGTGTATGTGTGGTATGTGCATGTATGTGTGTGTGACTGTGTGCATGTGTGTGTGCATGTGTAGTTTGTGCATGTGTGTGTATGTGTGTGATGTGTGTGTGCATGCATGTGTATGTGTGTGTTACATGTTACTGTGGGGGTCAGAACAGGATGTTGTGTTCCTTCTTCTGTTGTTCTTCATCTCTTTTTCTTTTTTTTCTGCCCACGAGTTTTAGGAGAGTCGGGAACTTCTATTGTGCGCATGCTCTCTTTCTCTGTCTCTCTGTCTTTTGCTCTCTCTGTGTCTCTCTGTCTCTTGCTCTCTCTGTTTCTGTCTGTCTGTCTGTCTGTGTAGAGTTGAGAACACTGACCTCCCCATTCTTTTCAGTTGCTCCTTGCAATGAAGTTTCACCCAGATTGCAGCAGAATTCTCAACAGAATTCTCACTGTGAGTCTCCTCTGTCTTGAAGTGCTTTGTGTGGAGAGATAGACCCCCAAGGCTGCTTGTGGATGAGTGACTCCTGTCCAGGTTGCTGGTTTGCAGTTGGCCACAGAATGGAAAGGGTAATCTCACCTGGCCTCCTTATGTGACTAGGGCTGCCAGAACTGTGGCTGAGGTGGAGAGGAGGGGAGGAGGGGACAAGGTTTTTCCTGAGTCATACTTCAGTGAGCTTGAAATGCTAATTAGAGAAGCACTGGGTTGTGGGCAACTGGCCTGACCCTGATGCTTTGTGGCAGGTCTGATACAGTGACAATCACAGGAGGTGTGAGAACCCAGCCAGCCAGCCTCAGCTCACAGAGGGGCAAGCAGGGTAGTCCGGATGAGTCAATTTGACTCTAGTGAAGGGAGAGGTAAGCAGGGCCGCACCCTTGCTGACGCATCCTTCGTGGGGCTGGGTCTCTCCAGAGCTCTGCACCTGCCTTTTGTGGGTCTCCCCTTTCTGCCTTGATTTCTCCATGGATCCAGTGAGTGAGCAGAAAGCAGATCTGGAGGACAAGGATGCAGGTGGCAACAGCACATGTGGGTGGGGCTTCAGGAAGGTGTCACCTCTTCGATTGCATGACTGCACAGCCCCAGGACGTGGTGGGTGAACTAAGTGTGAACCGTGGGCTCACTCACTGTAGGAACTACACACCCACTTCTTCCTCATGGCTGACCTGTGCTCTGTGACCAATGCTGCTCTGGAGGATGTGCTGTTGTTGTAATTCCTCCAAAGGGAAGATAGTCTCGGGAGTCGGAGGACTGCACAAGAATTCGGCACTGCCGCTGCACGCACGCATCACTTCATGTGCCTTGCCAGCATTGGTTGGCAGTGGGCTAGGGATTTTGAAACACGTCATTTACCACCGGAAGATTGAGAATCACGCAGCAGAGCATTTAGGGCTTCCTGTGTGTGAGGTGTCAGTGTGAGGGGTGTGGCCAGACTTATGAACCACCAGCTGACTGATGACTCAGTGGTTACAGGTGACCCTCTAGGGTATCTCTGTGCCAAGATGGACCCCAGAGGCACAGGAGCCATAGCCCGAGACTCTTCTGTGTTTACCAAAGCCTCTGGCAAAGAGCTGGGAGGATCAGGCAATGGCTGTCCCTGAATGAAGCTTTTCTTTGCACAACTATGATTATAATGAAAATGCTTTCAGGCAGCATTTGGCTTACATAAGCATGTGGTCACTTGTCTTTTCTGCCTCATTGTGTGCAACCCCACACCATGTGTACATGTGCATTTGTGTATATGTATTTGTGTATATGTATGTGTGTGTATGTCTATGTATGTGTGAATGTGCATTTGTGTGCATGCCTGTTTATGTGTGTGTTCATGTGTGTTCATGTGTGTGTGTGTGTATGTACATGTGTGTGTATATGTGTGTGTATATGTGTGTGATCTTCCTCAGTCGATCTCTATCTTATTATAAGACAGGGTCTCTAACTGAACCTAGAGCTTGCTCATTCAGCTACATTGTTGAGCCAGTGAGCCCCCCCCCCCCAGATCTGCCTGTCTACTTCCCCAGAGCTTGGATTATAGGCATGCTCCAACCAACTTGTAGCTTTTAAATGGATTCTAGGGATTTGAACTCAAATTCTCATACTTGTATGCTAAGCACTTTACAGAGGGAGCCATCTCCCAGCCTCTCCCTGCTCATTCTCCATCCATTCAGAAGGTCAACTTCTGGGTACTGTAAACCAGAGATGGCTCTGTTTCTGCATTGCGCTAAACCTAAATCTTAAAATGAGTTTCAAACGGTCTTTAAAGGAAGTAGCTGTCTTCCTAAAGGAACCACATCTGTCTGTTGATTGCTTCTTAAAATTTACTTCTAGTGTTTAGAGGCTTGGGTTCTTAAATCCATACAGGCCTTTGGTGCACCCAGAGTGGCTCAGGAATGATTTTCTTGTGCAGCTGGATAGCAGAATAGTACTCACAGGTACTTAGGGGGTAAATCCCAGGAGAGCCCCGAGCGGCCACAGCAACGGATTGTTCTCTTTATCTCTTATTTTAGAGCAAAAGACCAACCAGGATGCAGAGGCCTCCTCTGAGTGGACCTTTTGAGTGAACAGTTTTCAGGAGGTTATGACGCAAGCGTCGCTAGCCTTGAGCTCATCAGTAATCCAAGGTCGCTGTGCAGGAAAGCCTCGAGGAGCTGGCTTTTACTCACAGATGTGGCAGGCAATACCCGAGCCAGGATAGCCTGGGTCTCTCTCCAGACATGTGCTGAGGCTCAGAGAACTGTCTAAGCGTTGTTTTTATTACTCCTTTTGTTTTCTGAGATTAGAAGTGCATCATTTTCTCCTTCCCTATCCTCCATCCAAGCCTCCCATGTGCCCTCCCCTGCCCTTTTCAAATGAAGGGCCTCTTTTTCCATTCACCATTACATGCTTGTATGTACATACACATACATTCTTAAGTTCAACCTGTACAGTTACTTGCTTGTGTGTTCTCAGGGCTGAGTCAGAACCTAGGCCCATTTTCTTTATTTCATGTAAATGTTTTCTATCACTCAGAGCCTCTGTGACCTTCCTCCTGGCCCCTGATTTGAATTTTCCTGGTCACACACTCTCGCACCTCGATGGCTGGCAGGTAATTCCACTGCAAAGGCAGAGGCTGTTCGTCACTCTGTGAGGTGGACAGAACCACTCATGGCCTCCGACTCCTAGAAGCTGGTAGGAGGACACACCCAACGGAGACACTGAGATACCTCTAGACATGGCGCATGTTCCCCGGAGAGCTCTGGTGGGCTGGCTCTGTACAGTTGAGACAGAGTTAAAAACTTATCCATTTGGTAAAAATATGCTCAATATTATGCAAGATAAAATGTAAACTAAAGCAACAATGAGATCCAGCTCTACGCAGACGGAAACGGCTCAACGCTTTCAAAAGGACAGTGCCAAGTGCTGGCAACGACGTCCTGAGACGCTGGGACTCTCACACACTGCTGGCAGGAACATGATAGAACAATGGCTTTGGAAATAGCTCCGAGAAGTGTTTTTCTCAAAACATAAGACCAAACCCCAGCTTATTATGGGCTAGCAGTCACATAGTTAGGGTGGGAGTCCTTCATAAATGTGCTTATGGGCTAGCAGTCACATAGCTAGGGTGGGATCCTTCATAAATGTGCATACAATGGAAGACGTAGGTTCACTTGTAAACCTGAAGATGGGTGCCTGGAGCTTCTCTGTTCGTAACTGCCAAAAATGGAGACACCACCCAGATGTCCTCCCACTGTTGTGTGGATAAACACGCTTCGGCACATTTACTCAGAGCAGAAAGTGATCTCCTGTGGTAGATGTGGTTCTCAGGTGCCTAGTGAGAGAGGGAGGGTCCACATAGGATGTGCAAGCAATTGTGTTTCCGTGACATCCCAGGAAAAGGCACCCTGTGTGAGCAGAAAGCAGACCTCAGCTTGTCAAGGATCAGAGGTGAGGGTCAAGAGTTACCTGTGAAGATCACAGGGGGTTCTCGAGCACTAGACTTCAACATTTGTATTCTAATTGTGGCTATATGACACGCGCTTTTGTGAGACCGCTCAACATGGTATCCTCACACAGGCTGCATTTTCTCATGACAGATTTCCATCTGTCAGATGGATATCCATTTAAGAATATTTTTAAAGTATTGATGTGGCCCGAATAATCGAGAATAGCTCATTTAAAACTAACAGTTTCTAGACTTTCCCCAACTAAATATGCACTGCTTTTAAAAGTCACCCACAGGAAGGCAAAAGGTAAGTTTCATTTGCTTCCTGGTGCCCCCCCCCCAGACACTTACTTAATATCCCCAAAGCATTCCAGAAGGCTGTGCGGGCTTCTCCCTGCAAGTAGATCCCCACCTTTACCAAGAACCATTAACCAATCAAACGCATCTTTCATAGGTACCTCTGCATTCTTTGCCCACCTTGGTTTCCTTAAAGTTTTATTTGTTTGTTTGTTTGTTTGCCTTGGTGACTAGCACACACAGTTGTATCTATGCCTGATTGAGGAGGCCATCTACCGATAGGGTCTCTCAATAAACCTCAGAGCATCCAGCTCTGAGAAAGTTACGCACATGAGAATTTTCACTGATGAGCTTGCTCTTCCGCAGATCATAAGAGGCCTTACCAGTTCTTTGGCGGCTAGTCTCCGAGCTCCTGGGAACCGTCTCAGTCTGTCAATGCTGAGGTTATAGGCACTGGCAGCTTCTCCCAGGTTTTTATGTGGTTGCCAGGGATCTGAACTCATATCCTTAAGATTGTGGAAGTTGTATTCTTATGAAAGCACCTCCCCACCTCCTTCCTGTTATATAAATATACACATCCTGTTGCCACAGCCATTGGGATGCGTTTGGGGCAGGGTGCACCTTTGTCTACCTATGGTGGTCACTCCCAAAGAGAAGGCATTTAAAGTACGCCTCATGACGACAACCACAATGGAAGCAGAGTGTGCTCCAGTCCTTACCAGCTACATGGACTTTTCCAGAAGCCAGACTGGAAAGATAGAAGGAGAGCGGCTGACTACCCAGCATTCCCCTCAATCACCTCGGCGTGAGAAAGTTATGCAAATGAAGAAGCAGGAATCAGTGAGCCTGTTCTTCTGCCTTTCTGCCAATCATACGAGGGAAGCTACAGGCTCTTCTGAGCCATCTCTGGGGCTGAGGTCCCACCTCCCAAGAGGGAATTTTGACCTCTATGGAGAGACTGAGCTGCCAAGAATAATGATTTTAGGTGTGAGATTAAGTCCTCTCCCAGAAAACTGTCTTCGAGGTTAAGAGGTTCCTTTGGAGCTGAATCAAGAACTTGACTGACAGCAAGGCAGAGGGAGGCAGAGCTCCCTAGGGCTCCAGTGGTATCTGACCCTCCCCCTTGTTTGAAATTCTTTCCCTTATTGTCTCTGTTTAAGCTTTCAATGATGAAAACGAGGAGAAGTGGTTAATAAAATGAATTATAACAACAGAGGGAGCAATCAAAGGCTACACACGAGGAATCATCACACGGAGCCCGGCAGAGAAAGCCTGTAATCCCAACTTCTTGGGAGGCCGAGACAAGAGCATCAAAAATTCAAGGTCTCTCTGGGCTACACAGTGCATTCCAGAGTAGTAAGACTGATGTCTTTTTAAGGAAGATAAAGAAAAAAATCTGTCCAGGGTTCCAGCACCAATGTTAGGAAAAAGATAGAGGGGGGTATGTTCTATGGAGGTGTGGTGAGGTGTGGGGGGAAGAGGGTACCTCTGGTGGACCCATGTTGAGGCATCTCTTCCTTCTGACCAGCGACAGAGTTTATTCAGGGCATGGGGAGGGGAGTTAAGTGGGTAGTAGAAGCAGAGAGAGAGAAGAGGAATAGAGAAGTAGAGAAGTAGAGGCCTGCTATGAGCATGTGGGGGGGAATGGGGAGAGGAGGGACGAAGGGGCAAGAGAGGAGCAAGAAAGCGAGAGACCAAGAGAGAGAGGAGGGGACAAGCAGCATCGTTTATAGCATCAGGTAACTGTGGGGCAGAGCATACCTGGCTGTTGCCAAGTAACCATGGGGTGGGGTTTACAGAATCCCAACAAAGATCATTCACAATCAATCAACAGTTCAATCAATCAATCAATAGAGGTTTGGGATGGAGTTCAATGGTAGAATGCTTGCCTAGCATGTGCATGTGAATCCCTTGGGTCAGTCCCCAGAATGTGTGTGTGTGTGTGTGTGTGTGTGTGTGTGTTTCTTTGTGTCTGTCTGTCTGTGTGTGTGTCTGTGTGTATCTATCTGTGTGTGTGTGTCTGTGTGTGTCTATCTGTGTCTGTGTGTGTCTATCTGTGTCTGTGTGTGTCTGTCTCTGTGTGTGTGTGTCTGTGTGTATGTGTGTGTCTGTGTGTGTCTCTGTGTGTATGTGTCTGTGTGTATGTGTGTGTCTGTGTGTGTGTGTGTGTGTGTGTGTGTGTTGGCATACCTGGCAGGGGGCTTGCTCAAAGGGGATTCAAGTGTCCCTTCTCTTTGGTTTTAGCTGCCCCTGGGCATCAGGATATGCAAAGTGTCCTCTGTGTCCTCCAACTACCTCCTTAAAATGGTCAAAGTCAAATGCAGACTGTCCAGCAGCAAGTGCTACGGCCTGAAGCCAGGGTAGATAGTTCAACAGCTTCAGAAGCTGTCATCTGGGATGGGGCTTAGCTTCTCCATGGAAGCATTGATTTTGCTGACTGAGTCCCACCTGTGGCCTCCTCAGACAGAATGATCAGGAGGAGGGCCTGAGGGAATCAGCCAATCAGTGCCCCTAAGAAATTGAGTTTCAAACCAGTGCAAACGCTCAGTTCACCTGTGTGCCCTGTAGTTTAATTCAACAAAGGTCAAATGCATGAAAACCAAGGACTTGCTTCCCTCAGAAGCAGCTTGTTCCAGCTCTCCCTAAGTTTGAAGATGACAAAGTGTCAGTGTTGGAACTCAAGCCTGCAGATCCTCGATGTCCACATGACTGACAGGAAGGCTGGAAGGACTGAGGCTTCAAAGCACGTGTTTTGGAAATTATGCAAATACGTGTATTTACAAAGTGGATTATGAAATCCTCTTAAAAACAAACTGGAATTTACATCACAGACCCAGAGACTCCAAAGAGCTGTTATGTTCTAGTAGGTCCCCTCTGTTTGCCAGAGTGAGGTCTTTAGAAAAAATACCGTCTTGCAATGAAGAAATGAAAGAATGAACAAAAACCACAGGAAAGAGTGAGGCCTCCCTCTAGCCCACTGTTCCATGTGACTTACGGGGTGGGGGAGGTTCGGGGTGGGGTGCGGTGTGGAGGGTGAGAGCTTGTCTGGGTGACAGAGGGACAGAAAACTGAAGCAAGTTTCAGCACAGGTAACCTAACACTCCCCACAGGGAAAGACAGCTGCACTTGGCTTTTCCCACTGGAACAAATTTGTGGACTAGATTCCCTTCTAGAAGGAGGAAGACTGACATGCTTTTCATCATGAAAGCGTGTTTATTCAAATAAAGTAACCCCTTGAAGTCAACCAAAAGCCCGCTGATTGCAATTTTTTAAAAAATCTGTCTTTTAATTCGATAAATCAGAGATCCTTGTGATTCTCTGTGAGCTGTGATATGCATTTTTAATTTCTTCATCTTACCCACAGTTTCCCACACTTTAATCTTTCGGCATCAGGAATATTTGCCCTCCAGGAAGCATCCTGTCTTCTAAAATGTAGTTTTAAAAAGCTGATTGTCAAGGGTACTTTGGGACCATAGAAGCCATTGCTAGGAAATTGTAGTTGGAAGTAAGGAGGGCTGGGAAAATGACTCAGGGGACAGAGTGACTGCTTTGAATACATGAATTTGAATCCCAGCACCCAGGTAAATGCTGTGGGCATGGCAGCCACACTGTAATTCCAATGCTTGAAGGACACACAGAGGATCCCTAGAGCAAGATGACCAGCTTGACTTGTCATACCTATTAGCATAGATTCATGAATAAGGACAGCAATGACTGAGGAAGACTGTGTCAAGCCTCAATACATCTGTGCACACTTATGCTCATGGAATCATGAAAACATATACAACATGCATGCACAGAAAAATAAATGAATGAATAGGTAGATGGATGGATGGATGGATGAATGGATGGATGGATGAGAGGGTAGGTGGGTGGGTGGATGGTTGGATGGATGGATGGATGGTTGGATGGGTGGATGGATGGATGGATGGATGGATGGATGGATGGATGAGAGGGTAGGTGGGTGGGTGGATGGATGGGTGGATGGATGGATGGATAAATAGATGGATGGATGGATAGATGGGTGGATGGATGGATGGATGGGTGGGTGGATGGATGGGTGGGTGGATGGATGGGTGGATGGGTGGATGGATGGATGGATGGGTGGATGGGTGGATGGATGGGTGGGTGGATGGATGGGTGGGTGGATGAATGGATGGGTGGATGGATGGATGGATGGTTGGATGGGTGGATGGATGGATGGATGGGTGGATGGATGGGTGGATGGATGAATGAATGGGTGGATGGATGGATGGGTGGATGGATGGGTGGGTGGATGGATGGGTGGATGGATGGGTGGGTGGATGGATGGGTGGGTGGATGGATGGGTGGATGGATGGGTGGGTGGATGGATGGGTGGGTGGATGGATGGGTGGATGGATGGGTGGGTGGATGGATGGGTGGGTGGATGAATGGATGGGTGGATGGATGGATGGATGGGTGGGTGGATGGATGGGTGGGTGGATGAATGGATGGGTGGATGGATGGATGGATGGTTGGATGGGTAGATGGATGGATGGATGGGTAGATGGATGGGTGGATGGATGGATGGGTGGGTGGGTGGATGGATGGGTGGGTAAATAGATGGATGGGTGGTTAAATGGGTGGGTAAATGGATGAATGAATGGGCGGGTGGATGGGTGGGTGGATGGATGAATGGATGGGTGAATGGATGAATGAATGGGCGGGTGGATGGGTGGGTGGATGGATGGGTGGGTAGATGGATGGGTGGATGGATGGATGGGTGGGTGGATGAATGAATGGGTGGATGGATGGATGGATCGATGGTTGGATGGGTAGATGGATGGATGGATGGGTAGATGGATGGGTGGATGGATGGATGGGTGGGTGGGTGGATGGATGGGTGGGTAAATAGATGGATGGGTGGATAAATGGGTGGGTAAATGGATGAATGAATGGGCGGGTGGATGGGTGGGTGGATGGATGAATGGATGGGTGGATGGATGAATGGATGGGTGGATGGATGGATGGGTGGATGAATGGGTGGGTGGATGGATGGATGGATGGATGGGTGGGTGGATGGATGGGTGGATGGATGGATGGATGGGTGGGTGGATGGATGGGTGGGTAAATAGATGGATGGGTGGATAAATGGGTGTTAAATGGATGAATGAATGGGCGGGTGGATGGGTGGGTGGATGGATGAATGGATGGGTGGATGGATGAATGGGTGGATAGATGGGTGGATGGATGGATGGATGGATGCATGGGTGGGTGGATGGATGGGTGGATGGATGGATGGATGGATGGGTGGGTGGATGGATGGGTGGGTGGACAGAAAGATGGATGGATAAACAAATAGGTTGGGCAAATGATTCCAGGGCTACAGCATGAGCAGTTCAGTAAATGAACGACCTCTGCCATCCCTGTGCACATTGTTTGTCCCTGGCTTATGCAGAAGGTCTGGGAAGACTGGCTATGGAGAGTTGTGTGCAATGAGATCTTGCACTGATTTGACCTGCCCTATGTCAGGCCTTCGCTGCATATCACATTTCTCTTTCCCGTTTCTGTCTGCAGCCTGGGCTTAGACTCTGAACTTTCTTGTCATTGAGCAGATGGGAGCTTTCTCGATGGTGAGACCTTACCCTATGTCCGGGACACTGACATTACAAGACCACACTCCCCTTGCTCTGCCCCCTCTGGTGCTCTGCTGGGTTTCTTCTCTTCTTCCACTGGTCATCAGCCTCCCGGACTCTGTAACAAAGTCTTGCGTACCTCCATGTCCTCCGCCATTCCTAGCTCCTGCCTCCATCCTGCGCCTGCTCTCCCGGCGCTGTGATTGGCATTATCCTATTTCACGGGTGGCTGGCGCAGCAGCTCTTTGGCTCTGCTTCTATTTAAAGCAAAACTACAAATGCTGGTTGTGCCTTCCATAAGTGTAGACTTTTCTAGAAAAAACAGGGAGATACGGCTATAGATCACTATAGCTATTGGGTGACCAAAATAAATCAGTTTCTAGTTCTCCACACTAACGATCTATTCTAATCTCTCTCTTGAAACGGACATTTTGTCCCAGTTCCTTCTTGGGTTTGTGAAAATATTCTAGCAGCATGCCGTGTGGACTCTGGAATTCAACTGGATGGATGCTAGCTTTATACCCGGTCTCCTCAGATGGAGTCTGGGATGGTTTATGCTGTCATTTTGACAGACTCTAGAATTACTTGTACCTCTGGGTATGCCTAAGGGTGTGGTTGGGGTAGGTATCTTGGTTGCATTAATGTCAATCAAGTAATGTCAATGGGGTGACCATCCGGTGGACCAGACCCAACCCCTGGAGCATCCTGACTGCAGAAAGCAAGCTAATCACTAGCCTGCATGCATTTCCCTCTAGCTCCTGGGAATGAAAAATGACTGACTCCCTTAAGTCTCCACTACGGAGACTTCCCTGTCCTTCATGGAGGTGGATGAATATGAGTCGGAATAAGCCCTTCTCATTGGCGTGGCTTTTGTCAGAGCATTTTGCCACAACAAAAAGAAAGAAAACTAACAGAGTTAACAATACCCAAAATTTTCTTCAATACAGGACCCACCACTAAACCACATCCTTAGCTCTCTACTCTTCTTTACCTTGGAGAATCTACCTACACTACCTAGGCAGATGAGGCAGTGCTAGACCCAACTGTCCCAGTGGGGTGACATACAAAAGGCACAAAGGATCTGACTTCAGAGCTTCCTCACAGCCACTCAGTGAGACAGGTTTCTCTAGAAGTGACTGGCAAAGGTGTGAGTTTAGTCTGTGCCAGGTGACCATTAAGGCCACAGAGCCTGAGATTCTATGAATATAAATTATTTTCTAGAAAGAAATTAATGTGTCAAGTTAAATTTGCACCCATTTATATAGAGACACCAGACTTGACAGAAGTTCTACTTAGTTTACTGACTTGTTTAAAAAAAAAAAAAAAGAACAGGTCTTGCAGGGACAGGGTTGGACAGCCCCATGGAAAAAGTTATCTGGAGCCCTGCAGCCGGAGGAGGAATGCAGAAATGCCATGCGCTCCTCGCTGCCCACCCGAAGCGCTGGCCTTCCCTCATCAAAGTCTGAAGTTGGCTGTGAGGTTTATGAACATTTTCTCTAGATGCTCGAGAATTCTTTCTGTGGACTGCAGACATTTCAAGGGAGAAAAGGGCTCCAAACTCCAAGCCCTATACAGTGTCATCTCAGAGATGCATTTATGAAATAAGGTCTGAGGAAGGGGCGGGCATGTGCTGTGATGAAAACGTATTCACAACCAAAGTAACTTGGATAAAATGACTGAGGTTCTTACTGAATTTCAAAGATGCTAGAAGCTGGAGGAGAAGGAGGACTAGGATGAGAACGAGGATGTAGGGGAGAAGAAAAAAGAAAAAAGAAGAGGAAGAGGAGGAAGAGGAAGAAGAAGGAGAAGAAGAAGAAGAAGAAGAAGAAGAAGAAGAAGAAGAAGAAGAAGAAGAAGAAGAAGAAGAAGAAGAAGAAGAAGAAGAAGAAGAAGAAGAAGAAGAAGAAAGAGAAGTTAAAAACAGTTGTGTGTGTTGGTTTGAGTCAGATGTCCCCCATAGTCTTGGGCATTTGGATGTTTGGTTCTCAATTTGGTGGTGCTGTCTGGGTAGGTTTAGGAGGTGTGGCCTTGCTGGAGAAGCATCATCGTATGAGGACAGGCTTTGAAGCTTCTCTTTTGTTCTGTTTTGTCCTCAAATGCCAGAGACTTATGGGGGGGGGCATCTCTTTCACATCACCACAGGTGATTTCCCTTTCTTGCCTGTCACTAGGTGTCACAGTGAACCTGAAGTTTACTGATTCAATTAGGCTGGCTGGCCAATGCTCTCCTGGGATCCACCTGTCTCTGTCCCCACGCATTCCCCCAGGGCTGAGGCACTGGACATGTGCACTGCCACGTCCAGTGTGTGTGTGTGTGTGTGTGTGTGTGTGTGTGTGTGAGTGTGAATTCTTGGAATCTGATTGAAGATTCACCTGCTTACACAGTATAATTTCATCTTACAAGAAAATTTCATCTGTGAAACCATGTTCCTCATCTCTGGACACCTGGTTACATATATATTTCTCGTGTTCTTTGGGGTGCATCCAGGTTGGAATCCTTGGGGGCTGCGTTTGCATTTTGGTGGGTGGTGCAGGCACCTGGGTGGACTTCAGCAAGCCCCCGGCAGGCGCTCTGAGTGGCTGGCCATCGGGAGGGCTCCCTCCCTCCCCAGATGTGGAGTCTGGCACACAAGCCCTGCTATTTAAAGGCCTTCTGCTCTGTTGAACTTAATCGTCTGCCATGTCCTGGTGTTCTGTGAATATGGAATTCTGAGTTTCTCCAAATCAGGGTTGGGGGAGGGAGTCCTGCAGGATTGGGGATACCTGCTCCAAAGAAACAGTGAACCTGCAAAGGAGAGTAGCTGAAGCCCAGCTCATCACGGTTACATGAGAACTCAGTCTGGGAAGCTTGCGCCTTGGATCTCACATCTTTTCTATCCCGAGTCTTAACTGTTACCCAGTATGTCTTTGGAGGGTGTTGGGTGTTGGGGACAGGGGTGTGGAACATTTGTAACCTTTGACCCCACTGGAAAAAACCCAGACTGTTAGTCATCTGACCAAGGTGGTTTGCACCAGATAGCCAGATGGGGGAACTGCTGAGAGGGCTGTCTGCTATCAGTCCCTGAGAAGGACAGTCTGAGTGATAGGCAGGAAACAGAAGCATCTCAGGCAGAGGCTAAGAAGCAGCCCAGGAGGAAGGCTCTGAGAAGGCCTGGCCCTCTCCCAACTCTTTATTTGGGGCAAGTTGTTCGACCTCTCTAAACCTCGATTTCCTCATCCCCAAACTGTGTAGCACAGAACTTATCTCTCTGTTCTCTTGCCTTGAGTGCTGGGATTGCCAGGGCCGTGAGTGAGGAGCTAAGACAAAGGAGAAGAGCTAGCGACTGTTTCAAAGCAGCCTCCCTCGGAGCTACGTACACCTCAGTCCTGAGACGGCATTCTGTATTTCCCATCCCAGGGTCAAGACAAGTCTGGAGAGTATACAATCATTCTTCTAGGGTATGGGCAAGAGCAGGGAACCCACAGAGATGATGCATCCTGAAGGCTCAGTGAGCTGTTTCTGTGGAGGGTACCAGTCCTCCTTGTTAGAACTGGTCACGGACCGCTGCCCTTCTTCCTGAGATGAACTTCAGTAATGAATT
Organism: Micromys minutus; assembly: GCF_963924665.1. Taxonomy (NCBI): domain Eukaryota; kingdom Metazoa; phylum Chordata; class Mammalia; order Rodentia; family Muridae; genus Micromys; species Micromys minutus. The sequence continues at coordinate 4,173,220 of NC_137971.1, forward strand.
CAGATGTAACTAACATCTCCCACTGTGGCTTCTCCCATTGTTTCCGGCTTTTCTGCTGTCTAATGACTACATGTCTAGGACTCCTATTTTTAACAAACGTTTACAACCCGACAGATGACAGCTCTTAGGTTATAATTGTCCGTTAAAAATAGGACTCTCAACAGGTAGCTGTTAAGAGGAGGGAAGCCGACTTAATAGGGAAGGTCTCCTGACAAGCGGTGCCGAGAGCTCTGGAAACCGGCGTTACAATGAGGCGCAAAAATGCCGGGTCAACACAGCGAACCAAAGGCTGTAAGTTATGCAACAGGCAGACATGGCGTGGCAGTGCCAAGAATCTGCTTCGAGCTGCCTTCGCCCTGTTCTCACGACGAGTGACCTTCTTGGAAGTGGGTGAGTTCACCGCTATTCCTGGCAGCAGCCTCTCCTCTCAGGCTCTCTCTCCACGCTTCCAGTTGCACTTGTGAAGTCAGAAACTCGCGGTCTGCCTGATACCAGGTCCCGAGTGCCAGATACGTACTTTCAGTGACGGAGAGCAAGGTCCCACACCAGTTGGGCATCTGAGGACAGCACTTCCTGTCTGAAGATTGAAAACGTTCCCCTAGCTGTTCGCCAGCTACTTACCTGGTGTGTGTGTGGGGGGGGGGGCTGATTTAATAACAGCCAGAGTCTGTTTTCCTTGCTCATTAATCAACGTTTAGATTCGATATAAAGAAGGGATATTTGTCTCTGAAGCAGATGTCTTTGGAGCCCGGAAGATGCGCCATTAAAAAACTGTGTAAAATCATTCATTCCCTGCCTTTCTTCCTATTGCTTTCTTTAATGTTCCCAGGAAGCTCCCAACATAAGTTACTCTGCAAGACCAAGCTAGCTACTCCAACAGGGACGCCGCCAGCCCCACCCCGAGACACAGAGCTACTTCTCCATGCCCCATCTTTCTCCATTTCTTTTCCACTAGGTCGCCGGACATCATACTGAGGAGTGTGTGATGCACCTGAAAGCCAACTTGTTCATTCTCTACCCTAAGACTTTTGGGGACTCTCTTCCTCACAGAGTGAAGTCTGGGGTCTTGAGAAGACGCACAATCATTTCTCCTCCCTGACCTTTGCCCCTTTGTAGGCTGGAGACCATTTGATAGTGCCATGCAGATTTTCCAGTGCCTTCAAACGAAGTCCTGCTCTTTTGAGTTCTTGGCTCCTGGGTTGAGAACACCTTTTTAAAAAATTCTTCCTCTAGGCAGAAATCAGCCAGTACCCAAGTCCCTGCACTGTCAGTGCATGTGGGTGACGGTTTCCCCTTCTGTCCTAACCAGTTTTCTCCTCATTTCTCTTTAGGTCCCTACAGTAAATGGGGTGCAATCAGACAGAGTTCGAATCTTTCCTCCTCCTCCTCTAGGACTCAGTGTCCCAGGTATCAAGGTTCCTGTGTTTCCCTTGTCCAACGTAGGGCTTGGCATTCAGTTAGAACTTAGTAATTTGTTCCTTGCTAGGAACATACCAATTAGAGGGAAGCCATTGGTGGTTAAAACCACACAAAAGTAAAAGAAAAAAAAAAGAAGACAAGAAAGAAAGAAAATCTAAGACAGGTGTAGTCTAACTGTCACCCCCTTTGCTTTATATGTTGAGGTTTCTGAATACAGAACTATCCAAACCCCCCACTGACTGGAGGGAAAAGCCATTTCTCCCTCATTCCCCATCAATAGCCATTTCTGAAGAGAAAGGGGACCAAGGAGTTTTTGGTTCTTGTATCAGGGCAATTCTAACCCTAAGAACTGTCTAAAACAGGAATTACTTAGAACTCTCTCATGTGGCTGAGGTAACCTGCCATTCGGACTTGGGTAATTCTCAAGGTCAGAAAACCGCCCAGGACAGACAGCTAAATACTGAAACGGAAACAAACTCTTGACCTCTGGTCAGAGAGCAAGTCTGAAACGGAGTGGGACATTTCACCCAGGCAGCACCCGAGGGTGTTGGAAACTGGAGGGAGCCGGCGGCCAGCAGCCAAGTATGAGGGTGTAGGTCCAATCACGCTCGTATCACCAAGCTAAACAATGTGAAAACTTCTGCTCCCAGAACTCTGTCCATAGGTCACTTGTGACCAGCCTCTCCCTCCGGATCCCACGTTTGTCCTCTGAGGTCAGACTCAGGACTCTAGTGAAAGCTGAGTCCCAGCACCCTGGGAGCCCCACCCTCCAATCCCCCGCCCTCACCACGCTGGAAGGTAATCGAGAACTGGAGGTAAATGGGAAAAATTAATTGCCTTCAGAATGGAGAAGAGACTTAGGAATGTCTACTGTAGCTGAGTTAAGTTGCCAGTGTTGGAAGAACGGGAGTCTGGCTTAACAGTGGGTGGTGGGAGGGTGCTGGTCTGCAGGGAGAGGCTTGGTCCTAGATCTGGGTGGAAGCCACTGTAGAGGGTCATGCTGATTTTCTGTCATGTTTTGGTTTTGCTTTTAGCAGGGATCTCTATCCCTGAGGCTGGATGAACTCTCCTGGGCTATGTGCTTGACTGATGATGGCTCGTCTCTGTGAGCTCTGATCTCTTTACCAAACGACAGAACTTGAGAGGCCATGTTATCAGCAACGTTTCAGGAGCCCTTACTACCGCAAAGGGATGACTGTGGACCAACACGTAACTGGCAGTTGGCTTTAGAACATACATTCCACCCGGTGATTTATCCAAGACAACAGGTGAACAGCTTGCTATGTACAAAGCAGTTTACCTGTCCAGACTTGCTTTAGGACTGTACTCCGTGTGTCTACCAAGCCTAGTGTTATGTTACAAAGTTGCCAATTTCGTGCACCTTGAGAGACCTGCCTCGCCTCCCCCTCCGCCCAGCCTCAGACTGCTGCCTCTTCACTGTGATTTGACTTTGCAGCACCAAGTAGTCGGGTGACGTTTGAGGGAGTAGCTCCCTGCTTTCCTGCCGTGGAAGCAGGCCTGAGAGACTGTCTCATGCTCAGCAGACTGGCAGGACCATACTGGAATCTACATGTCTGCTCTCCAGGATTCCCTTACTGTAGAAGCTGTAACTTCCTTGTCTGCAACCAGAGAGGACTACATCGGCTCCTTGAGTCTTAAAATTCTGCCTTGTTCGAACTCTGCTAGAAAACAAACTGAGAGACGGGTGTGGTAGTGCACTCCTGTAATTTCAGCCCTTGAGAGGATTAGGAGTTCAAGGCTGAGCCTCAGCTACATGGCCAGTTAGAAAGTGGGAAGCCAGTCCAGGCTACCTGAGACCCTGTCTCAATAAGAGAAACAAAACAAGACAAGAAAAATAAATGACAATTAAAAAACAAGCTTAACCATGGCTCAAGCCATCCTTTCTCTCCCTTTCTCTTTTGTTAAGATAAAATTTTGTTTTACTAAAATTTTTTTTTAAATAAAACCCAAGTAGAACAAAGATGTGTGTGTGTGTGTGTGTGTGTGTGTGTGTGTGTGTGTGTGTTAAATAGGCAAAACATAGTAAACTGGTGATTTTCGTCATGTGCTTATGTGCAGTTAGGTGATAACGAAACTGCTGAACAGCACTCTGTCGTGCCGTTCTCTTTGTTATCTGGTTCCACTATACTTTCAGCGCCCCAAAAGTAAGTGCCATGGCCGTTAGGTGGCTGCTGACCACTTCTCCCATCCCCACTAGTCTGTGTTCTGTATCTGTGAAGTTCCCACCCTGGTGAGCTCATGCAGCGGAATGCTGTCTTGGTGATGGCCTTGCCCAGTGGCTCTGCCATCCGAGAGCGTGTGACTGTCCTCAGTGGTGCTCACCCAAGCGTGAGACTGTCCACAGACACACTGCAGGATGCATTCCAACCATCCTTACGACTTACAACTTTTGTATAAATGGAACTATACAGTGTGTGGCTTCTGGGAGCTCTGCCTTCTTTGGCTTATCAGATGTGGGCATCTGTAATATCTACTTCTCAAAACCAGTGAGCTCCAAGGTCTGTAACTGACCACATCATACCAAAGCCTCACCTCCGTCTGCCACCGAGTCCAGCTTTGTACAGGAGCACTGGGGGCCTGGGCTTGTGCAGCAAGTGCTTTCCCCACCGAGCCACCTGACGTAGGAGGAGCTGTCCGTCACTGTCCCTGGCTCTTGGGGGAGGGCAGCCAGAATCTGGATGCACAGCCTGAGGAGGAAGAGATGGGGGAGGAGCCGGGCAGTTGGAGTGAACCTGTGGGTGAGACTGTTCTACAGCTGGAGGAAGGCTTGGCTGGGCTCCCTCTTGGGGCCATCCTTGCAGTCTCAGATTTCCTTCTGTATCTTCCTAGTGAGTGCTAAGCAACTGCTGAACTCAGTCACTGCTCAATCTCCCCAGCCAGTAGAAGTCTGTTGTCAATGTGGCAACAGCTCCCGTCGTCTTCCTGTGGGCTCCCCAAGGTGTTGGTGAGGTCTCTTTCTAATTCTTGGACTAGAAGGGCTGCTCTCATGCACCGCTCAGACAGGAGCAGAAGGCAGGGAATAGACTACTCCACACTCCGAATTCTCTCCCGTTGGCCTCCTCAAAATGACGAAGAGGAGAAATTCTGTGCCCGACGTGATCAAATCTAAATCGTGATGAGATGCCAGAGACTAACATAAATCTTTATGCCCCCGTGACAGCTCAATGCTTAAAATTTATTTCATCATTTTCTTTCCCGGTGAATGTCAAACTGAAGATTTATGCTGTGATGAAGTCGCTAGTTGGAAACTGTCTTTTTCTTAGGGAGTGCCTTCTCTTCTTTCCCTCTGTTTTATATGATCATGGAAATGAAAATGCAAAAAGAAAAACTAAAAGAAAGAAAGAAAAAAAAAACCTGCCGTTGCCTCTCCTCTCTGTAACCTTCAAGATGAAGGGTCACAGCCAGTTCAGAAATATTTATTTTGTGGATATTGCATTGAAAATCTTAAGTTGGGGTAAATGTCATAGAAGCCACTGAGGCGAATGCTTACAGTCAGTTTGCAGTAGCTCGAGATGAAAGTGCTCTCTGCAGTGCACTGGCTATGAGGTTCTAGAACATTCTTTTCATTTTGTGGCAAACATCTGAGGTAGGAATTGGGGGTGGCAGTGTTTGAAAGGTATTGTTTCACATGGAAATGTGTGTATCTTTTTGGAGTAGAGATTGTCATTTGTTTTTGTTGCTTTTAGTCTTGAAGGATTTGATGATTCAAGTACAAGAAAATTCTTTGGTTTTCTTTGTCAAGAGCTGTTTGACATTACAGTGATTTGTGTGGGTGCATGTGTGTATGAGTGTGCATATGTATGTATATATATGTGTGTGTGTGCATATGTATGTGTATATATGTATATGTGTGCATATGTATGAGTGTACATATGTATGTGTGTGTATATGTGTGTGTTTGTGTGTGTATAAACCAGAAATAAAAAACAGGTGTCTTTCTCAGTCCCATTTTTTATCTATCTATCTATCTATCTATCTATCTATCTATCATCTATAAGTAGGCTTTTATTACATAGCCATTTCTGGCCAGGTCAGTCAGCCTTGAACTCCTAAGTGCTAGGCTTGAAGGCATCCACCACCACACTCAGCCTCTGACTTGTGTTTTGGGACAGGGTCTCTCATTGGACCTGGAGCTCACAGATTGCTGTGTGGCCATTGAGACTGGCTGGCCATTGAGCCCCAGAATCAGCCTGTCTCCACCTCCCCCCTGCTAGATTACAGACTCACGTGACCAGCTTGTATCAAACTCAGGTTCCCAGGCTTGCGCAGCAAACACTCCCCTACAATGACTGTCTGTAAAGGTGTCTTCCATCTCAAGTCTATAGAATTGACCCTGTGGTAGCAGTCAAGGTGATTGTCTTGCTGAGGGGTCAGTGCAGGTAAACAGGATTGCCCATGTGATACCCCGACTTCTGTTGCTCCCAAACCATTTCTCTCATTGCTATGATGCTTCTCACCAGTAAAGTCTACTCTAAAACTCAGCCTTAGTTGTTTTTAAACCTTCTTTTGTTTGGGCCAAGGTTATAGCTCATTGATAGAGCATTTCTTTAGTATGTGTAAGGCTCTAAGTTAAAAGTCAGCAACACACACACACACACAGACATGTGTGCATTCATACACACACCTAAGCCTTTCCTCATAGTGTTTATTGAATTCTACTGGTAGATGAGTCGACAGGCCACAGGTGTAGGTTGAAAAATGTTTTGCTGGCTTCCTTCATGAGCAGGTGATGCTCCAAAAAGGAACATGTCAGAACACGGGTCTGCAACCTTGTATGCCAAATTCCCCAGGTCCAGAAAGCTCTCAAGATAGAGTTTTCCATAACTCATTGGCAGTTACTGTGACCTTGCTTGAACTCATTTGGCAGCAAAGTCTGACTTGAACTGGCGTGGGGCTATTTATAGTCATTATTTATCTACTTGGCATGAATAATCATACATTCACGGTACAGACACTAATGTTTGATTAGAGGACCCTGACCTGGACCTTACTTAGTGTGCGTGTAATGTCTTTACATACCATTTATCTTCTGAAAATTAAAAACAATCTCAACTCCAAAAACACATATGGCCCCTTGGGCCTTTGGATAAGAGTTTGTGGTACTATTCCATCAGTTTGTCTACACACACACACACACACACACACACACACACACACTTGTGGGTGCATGTGTACATAAGCATCTATATATATGTACAAGTCTAAGTTTGATATTTTCTGCATATGAGTGTGGTGTGTTTAAAGAGGAACAAAATCTTTCTTATCTTTCAAAATGGAGCTGACAGCTGCTCCTGAGCTTTGATAAATGCGCGTTCACACTGCCTGTTCGCCCTGCCTCTGCCAATGGTTCCAAAGAACAGGTCGGAGAAACCGAAGAATGACCACAGCTGGTTATCAGGGGGTGGGGGAGGGAGGAAGCCAGAAAGTCAGGGGACCGGATGTTAAGCTATAAGAAGAAGTTCCAGATGACCAACTGGGAGACACGGTCCCAGTCATTAACATATTACACGTGCCAACATTGCTATCAAGTTAATATTAAATGTTTATGTCACAAATAGAGGGTTGAGTTAAGAGCTTTCGCAAAGGTTCCAGAGTTCAATCCTAGCACTCACAGCAGGTGGCTCACAGCTGCCTACAACTCCAGCTCTAGGCAAACGAATACGTTCTTCTGCTCTTTATGAATACACACATGTGATGTGCACACACGTACATACATACACATGCACACACACATATACACTCTTTCTCACACTCACACACACACTTTCTCTCACACATACACATTTTCTCACACACTCACACATACTTTTTCACACAGACACACACATACTCACACATATACATGAATAAAAGTAATGAAAATAAATCTATTTTTAAAAAAGACAGTTATGTGTGGAAATAGATATATTAATTAAATCATTAGTATGTATATATATATATATGGAGACAGATATTATACATATATATACAATAATAGGTATATTGACCTATATTATACCAGTGAATATATAAAACTATTATGTCAATTAAAGAATAAGAACAACAGAAGACAGAACTTGCCTCAACTGAAGACCACTAATCTAGGGGTTGGAGAATTACTCAGAAGTTAAAAATCTGCTCTTTCAGGGCCCCCAGTTTCAATCCCCAGAACCCACAGGGCATCTCACAACCATCTGCCACTGCAGACCCAGGGGGTCTGATGCCCTCTTGTGACCTCCGATCTTGCGTACATGGTGTGCTTATGCGTGCAGACAAACTTCTCATACACCTGAAATAAATAAATAGCAGGACTGTCTATAAGGCTAGCACACGACTAGAAAAATGAGGAAATAAATGTAAATTGACCTGTAATACAGCAAAATAACAATATACTGGTTGGAAACATAATAACAATATACTGTTTGGAAAGAAAAAACTCAAATTGTAGTTCACCCCACACATTTCAGACTTGGCTCTGATTAAAATCTAAACTGTCTTATACTGACCCAGTTCCTCAGTACCATCACAAAATTCGCCATTTTTCTTCCCTAGATAAACATGGCTCTCCTCTTAGACTGGCCTCCTCTGGCAGCAGCGTGGATGGTCAGCCCTGCAAATCACATCGTTTTCAGAGGCCAGCCTGCTAAGCTGCTCCACACACTGTGGTGATGAGCATGCTTTGGGATTCATCCCATAGGCAAGTTAGAGACATAAAGATTTCAGTGTGGACTAGACACTTATGTACTATGTTTCAGGGAAAGGCCACTGTTAGATGAAGGAGGAATGCACTATCTAGGTAGAGAGATGAACCATGTCCAACACTGGGTACCCAGAATGTGGAAAGAGAATTAGGAGGCTTTCTACAGGAAATGCGCATTCTTCTCAGAGGAGCAGGCAGGCTATAAAATCCCTCCCTGGTCCAAGGCTTCTATTAAATAGGAAATAATGGCTGAGAGCGGAGGGAGGAGGTTCTCGTAAAGAGAAGTGCAGGTCAACAAGACATGGCTGTGACCCACAGAGGCATTTGGCTTCTACAAAGAAACAATGTTTCTGTTGTGGAGTGAGGTAGAAAGAGAGTGGCATCTGGGCCCCAGAAAAGGGATACAGAGTCAACAGGACTCTGTTATGGGAGGGGGGGTTATGAGGCTCAAAGACAAGAGGCTCCCCGAATTTCAGGGGACCAGCTTACTAAGAGCTTCGTCATTATAATTATCTTCCCTGAGTACAGAAAGAATTCGAGAAATGCCCTTGTGGCTTCTACACCATAAAATAATTGAACCGGTCTCCTGATTTTGTAAGTCAATCTCAGAAACTGATGCAAAGGAATGTGTTCATACAAAATAGGTCTAATAGATTTAAGGCAGAGGGTTTGTAAATGCCACCCAGCCATGCTCTGTCATACCCGCACTGATCCTTCCTGCCCAATCTGCAGCTCTATACCGAATATCTTGCGAACATGAATTCAGGAAACATGATGCTTTTTTGATTGACTATGCAACCCAGCTAGGCACCCTCTGAATATGTACCCCAAATGACTAAGTCAGCTTAGCATAGAGATAAATGCATACCCACGTTGATAATAGCATAGCTTCCACAAGCCAAGTTGTAGAATCATTCTATCAGTAGCTGAATGAAAAACCTGTGAGATACACATGTACACATATGTACATATATGAACACATGTACATGTATGCGTGCACACACACAATTAAATTTTATGTAGCCAGGAAAAAAACCCAAAATTATAGTATTTTGCAAGAAAATGGACAGAACCAGCAAGAATCAGCCAGAATCACAAAGGTAAGTATCACATTTTCAGCTATGTGAAACTTACATTTTAAAAAATGGCGGGGGGGGGGTGCTGAAGAAATGGCTCAGTGGTTAAGAGCGCTGACTGCTCTTCCAGAGGCCCTGAGTTTAACTCCCAGCAACCACATGGTGGCTCACAATCATCTGTAATGGGATCTGACGCCCTCTTCTGGTGTGTCTGAAGAGAGTGACAGTGTACTCATACACCTAAAATAAATAGATAATTATTTTAAAACACAATTAAAATTGGAATTTTACTAGTAAAGCTATAACCCTGAAATGAGAGGAGGGGGTGGTTAGGTGGCGGGGCCACCCAAGTCCGCATGTACGTAAACCATGTTGGGATAAAACTCTTTACCCACTAATATATGCTAAGGAGAGATAAATGTATAATGTTGTTTAAAATAAACATGCATTGCTGGGTGCATAAGACATACAACATACAGAAGGAAGAATGACACATAAGTCTTCATGTTTTCCCAGAAGGCTGAGGACTCCATGCGAGGTCTCTCTTCTCTCTCACTCTTCCCTCCTCTCTCCTGCCCCTTTCTCTCTCTCTTTAATAAAACAATGATTAGAAATCTGTTTCAAGACTGAGGAGACAAACAAATGCTGAGAGGGCTGTGTGATATCTGTTTGCTATCATGTATATATATTACCATATATATACATGCATACATATATATGATATATAAAGATGCATATTTTATCTTTAATGCTTATATTGCTATTTCTTGCAGCAAAGGCATGCAGAAATAAAATCGAAAACAGAAATGTGTGCCTCTCCCAGATATGATCTGTGTTTGACTATGGCCTTGGACAAACTTTCAGAAATCATGAGCTTTGTACCCCAGGGCATGACCTTTGGGCCTAATGTGATCCTCGGCCTTATGCACCCAGAAACCTGCTTGGTAAGGATGCATTTCCCCAAGTTAGCTCTAAAATTAAAAATATAAAGATAAAAAAGCCAAGTCAATAAAGAGCTCAGGTAGATGAAATGGTGAAACTATTGGGTTTTCTATTTTGCACAGTGAGACGACCGAATAGACTCAGAATTGTTTTTTTGAAGATTGAGGGAGAAGTCATAGTCATCTGTCATGTCACCGATGGCTAATCTTTCGAAAGCATTGCTTTAGTCCTGACATTGCTGATCACAGATCACCATGCCTCAGGAAGGAAGAGTCCGTGAACATTCCCTGTGCTCCCAGCAGTGCAGATACACCTTCAGTGTCTGCACCACGGACTACCTGTGGTCAGCCATTTTCTAACAGAATATTCTGCCGTACCCACAAGGCTTTGCTTTGGCTTACATGGCTTCCCTCCCCTAGTAACATCCCGGTGAATGGCCCTTCGTGCCACTGAGCTAGCCTTATGTTGATGTCAACAGACCATCCATTCCGTCCTCTGCTGCTGAGTGTGCTTGGGAAGTGGTTACTGCCGACTGAGATGGGTTCCTTGTCAGACACACTCCAGGTTCCCCAGGACTGGCACACAGGCACGTATATGTATACAATATCTCGCTGATAGTGCTTTTATATATCATTTACATGGCAAGACACTAATTTCATCTATTTATATTTTCTTCTTGAAGAAGCTACTAGCGAATGTGACATTAAACACAGCTTGTCTCGTGTTTCTGTCGGACGGGGATCTGGTTTAGTCTTCCCTTCTATCCCATATGTCTCGTACGTAACTACACCTGTCTCATTATCACATTTTCTGGGGGATGCCTAATCTCCCCAAAGTGAGAATGCCGTGGGGAGAGACTGGGGAGTCTGTGAGAGCACACAGTACCCTCAATTAACAGGAGCAGGGCATATGAATCATGTCAGAGTCGTCACGGGAGGCACTCCACGTGTTTCTGAGCACATCTGTTGTGAAGGCAGCACACATGCCCTTTAGGTATGTCACCACACTGAGGCTTTGAGGAGAGCCGAGCCCCTGTGCCCTTCGAGCACGGTGCAGAGGAATCCATGTCGCTGGCTCTGGCCCGTGTTGCAGGATGCTTTCATAGGGCTGCAAAGATACATCATTTTCCATGTTACCTATTTTAACTTTGTATAATTTCCCCCTGAGACCTTCAGAGCTCTGTGCCTCTGGGGACATTGATCTAAAACGAAAAAAAAAAAAAAAAAAAAAAAAAACCATATATATATACCAAGAAAATCCCAGGAAGGATGAATGGCATGCTGATACCTCTGGAAGACGCTGTGCCTGTTCTTTTCTTCCACTATGAGATGTCTTGGGGACTAGAGAGGATTTTCGATTAACAACAGGAAATTACACAATGGTGAGACACGTCTGACAAGTTAAATGGGGTTTCGAAAGCTGTGGGAGGGGCCGTCGAGATAGCTGAGGGAGTAAAGGGGCCTGCCCCCAAGCCTGACAACCTGAGTTCGATCCCTGGGACCCGTATGACGGAAGGAGAGAACAGACTCCTGAGAGTTGTCCTCTGGCCTCCATGTGGTGTGTTGCAGCAGGTCTAGAATAAATAAATACAGTAAAACAAAACAAAACAAAACAAAACAAAAAAAACAATCTTTTAAAAGAGAAAAATGTTTCCTTTGAAAACCACCTAGAATACCTTCGACACATTTGTGAAGATATCACAATGAAATCCATTATTGTAAGCAGTTAATAGGTGTTAAGAAAATTACTTTAACACAGAAAATGAACAAAGGTTTGGCACCGATGTCATGTCCCCCAGTGTAAAGCTCTGAAAACAGAACGGTACCTAGCTGTCAGCTTCAGATGCCTCTGAGACCAACCAGGAGTCAGAACTCCACACGGAAGTTTAGTCTCTATTAAGGAAGTGGCTGCAAAGATCAGGGGCTAAATACATGTCAGATCAGTGATTTCATACTCAAGTTACTCCAATCCTACTTCCTGAGGTTTAAATCGGTTTAGGGAGAATCACCCATTAGACAACTCAAGCACATGCCAAAGTATAGAATCTTTCAAAGGGTTCGAGGCTTGTCCTGGACACACCTACGGGGGAGCATTGTCTCAGGATTGATCACAGAATCAGTCAAGTGAATGTTTTCTTCACAGAGAAACATTTTCCTAAAAGAAAAAAAGTTACCTCTTATGGCTTTCAAACTCCCCACGCAGCAGAAAATGAAGTTGCTATGCCTCTTAACATTTACTGTTTTTAAGTGGACTTTTAGGAAGGATCTCAAGATCACAGCTAAGTTCCTGTAGTTAAAATGATAGATACCTGAAGTCAGTAAAGTTCCTGTAGATTTGACACTGTTTATTAAATCGGGAACAAAGAAACCCAATATCCTACAAGCCACAAAAGAAAGGTAAGCAAAAAAATGCAAACTCCCGTGGCTCTCAGCACTTTTCATGTCCCAGCTGCTATTACAAGAAAAAGAACAATCCAGACAGTTGGTATTAGCATCTACAACTGAACACCAAACTGTAGCTCTGAGGGGGCTTTCCCACTGACTCTCTCCAAGTGCCTGTGCTCTCGGAACAATTAAACTGTCTTTGCACAGTGAGCAGCAAACAGGTTTTTTAATCCGATGCTTGGGAAGTAGATTACCTTATTCAGCTGTGGTTTCTGTGGAATTTTAAGTACAACTTTAAAAAAGAAGGACTATTTGTTTGGATGTGTGGGGCATATATATATATATATATATATATATATATATATATATATATATATATATATATATATATATATATATATATATATAATATATATGCTATTTTTAGTTGTTCTTTGTCATTAAAAAAAAGGCACAGGGATTTTTTTTTTTTTTTTTTTTTTTGTGGGTGGAGTTGCTAGGGAAGAGAGAAGGCAGTTAAAGAGGAGTGTCCGTGATGGTAAGCTTCATTCACAAGAAAGTCCGCTGACCTTCCCAAGGTTAGAGAAGATGCCAGGGAGGCCCATGTGGCCATCTGTTTGAGCAAGTTTTCTGCTCTTCCAAAGGTTTCTTGTTTTAATTCCCACAGCCAACAAGCTTAGGAAAAAACAAAACCCAAACCCACAGCCTTTAATTCATTCCGCAGAGTTGCATGCAGAGTCACCAAGGAGAGCAATGAACTCCTGAGGTTAAATGACTTAAGTGACAGGGTTTGAAACACAGAGGCTGGGAACATGGAGGCTGGAAGGGTAGCCCACACCTTCAATACTAGACCCCTCCTCGGGGGCAAGTAAATTGGAAAAACAATGATTTGAGGTGTTTTGTTTTGTTTTCTGGAAGTTGTCCCTTCCTTTGGAGCAATACTTGAACTCTTGGGAGGACAACAGAACCAGATATTAAATGCTTCAGGGGTGAGCATTAATAGAGAGGTGTTGTTAATGGAAAGATGATCCTGACACTCCTAATTACCAGCTGTGAGGGACAGCGTGTGTTGAAGAGAGGGGGAAAGAGGAGTTTGTGGTGTGAGAAATGTGGAAAAATCAATGTTTTAGGAAATTATTTCTGAGAAGCAAGGAGCGTCTGCGGAGAGCTACACAGTCTAGATGTCTCTAGCACATTCAAGAAGAAAGGAAGAACATCCCTCCCCGCTCCCACAAAAGCTAGCAGGTATGATAGTTGGAAGGCAAGAAGAGGCCGTAGGTACTGAGTGCACATGAATGTGCCCAGCATGCCGGAAAGACCCTGCTCTTGGGATCAGCTGGCTTATCTTGGGCCTCTCAGGGATGCTGGCTGTGAGAGCAACTCCATTTGGAAGCTTCTCAACTCCCCCATAACCAAATCCGATTGACTGAGACTCTTCCTCTTCCCACTAAAAGGTAAAAGAACCATCAATGCAGTACGTTAATCTACAAAGTATTTATAATAATAATTGTCATAGTAATAATAATAATAATGCCACCAGGATTATATTCCAGGGGCTGATATCTCTAAATGATATCAGGTTAAAGTGGCTACTTCCAGAGATGGTTATCCTCTGGGAAGCGGGAGGATGGCTCACTACAGCAAGGCAAAAAATGACTTGGGATTTAGAGATTCAAAAATTATGAGATTCAGAAGCAATATTCTAGATGGGAATCCAACTAACATGGAGAGTGTGAGTGACGGGGAAGAAGGAGAAATTAATTCCATTTGCTGATGTGCCTGCAGGGAGCTATTTTTAGGTATAATCCAAACACTGCATATCTTCTCCATTTTGATTAGTAGAAAATTGGCAGAGAGCCAAAAGAATTAGTGTTTCTCAGCACACGGAGCCAGAAACGCACAAATAAAACTACATTATCTGTGCCAATGCATTTAACTTGAGCTACTCCTAAGTTTTATTCCCCCCTCCCCCCAAGAACACATGGTCCAGCTTTGTTAGAGACATGCAGAAGACGTCTGTTACAATTAGCAACACGTCTTCAAGGCGCCCCTAGATGCTTCCTCAGAAGCTGCTGCTAAGAACTCAGCTCTCAGTGCTCCTCAGACACGGGGGAGGGGCACAGAATTTTCTACCTAGCAATCTTACATAAGGGTCAGAGGAAGTCAGAAGTCCAACACAATGTGAAATTTAAATAAATTAGGGGGGAATGTGCTTAACCAGGAAAGGTTTCCCAATAGACACTTAGAAGCTATTAATAATTCCAATTCCAAAGAAAACACAGAACAGAAAAATAAACTCAGTGGGGCCAAGCAGAGAGGCGGCAAGCTCCTGAAGGGCCCATCTTACATAGCATCCCAATGCCATTGCTACACTGCAGAGGGGGGACATATACTCCCCAAAATTCAGATTACTCCACTACTCCAAAACCTGGCAGTGCCCACTTCCATGGCCAATGTAGCAAGTCACCAAAGCCTAATTGAATTTTGTCTACTGTTGTGACATTAAGGCAACTTGATGTGCTCGGATTCGAGGGTAAGGCTGTTCCCTGCCCTTCCCCCATCTCCGCAACATGGCTTCAGCAGCTAACACACAGAACTGCCTACTGTAACTTTTGAGATTGGCAAACCAGTTTCTACCATTCCTACAACAGGCTCCCCTCCTACAGAACCAGCCAAGGTCGTTTTCCTGCACACTCAGAATCCCCAACACGGTCTACCCATGAACATCTGTGGCATGCGTTTGGAGGATCCCATAAAAATCTTTTCTTGTTTCCTGCAAATCCATGTAAACAGATCCCTCTGCAGAGTGACCACCTCTACGTCACTAAAGAGACTAAATACATCTACCCAGGAGTTATTACACAGTTGGTTCTTAGAGCTGAAAGAACATTCATGATATTAGAGCTGAGGTCTGCAGACCTGCACCCATGTTTAGGCTGGGTGTGCTCTCTCATGTAGACAGCAAGGCACTAACCAGGTTCTTCAGAGGAGGCTGAGCTTTAATGTTATGAATGAAAAACCCTCCAACCAAAAGCAAGTACATACTTTGGGGAGCAGCGATACTAAAATGAACTTCAGTTCCTGGGATGAATTTACATTTTCCAAAATAAACTTTTTAAGTTTTATCATTTATCCTTATTCTTTTCTCCCTGTCCCTCCCCTTCCTCTTTCCTCCCTTCTTTAGTTCCTACTTTCTTTTTCTGGAAATGCGGGGTAAACCTGTGAGAAGTTTTTGCTGACACGGCTGCTGTTCATTCAGCCTTCCTTCCACAGGGACCTAAAGGCCAGCGCCATTTTCAAATGTCCCTGTGCTGTCAGTTGTGCCAGTGGGGAAAGGATGGGGAGCCCTGCCTTTGTCTGGAAGAAGCTGTCTGTCCATCTTAGAGTGGAGCCTGAGCCAAAACTGTATACATTTTATTTTGGTTACATTATGGTTCAGTCATGAAATGAAAAGCTTGTTTAAACATATTGAATAAACAGATTTGGGGAATGTACAATTAATCTCAGGATGGAATTTTACTATACTTTCCTCAGGAACTAATCTTAATGAAAAAACAACTCTATCCATCTGGGTGTTATAACTCTGTTAGGAAGTTAAATGAAAGTTAGGAAGTTAATCTTGTCTTTCCTGCCCACCCAGAACTTCTGCTGACAAGGATCTAGGTACTTACTGGAGAGAAATAATATGTGCTTCAGGAGCCCTTTATACATCATTGCTTAAGCACGAACCTCTTTTCCCATTCTAAGCAGCCACTGGGTAACTGTGAACCCACTGTGGTTTTCAGTGGGGACACAAACACAAGCCGTGGAAGCCACTCACCGTATTTTCAAGTGGTCGACATGGTCCCGTGAGTCACTCTTTCCTGCCCGTGTTTCGGTGAGAAGTTGCTGCTGAGTTACCTGGCCCCAACATTCTTCCTGGCTCTCCTTTGCAGAAGAGCAATCCCTTCTTCCATCCAGTGCGGCAGATGGGCTCTTGAGGATGCCCGTGTTGTCTGGAACACCTTGACTCCGGCTGTGAAGATTTAGGGCAAATCTGCGGTTCTCGGTTGGTGAGCACCTCTTTGGTCTGGAGGCTTTTTGCTGTGACTGAGTCATGAAGACATGGAAAGGGCTGCCAGCCTGGATTCTGGAGCAATGGCTCAGTCTCTTTGGTCATCGCAGACCCCTTACAGACACACGGCACATGACCTCAGTTGAGCTGCTCTGCTGTTTTATTGCACACGGACCAATTCCCCACAAGGTAGGTAGTTGCACCAGAGTATAAATACTTGGTCACACACACAGGAAGAGATAGAATACACACACGAGTGCTAAATTTTACCAGCAGATTCACGTGGGCACTTGGACATTAAAAAATAATAATAAAATACGTAAGATAATAATATTTATAATATGGATACAGTTACAGTACCATGATAAGAGTATAAAAAGTAATTTCCCAATAAATCATCAACTCAATAACATAATAGACAAGAGAAACTGAGTTTGGATTTTATTTTAGCTTTTGTAAGATCTGCCCACCTCCCTGCCCCATTAAAAATATTTAATTTTTTGTGCAAGTTAATAACTTCTATGGATTTTACAATGCCTAACACTGTGCAAAATGGCCTTCCAAGCACTGCCTTTTTCTTGTTGTTGTCTTTGTTTTCAGCCACATGTGCAATAATCTCAACTGTTTCCTTTTGTTCTGTCCTGTCTTTAGTTGACAGAGTCACATGTCACAAAGGGACTCAGCGCCTGGTCCTTCCAACTAATATTGATACATAAATAAGCTGTTTAATATAAACAAGTCTTTCTATCTTGCTGTGCAATGTGCACAGAGTGAGGTAGAGGGCCCACAGCAGGAACACCGAGGCGCGCAGGGGGCAGGGCTTGCCCTCCAGGAGAAAGCAAGGTGAACTAAGCTCGGCAAATAGTTTCTCAAAACCAGATTTGTCTATTTCCGCATCCCCTTTGCTTTAAGAACAGGAGACTCCAGTACTCCGGAATTAATATGCAATTTCTTTAGAAAGCAAAAGGAAACACTTCCTGGCTAATTATCACCGCCCCCGCCCCCACCCCAAACCAGAGCTGAATACTTAGGTTCCTAGGTGTGGAACCGGAAGGCCAGGTGAGAGACTCCATCCTCCCTCTTCCCCTCCCCTCCTAGTTTCTATCGGGTCCTTGCAGAGAGTGTCAAAACCCACCTGGGGGGAAAATGCCTAAAGGTGCATTAAACACGCGAAAGGCCGAACCTCAGAGAGAAAGAAACTCAAGACAAACCAGTAAGCCACACTAAGCCACACTCTTCCAACTCCTCCCAAACTTTCCTTTTTGCGCAACGCTCTGTCCGGGGCTTTTCTGTACGTCTCGGATGATTCAACAGATCTGTGGGCTTCGCGTTCACCTGCTTTCGGTCTTGAGTAAACAGAGATCTCCTCTCTCCCCTGGGGAGCGGCTCAGGGGCGCCCAGGCAGACTCTCTTCCTCTAGGGATGCAGAGCCTGTGTCCAGCCCGGGACTACGGGGAGCGGCGTCCGTGCGCCCAGAGAGCCTGGCCCTCTACACCTTGGACTCAGAGGAGAAGCCCTGGCGCCCCGGCTCGTCCAGGCTCGAATCGCTGTCCACAGTGGTCGTCCCGCCGTTGCAGCCGGCCCAGGGCTCCAGCAGGCGCGCGGGTGGAGTGGCCCCGGCGTCGTCGTCGTCGTCGTCCGAGGGAGCTCCGGGGGACGGCGGCGGCCCAGCTCTCGCCAGGCAGCCGGAGGCGCGCGGCCGGTCCCCGTGGGCTCCGCGGCGTCTGCAGGCGGCCCGGCGCGCGCAGCAGAGCAGGCGCTGGAAAGCCTTGCGGAAGTCGGGGCTGCGGCAGTAGATGATGGGGTTGAAGGCCGAGTTGGCGTAGCCCAGCCAGTTGAAGAAGACGAAGAGGCGATCGGGCACCAGGTCGCGGTGGAAAGCCTTCACCACGTTGGCCAGGAAGAAGGGCAGCCAGCAGAGCGTGAACACACCCATGATGATGCCCAGTGTCTTGAGCGCCTTCTGCTCGCGCAGAGCCACGAGGCGCGACGGCCGCCGCTTGCTGGAGCGCCCGTTGGCCAGCGAGTCTGCCGGGCGCGGTGGCCCTGGTGACGGCGAGGGCGCGGGCGAGGGCGGCCGGGGCGGGCCGCCAAGGAAGCGGCGCTCGCAGCTGTCGATCTTCTTCACCTGTTTCTGGGCCTCGCGGAACACCCGGAGGTACACGAAGGCCATGATGCACAGGGGCACGTAGAAGGAGACGACGGACGAGGCGATGGCGTAGGCCCGGTTGGTGACGAAATCGCAGCACTTGGGGTCGTTGTAGCAGCGGCGCGCTTCGTCGCTCTCGGCCCGCCACCAGTGCATGAGGATGGGCAGGAAGGACACCAGCGCCGAGATGGCCCACACTGTGCACACGAGGGCCCGCGCTCGCGCGCGCGTCAGCAAACTCTGGTAGCGAAAGGGCGACGTGATGGCGAGGTAGCGGTCCAGGGCGATGACACACAGGGTCTCGATGCTGGCCGTCACACACAGCACGTCTACCGAAGTCCAGAGTTCGCAGAAGAAGGAGCCGTACTCCCAGCGGCCCCACACCACGATGGTGGCCCCGAAAGGCACCACCAGCAGCCCCATGACCAGATCGGCGCTGGCCAGGGACATGATGAAAAGGTTGGTGAGCGTCTGCAGCCGCGGGGTCTTGGCGATGGCCACGATCACCAGCACATTGCCCACCACGATGAGCAGCACGATGACCGCCAGCAGTAGGCCCATCCCCGCGGTCCACTGCTGCGACAGCGGCGCTGAGCCCTCGCTGGCTGGAGGCAGCAGCGAGGCGGGAGGCGACGCGAGCACCAGCAGGCGCGCCGCGGTGGCCGCGCCGTCGGGCAGCGGCGCGGCCGACGACAGGTTGCAGGGTTCGGAGGCGCCCAGGGGGAGCGCCCCCGCGCCCATGCCGAGCTGCGGAGGCCGGGGGCGGGGGGTGTGGCGGGGCTGGGCCGCGCCTGGGGAGCACCCCAGGAGCCGGGGCTGCGGGGCCCGCGCGGGGAGGTCGCGGCCAGGTCAAGGCAGCCGCGGCTCGGGGCCGGAGGCATGGACGCCGGGCGCCTTCTCCTCCGTAGCCGAGCGCTGTCGCCGCCGCCGCCGCCGCCGCTGCTGCTGGAGCCGCTGTCGCTGTTGGAAGAGCCGCCGGGACCTCAGCATGTTTCTGAGCGCGCGGGGCCGGCAGCTCCAACACCCAGCACCTCCCCCAGCTCGCTGCACCCCCCCACAAGCCAGCCCCCGGGGCCGCGCGTCAGGCTCCCGCAGCCAATCGCCGCCAAGGCACGCCCCCGACAATGGTGCCCCCACCCCCAACACCCATCACCCCCTCCTGCCCGCGATTGAAAGGCTCCAAAGATTGCGGGCGGACTACGCAGCCGGCACCCACGGGCTGCAGCGAGCGCGCCCTTTCCTGCTCAGGCTTCTTTCGAGTCTGGTCTGCTGCGCCCCCTGCGGCACCCCGCCGCCTCCTGTGTCCCTCGCCCTCCAGTGGTCTCCGCTAGCCCAAGCACCCAGCTCTCCTTTTGCCGCTCCCTCAGGAGCGCCCCATTTCCCTTCGGCGCCCCATATAGCTAGCTCCCTTGCCGCTCTACCTCTAGTGCACGGTTCCTGGTAGCTAGAAGGGAACCTTGCAGGCGTTCAGGAGCCGCCAGAGTGCCTTGGACAGCCTATCTGCTGGGATTGGAGGAATTTAGCTGTGAGACTGGTTCTGCCATCAGGCAGCCTGACTCTTCCCTGATCGCGAGGGGACCCGGCCAGCATGACAGCTTGGGGGAATAGGAAGTGGGTGTTAGTGATTAGAGGAAACTTTGCAGCCAGGCGGGTTGCTGGAGCAGAGAGCGCATCTGTCAGAAAGGCTCTCTGGGCGCTGTTCTCGCGCAGGGCTGTGCTCTCTCCCGCAACTGCAGTAGATGGGGAAAGGAAGGGAAGATTTGTGGATGTAACTGCCAACGCCAAGGACCAGTTGGATATACACACCCCAGCTAAGAAAAAGGATTCAAGGAGTTTTGAGTATAAAGGAATTGAGGGCAGCATCAAGTACAGAGTAAATGACGCCGCCCCACCCCCACCACCCGCGTAGAAAGAACGCAGAGAATGACGCTTCAGACTTTTTGACTCCGGGGTACCAACACCTTAACACCCGCATTTGTGCGCTGCTAACCATGGGATTTTATAATCTGAGCCGAGTCAACACTAGGTGCTATCCCTTTTTGGTTGACGTCATGAGCTGGGATTTCAGATTTCGTGGTAGGGTGGCTTAGATTCTCAGAATCGTGGGCTGAGCTTTGGGAAGACGAGGGAAGAAAATATATAAACACTCGTGGCGACTGATTCGGAAAGCCTTGACAGTCCTGCGTTATTTCCCCCTTCGCGCGATCAAGCGACTCTGAAACTAGAGTGTTTGGCTTCACTGGTGGAGGCTGAGGATGGTCCTCCGGCTGAGGCCCTCTGATCTGCCCCCGGGAATGCTTCCACCTCAGGCCATAAAAAGGAAATCTGCAATTAAGTTCTTGAGAAGCAAACAGTTCCCAATTGTCTCAGAAGGGAAGGGTGCACGGTAGCGTTATATAATGTTATGTAATGCTCCCCAAGTCCTTGTTGCATTGGAATAAAAAAGATTAGCATCTGGGAGGAACATCAACATGTGGCCAAGCTGCTGTTCTTGCCTTGCCAAAAGGCACAGGCCCACGACTGTCCATCCATCCGTCTACAGCTTAACTCTCGATAAAGTCAAGCTGGTGGGTGTGCTTACCACTGGGGAGTGATCTGTTTATTCACCCCTGCCCTGGACTTACCAAGCCCCAGTTCTGCCAACTTGGGGAGTTTTGAGAATCAGGAAACAGGAACTGCATAGAGGAAGGAGTTGGCACCCATAGTCACCCAGCCTCTTCAGGGTCTCCCCTTCCTTGGACTTTTCAGGGGATGTCTGGAAGAACTCAAAGGGCAATCTGAAAACGGACAGCGTTTTGAAATGAGCTGATATTATTAAGACTGACCAAGAAATGGCCTCTGACTGCTGCAGTGCGGGGGCGGGGGTGGGGGATGTGGAAAGAGGCTTTCTGCTAAATAGTTCTATGGGGGGGGGGACATCAACCTCTTGTCCCCAGGGCATGGTATTTCTGAGGATGATAAGGCCAGAACTGACTCGCAGAGACTTGAGATGTATAAACACATCGGGCATCAGGACCAATGGTTCTGGATTTGATGGGTCGTCTGGAACTTTCCCCCTTGATTATTTGGTGTTACATCAAGTTTCTCTGCACTTCTGTGGAATAAATGCATTCAAGGGCGAGCCTTCGAAAACTGGGAGGTTTTTCCAGCAGGGCCTTTAACAGAGGGCTGCAGTAGACAGGAATCCCAGATATTCTTAGGGACTTTCCTCAGCCGTCCTGATAGGTGAGCTTGGAATAGTGTAGTTTCAGCCAGCATGAAGATTTTGTTTTTTTGGTAGCACTTGTCCTTAGATAAGGAAATGAGATTCAGAAGAAGCTCAAGATAGCTACTGACTTAGTCTGTTTTCTGTTGCCATGGCAGGGTACCTAAACCTGGGTAATGTAAAAGGGGCTTTATTTTGCCTCAGGATTTTGAAGGTTGAGAGGTTCAAGTCCAGGCAGTTGCCTCTGGTAAGGACCTTGTGTACAGAACAGAAAGCACAGGGGGCGTTTGGAGTAGTAAAGGCCTGCTCCCCTGATACCTAGCCAGATCTCATAGCATTCTGTCACAGCACTCAACACTCCCACCCCCTCAAACCAACCGTCTTCAAACTTATTATTATGTCTTACGCCCGTATCACATGCTGCAGGGTCAAAAGGTCATTTTCCACAGCGCTGGAGAAACACGCCTGAGAATCATTAACCCCTTCCTCTGAGCACCCCCCTTTCCCATCTAACTCCCGGCACCCTACAGGAGGCGTGGTGTTCTATGTGCACTCTGTGACTAACTCCTTATTCCCTTCACTCACACATGAATGTGTAACCTGCTGCACGGTAGATACCTAGCAGGTAAAGGCTCTGCCCTGGGTTTTGGAACTTTCCGTAGCTGGGGTATATTCTCTTCTTGCTTCTCCTTCCTCCTTCTGTCTTCCCTGCCTGTTGCTTCTGGAAATAATCTCCCACTGACCTACGGTAATGTTTCAGGTGGCTGTGAAAAATTGCCTTTCGACGTCTCTTGAATCATTTTGATCCCTGTGTGATTTTTGCCTTTTCTAGGTCATATGCTCATGGAGAGTCGGAGGAACTGTCTTACCGTTTTTAAAGCTTCCATGCTCATTAATAATAACTTGACATTAATTAATATTTAACTTGAATTCATAAATGTCATATTTAATTAAAATATCTCTTTTTTTTTTTGCACAAATGAGGAAGGGTTGAATATTTCAGGACCTGGACTCACGCCTATAACTCACCCCGACCAGTCAATATCTCCTTATACGCACCTTAAAACATCCCTTCTAGGGGCAGAGTCTCACTGTGTAGCCCATTCTGTCATGTGATATAGGCTGGCCACAAGCCCACCGCTGTCTTTCTGTCTTGGACTCCTAAATGCTGAGGTTCTGTGAACTGCCACACTCGGCTGATTTCTCCTCCCTGGAAACGTTATAACACCACCTATGCCCCATCCCCACACCCCACTCCCGGAAGATCACGAGCAGCTCATGTCAAGTCCTAGATCAACTCCCATATCTATAGCACAGTGATTACTAGTCAGTCCAACCCACTCATGGTTACACGCCATGAACTTGACATCTCCACTCTTGAAAATGAAGGTGAGCAGACAGAAAACTGCCGGGAGGCAGGCCAGCGAAACCTTAGGACACACATTAAAATCCACTAGCGAAGCTGTCCTGGAGGCTGACAATAACCTCAAGATACTTGAAATTAAGCTGCCACTAATCAAAAGATCTCCTAATCAGAGCTTAAGTGGTTCATCCTAAGGATAGACACACAGCTTGCCACCTAAAGCCATATGGCTGCTCCAAGGATCAGTCCGTGCTAACTGAAGGACGGACAACCTAGCTCAGGCTGGTACTTAAGGTCACAGGCTGGATCTGTAGCCACAGTTTACACAGTACCAGCGACAGCAGCCACTAAAATCACAACAAGCACAGGGGAGCGTAGACAGTAAGTAAGCAGGGCCAAGGCTGGGCTACTTACAAAATCCAAAAGCTCTCCTCTCTCCCCACCCCTTCCCCCCCTCGGCTTCCTCCTCTTCCTGGTGCGGCTCAAGTACATTGAACAGTGTCAGAGCCAATAATAATATTTTTCAAAAATTGGATGCATTGGAAACGAGTCCCGATGGAGAGGTGGGGGCAGAAGATCCAGGCTCCTGTCCTGGCTTCGCTATTTGACCTTCAAATGAATTCATTGTTTGCTTGTTCTCTCTCTGTCTCTGTCTCTGTCTCTCTCTCTCTCTCTCTGTATTAAGTGTGAAATAAATGACATACTTTATGGGGATTTTTTAAAACCCGCACACCACGTATTTGTAATATGCCGCTGAACGCTGCCTTATCGCTGCGACCTTTCAGACGACCACAGAAGGTGCCAAGATCTGCAGAAGAGTCCAAGCCCTCAGATAAGCTTCTTAGTCAGTGTGACCCTTCTTTGTCACACTCCGTATTTACTATGACTCAGAGGATGGGTAGCAGGGAACTATTTTTAATTCTCTTATCATGGGCAAATCATCTTTTAAAAGATTTTTTTTTCCCTGAGAGACAGAGAGACAGAGACGGGGGGGCGGGGGGAGACAGAGGGAGGGAGAATATGGTTCTCTTGTTTCTTTTTTGTATCCCTAATTAGCATATGTACCTTGATACTTTTTTCTTTTTCCTCTTTCTGTACCAAAGTTGGGCCCATATGCCTGGTGAGTCGAGGCTGTACCACTAGGTACAGTTCAACCCATCCCCCACATTTAATTTTTAATTTAAATTCCATTACATACATGAGTGTTCCACATGCCTGTGTGCTTGTATGTCCTGGGTGTGCCTGCTGCCCAAGAAGACGGCAAGAGTGTCAGAGCCCCTGGAACTGGAGTCCCAGACGAAGATGAGACACCACGTGGTCCCTGCAATCGAACCTGGGTCCTATGGAAGAGCGGCCAGTGTTGTCACTGCTAAGCCTTCTTCTGAGCCCCCATTTAAAAGCATTTAGGTTGCTGTGGGGCGGTGACTGCACACGTCAAGGGGTGAGTGTGGGATCGGGGACAGGCCTGTGATGCCTCTCGGAGCTCATGCTTCTCAGGCAAGCTGCCCCGCCGAAGCCATTGCAGTGGAAAGATCTGTACGTGTGGTTTTCCTATCTAAATGGCAGTGCACTTTGGCACTGGACAACCCCGAGAGGACCTGTCCTCTGTTTGCTCTTCTGTTTAGTGTCCTGACTGGCACCTTGAAGGGGAGGAGGGTGTAAGGCAGTGCGGCACAGCCCTGGACAGGCCCTCACGGTTCCCGTTGTTACTCCCGTGTGAGGAAGGAAGATGGTCGGTCAATTGCAATCCCGTGTGATTATATTAATGGCAATATCCATATGACCATCACGAGAGATAAGCTCGTGGCTGACAGCTTTTCTTGGGATTGACCAAGTCCAGGCTTGTGACAGGACTCATGGATTAACTAAAAACCTAGGCTTTTCTTTTGGCCATCCTAATGTGCTCCAGAAAAACAATTACGTTGTAGGATTGGACCAGCCGATAGCAACAAGAATTCCAAAGCCCATGGCTGTGGGTGTCCGAGGGACAGGAATGTTCTCTTTTAAACATTTGACCTCCCATTTGTCCTGGCCGCGTAGAAACGGCTTACTGAATTTCTGTGCACTAGTGGAACCACTTAAAAGGTTATGTCTAGAAGATTCTCTATTATAAAAGAGGACATTGTGTTTTCTCGTCAGCCGTGGAAGGCGGGCATCAGGGCCGTCCAACTGAATGGACTTGCCAGGAGGAGCAGGCGGAAGAGATTGCCTGCTCGATCTGGGGGTGCGAAAGCCAGCCGCTCTTTCCACTTACGACTTTGAGAATGCCAAAGGGATGTCTTCTTTTATCTTGGTGTTGTATAGATCTTTTTTCCTTTAAGGTACACATTGTTTACGGACTGTAGAAATGTCTGTACCAACCTTGGAAGGGACAGGCACGCCTCAGCCTTTGTCTCAGCAGGACAGTCCGTCTCAAGACTGCTTTGTTGTTGATAAATCACTGTGGTCAAGCTTCTTGCTTTGAAAATAAATATCGAACCTTTGACATGACATTTATTTTCCACAATATTCCAACTTTGCCTCTCCTTGAATAAAACCTACTAGAGACCTTTATCTCATGATAAGGTTTGTTTCCCCCAATCAGAGATTATACTGAAATTAAATGTTAAGGGGGCAATGACCTTCTTTTCAGGATCCTGCTAAATTTAAATTATTTTTTAGACCAGTGGTAAAACACCTTCCCTCCAGCCCCCACCCTGTTCCCTAGAAGAAACTGAACGAAGAGGGGAAGATGCATGAGATTTCACGGAGCGAGAAGGCATTCTGGAGTTCTTATTCCTCTAGTCAATCTTTAGTTGCCCAGTCTTACATCCTTGGTGGGTGGACCTGGGCTGCCGGTTCCTGTTTGTGAGCAGGATTTAACTGCAAGATGTGTTTGGTGACTTGGAGACGTCTTAAAGTAGGTTTTTGAATCCATGTCACATGACACTTATTTGTTTTTTTCAGTTGGTTTAACTAAACTAGATCTAGACTAACCATGAAGAAAAAAAAAAAAAAAAGAAACCCCCAAACATATCTGACTGGAGAAAGACTTCACAAGGAATTCTTCCTGAGTCTAATGCACAAAAGTTGTGGTGCTCCGTGCTGTCAGTTAAGAGCTAAGCTGGAGCCCTTTTGGAACTTGGGAAGCATGCTCCACCTGTTTCATTATCTGTGTTCCCTAAGCAGTGTCATCCCAGACTAAAGACTCCAGTGGCAGATGCAGGAACCCTGGGTCCATGCACAGTCCCTTTGGCCTTGCAGCCCCTGCTGGCTACGTCAGTGAGAGCCACCACGATCCTTTCTTTCTTACTTTAAATTCTGAAGTCTGTAAAGGGTTGGCTGTAATCTGACTTGTGCCCACTGCCTGTGTAATTACACTGGCCTGGAACTCACAATCCTCCTGCCTCGACCTCTTGTAGTGGAATTTTAGATGTGGCCATCACGTCTGGCTTGCAGCAAGCTTCCACAACCTTTCGTAGCTTAGCTATGGGGAGAACAATCTGGTTTACAGGCCCCCCACGCCTGTGTTCCTATGTAGTGTTTTCAGTGAGCTCTTCTGGGAGAAAACATAGAACAAAATTTACTTATTAGGCAACTTAAAACCCCACCATTAACCATACAAAAAGGAACCAGCATTTCAGAACAGTTAGATTTTTAAAACATCTGGGCCTACACATTTTTGTCTTAGGTATTTTTACTGCATAATTTAAAATGACGGCATTTTAGCAAGATGATACTCATTTTAGTAGTTAATTTTGACATTTACCTAATATATATGTGTGAGTGTACATGTGTCTCGTGTGGCATGTAAGTGTGTATTAGGGTGCGTGGGGTGGGGTATGTGTGTCGTGTGAGTGTGATATGGTGGTATGTGAGTATGTGTGTACAAGTGTTTGTGGATGTGAGTGTTTGTGGGCTGTGTGTGTGTGTGTGTGTGTGTGTGTGTGTGTGTGTGCGCGCGCACTATGGAGTCAGACTGAGTTAAAAATCCAGGTTCTGTCAGTTAGATGACTCAGGATTATGTGAATTATGTGAATGCTGTAGTCCTCAGTTTTGTCATCTGTTAAATGGGAATAAGAACATCCACCTCTAAGTTGTTTGGGATATTCACTATGATAATGTATAGGAGGCATGTGGTGTTGCGATCAGCTCATGACGGTTCTTACTTTGCTAGATTGTCTTTTTGGGGGGGGGAATTACAACATAACATGAGCAAGCAGTAAGATTATATCATAAAACACAAAACCCTTGTTATATACAGAAAAGCAAAGGCCGTAGAACCGACTTCTGGTCAGTGAAGCCAAAGAGAGATCTATTTCAGGTCAGAGCATGGAGTGATGAAACTTATTTGATAAGTACCTTTTTATTTCGGAAGCAAATTCATTCCTTTGTGGTCATTTCATCTGATTATTGTTCCGTTTGGGGAATTTGAACTTCCCAAGGTAATTTTGCATCATGGAAAGGTCATTCCAGCGAGGTCCCCGCTGTGGCAGAACCATTCCAAATAAACAGAAAACAACATCGGCGAAGCCTGGACCACTCAACTCTTAGTGGGTAATTTATTTTCTCAGCCCACTTGGTCCAAGCTGCTCTCTTGAAGGTACAAATTTACACGATCCCAAGGAGGCTGAGAGGCTCCCCAGGGACCAGCTTTATGTCAAGGCAACACTGTATTTTGTAGAGCTGGAACTACAGCACCTTCAGCCAGGATGGCAGGGGGCCAGGGCTGAGTTACCACCAAGGAGGGAAGATTTCCAGGTCCATGTGGTTTAGCCTCTTAGGAGAATCTTCTCTGTTAAACTTCAGAGTTTTAATGTCTTCTTGGTCTCGTTTCTGTTCTTTCGTAACAGACTAAAAGAAAGTTGGGATGCGTGCACATGGATGAGACAAGGGGTGAAGAAGAAAGCATCCTGCACTTTCCCATCAGAAGAGAACACGGGGAAGTCACCACTGCCCCTTGCAAACAAAGCCTGGTGCACACCCAGTATCACTAGCATCACCTGATGCTTTGTATGGCACCCCTCATTGAGAATTCAGACAGGATACATTGGAAACAACCTCCCAACCCCAGAAAACAGGAGGATGAAAATTTTAGAGTTATTTTCTATAATGCTTCAATTATGCAGAACATAAATTTAAATAGCCCTGTCATTCCCTGGCTGCTAAGGAAGAATGACTCAACTTGTTGGAAGTCTACACTGCAGATGTTGACAGGTGGCTTGGGTCTCCCCTGGGCTGTGAGGGAAATATCTATTTGAGGGCCCTCTCCTTGGCTTGCAGAGGGCCACCTTATTCTGTTTCTCTCTGTCTCTGTGCCCCAACTTTTCTTTCTCATAAGAGCACTTGTCACACTGGACCAGGGTTTAATTTAATGATCTCATGGAAAACCAACCAGTCTCTGCAAAGACATAATTCCAAGTAAAATCACTTTGCAAGCACCAAGAATTTAGAGTCTTGGGGTGTGTGTGCATATTTCAAGCTATAGCATAAGAAACTCATGCACTGCTGTTAACACCTATGACAGGTACAAGCCATATTTATTGACCTCTAGGACAAATGACAAGCCTAAGGGGGATTTCTATCTCATATTTGTATCTCATACAGCTCCCAAATATTGTGTCTAGATCCTGGTGACATAATGTTGCATGACTATCACATGGGGATTCTCGGTTGGTGACGTTCACAGAAATGTAAGAGAATCAGCCTGGGTCTCAGCAGTCGGGGGGTAGAAGGTATATCTATCTCCCTTACGTATGATGGTGTGTATGTGTGTGTGTGTGTGTGTGTGTGTGTGTGTGTGTGTGCATGTATGTATGTATGTATGTATGTATGTATGTATGTATGTATGTATGATGATGATGATGTGTGTGTGTGAATAACTACTGTTTTATAGCTTTTATTGCAAGCCATGAACCTCAACATTTTTTTAATATGGGCTTGAACACTTTGGTTTCTTGCTAATGATTTATATTTATGAAGAACAACCAGCTATCCCGTTGGTTGTTTATATGGGTCACCCTTCACAAGTTGTTTTGATATTGTATACACAAACTTGGAATCTTTCTCCATGACTTCAACATGGCTGTTTTTTTTTCCAAGAAAGAATTAGTATAACAGACAGCAAATAACCATGTA
The DNA here is from genome assembly GCF_963924665.1 of Micromys minutus. Taxonomy (NCBI): domain Eukaryota; kingdom Metazoa; phylum Chordata; class Mammalia; order Rodentia; family Muridae; genus Micromys; species Micromys minutus. The sequence goes on from NC_137971.1 coordinate 4,202,629, forward strand.
GGAAAAAAATACAAACTTTTATTAACTGGGGAACAAAGCTGGCCTTTGAGGCAAGGTAAAACCAGATACTCACACACAATCCAGTGAAAAACGAGATTTTATGACCTTGAAGTTAGAATTTTGATTGAGAGAAAGAGTACTTCAGATCCTAAAATATCAGCTAGGAAATAGCTCCCTTTGGTATCTTGATTTAGATTTAGATTATTAGGGGGAGCAGCTCAGTGGGAGAGTATTTGTTTAACATGCACAAAGGATTTGATCTCAGTAGCACACACACATGCACACTTATAGGAGATCTGAAGCTTCGTTGTACAGTGATAACCAAAACTAACCGTACTTTAAGTAGTGGTGTATATGTGTGTGGTGTAGTGGGGTATGTGGGTTCTGTGTGTGTGGCTGTAGGTGTGTATGAGGAGGTCACAGCCTTAGGTGTCAGTCCTCTAGCTCTGATGTCCATAAGACAGGCTCTCTCCACTGTCTGCCACTAGCCCATCATATCCCTGGGGTCACCGCCTCCCATCTCACCATAGGAACAGTGGGGTTACGCACAGGGGTGCTGTCTCCTCTAGCTTTATGTGGGCGTTGGTAAGTCAAGCTCAGATTCTTGTGCTTGCACAGATAGCACTTGGCCCTCGGAGGCACTTCTGTATCCTCCAATCCAGCATTATCTTAATCTGTGCCTGGCCACGAACCAAGCAGACCTAAGATTTATGCAGAAGAACAAGCTTACCTCCAGATCCTAACTGACTGAGGTCCAAGAGCTCTCACCAATGACTTGTGTTCCCGTGTGATACTAAGTCTGGCTCAGGCTGTCCTGGGCCCCTCCACGTCAGGAGCTGAATGTGCAAGCAGATGCCCATGGGTACCGAGTAGGAAAAATCCGGGGATCACGCTAACATAGCCTGCCATTCTATAAGTACCGATGCCAACTCCTCCCTGGATAGATCTGGTATATCTGTGTTATATAAACAGCACGGATTTAGATGCATTTGATTCTCTATTTTTAAAAATGTCATATGTGAGTTTTTTTTTTTTAATGGCTGGGCTAGTTTAGTTGAACAATCTTATGTAAGACAGCACTTAGAGGCTCAGATCCGCGGGTCTGTGTATTATTCAGTCATCTGCTTGTGCAACTGTATTTTTAACTTAATTTATGACAAGAAAATAGTTACCCCGAACTCTCAGGCTGTTTCCCTGCTTCAGTTCAGTCTGTTTTCCTCTCAGTTTCCTTCACAACACCTTCCAGGGAACTTTCCCTGCGAACTCACTGTGGTACTTCTGCAGAGGTAAGGAGCATCCTTCAGGAAACAGCCCAGCCAAGTGAGCAAAACGAGGCTTGGAACCAAATCCCTGTGCCAGGCACGGCACGTTCCTCGCAGCGGAAGTTCAGTGGAGAGGTGGCTCTGCGGCACACGCTCTTTCAGAACCGGTGTCTGATGGAATTGAGTCACCGCGCGGTGAGCGTCACTTTCTGTGTCTCACCAAATTAGCGCGTTAGTCTGGTTGGTTCTCACGTTAGGGGCAAGGAAGTGGGAGCTTGGAGAGGCTGAGGCTGGTGTCCTGGCATCTCACAACCTGTTAACACTGGCATGTGACCTGCAACCTAAGTGCCTTACTTCCCTTCCTGCTGCTGGGACAAAAGCCATTTAAAGAATGAGGGATTTATTTGAGCTCACAGTTCAGGGTACAGTCCACTGGGGGAAGTCAGCAAAGCAGGAGGCAGAGATGATAGCCATTTTGCACCCAAGCCAGCAGGATGGATGACTGCGTGCTTGCTGCTGAGTTCTCCCTCCTTCCAGTTCAGCCTAGCGTCTAACCTGTGAAAGGCTCCTGCTGCCTAGATTCAGGATGGGTCTTCCCACCTCTGTGAACTTCATTCTGAAGTCCCTCACAGGCCGACCCACTGCCCGGGCAAAGCCGATGGTTAATGCTAGCTCTCCAACCAGAGACTCCAGAGCCAAAGGTCCCCAACAGAAGGGCAGCATCCTGTTCTTATTGTTTGAAATATCTTAGTTATTTGAAATCGAGACAGGTCAACTGATAGGATAACACTTAGTTGTGGGGTTAGGAGTGTAGATCAAAGGTAGAGCCTGTTAGAGGCCCAGAGGTTGAGTTGTAGCTCCACAATCTCTCCCTCCCTCTCTCTCTCTCTCTCTCTCTCTCTCTCTCTCTCTCTCTCTCTCTCTCTCACACACACACACACACACACACACACACACACAAACACTGTGTAATCCACAGTATGAATTTTTCCTGATGCTCCTCTTTGGTAAGAGACAATTCATAAGGACAATTTCTATGAACGTTTCAGACTGGCTCCCCAGAAGTTAGCAAATTCCCTGCTAGGCCTTTCCTCTCTTCAACTATTGCCGTAGCTTGTCTTCCCCCAAATTCCTTCAGAATTCACAGTTGCACCCTTTTAATGCCTGTAGGGTTTCTGTCCCAACTCTGTGACAACAAATAGGAAAAAATCCTTACCTGAAGGCCATGCTGGCAGGAGGAGCATCCTTGACAGAAGACACGCTCCCTCCCCAGGGCCCCTGGGCCCACTCTGCTGCACAGGATGTAAGGCAGCTGGAAGAATTTTTTATGCATGAGTCAGGTACCAGTCTCAGTGTCCCCAGGGCAGGGCCTCAGATGTATTCCTAAGACCTGCTGCTTTGTGTGAATGTGAAGGAGAGACTCACGGAGTCCCCACAGCTCTGCAAGATGAAGGACCCATTCTCAAACCTCTTTAAGGATCCCAAAGATGAAGCCCTGAAGACCCCAGGACAGCTCTTTTGGTGTCACCTCTTGAGATTTGATGCAGATGACCTGGCAGTCTCTGAAGGATGTGTGGGAACCACCTAATGCTCCCTGTTCTCAGTTTGGGGGTCTCGGTTTGGACAGAAGCACCAGAACGTTCTAATTTAACTTCCAGCTACGCAGATTTGGTAGCTGAGCACAGAGACGTAATTAGAGCTGCTGGGGAGGAAGAAGCAGAGGAGAGTGTGCTGGCAGGGGGCAGCCAGAGACAGGCAGCAAAGGGAAGAGGAGCCCACACACAGAACTTCAGAGCACTGAGCCAGGATCCCTGGAGGTGAGGAGACCTACGAGTTAGCACAGTGCAGAAGCAGAGAGGAGAGGTGGTTCCTGGAGGGTTGAACCTACTTTAAGGACGAACCGAGAACATGCACAGAGTTGTCAAAGGGATAGGCAGATTCGGTGAATGGGATGCTTTAGTGGGAGTCAGTTATCCATTGTGATGACAAAACACTGAAGCAATCCACTTAAACGAGTTAAAGATTTGTCAGGGCTTACGGTTTCAGTGCATGGCTCATCTGATCCCGTGGGGCTCAGGCTTGCAAGAACGTGGCACCATGGAGAAAGCCTGTTCTCCTCATGAGAATTAGAAAGAGAAGCAAGGACGGGTGGGGACAAGGAAAGCCCTTCAGAGCCACGACCCACGGACTCAGCCCAATCTCCACCCACTAACAGCTCGGCTATGGATTTATAGGTGGGTTAAGCAAAAACCAAAGTGTGGCCTCCTGTCTCGTTACAGGTCAACAACACTGGACCAGCACATCGCACAGGAGTCTTTGGGGACATTTAATTTCATTTGTTTCATTTCTGCTTACATTTATTTGTCCATTTGGAGGCCAGAGGACAGCTTGGCAGGGTTGGCACTCTCATTTTCCTGGTGGATTCGTGGTGGCACGTGCCTTCACTTGCTGAGCCATCCTATTGGCCCTTTGGGGACATTTTATATCCAAACCAGAGGAATATATCATACAGGATCCATGCCCTGACACTCAGAAGGTTCCAGCTCCGAGAAACCAAGAGCAAAAGACCAACAGCTCAACAGAAAATGAGCAAAGACCATAAATAAAGCACTCACAAGTGAAGAAAGAGAAACGGCCCTTAAATCCTGGAACAGCCTAATCTCCATCTCCATGAAGGAACTGCAAGAACAATGAACGGCACAGGCCCACTTCTCATCTCTGAGCTGGGCCAAAGCTTGGACAATACCCCACACTGGCCAGATGAAGGGGAAATGAGAATTCTGTTCCAGGTGCAAGGGGTTTCTGACCCTTGTCTCAAGGAGGGTGATTGTGTATTTGACTAGGTGGACAAGGCTAAGCTCACACTCATGGAGGGTCTCCTGCCTCTGCTCTCGAATCAGGCTACCAGGCTACTTTTGTCTGTAGGCTTGCAGCTTCCCTGCCCTGTCCTTATCTCAGACGGTTCCGTCAAGCCCCCTGTGCTGGTGGTCCTACCTCTCCCTGGCTCTTAGATCCCGTGGTACTCAGAGGTTCAGTCCAGCATCCTCCCATTCCCAGTGCCTTAAGAAGTCTTGTTCTGATTATGTTATTATGAGGGGTATGGGCACAGGGATGCAGATGCTCACAGAGGTCAGCAGTTCAGATCCGCATGGAGCTGGGTTACAGACCGTTGTGAACTTCCTGATGTGGGTGCTGGGCGTCAAATTCAGGTCCTCGGCAAGAGCAATATGTGTTCATAACCACTGAGCCGTCCACCCCTCTCCCCCAATGCATTCTTTTAAGAAGTATTTATTTTTTATTCTTAATTCCATGAGCTTCTGTGCTCTCTGTGGTGTAGCTGGCGATTCCTTCATGCATGTCCTTCCTTGGTGAAAAATTGGGGAAAGGGCTTCCTCAAACTCCATAGAAAGCTGGTCTTTTCAGCTGGAAGCCGGCCTCCTCTTCAGCTCTTTCCTCAGTTGCCCACCTCACGACACTGTCACGTGACTGGTGAAGTTCCACCACGTGAGCTGAAAATGGGGAGCACCAACATTTAGACCACAGGGCATGCTTAGTTAATCCAACAGATGTTTTTAAAAGACTTTTTAAAATTACATTTACTCTGTGTGTGTGTCTCTGTGTGTGTGTGTGTGTGTGTGTGTGTGTCTGTGTATGTGTGTGTGCTCGAGTGTGTGTGTGTGTCTGTGTGTGTGTGTCTGTGTGTGTGTGTCTGTGTGTGTGTGTCTGTGTGTGTGTCTGAGTATGTGTGTGTGCTCGAGTGTGTGTGTGTTTCCGCACACATATGCCATGACACAGAAGTCTAAACATCTGAGGGAGTTCTCACATTCCACAATGTGAGTCTTGAGGGCTAAGGTCAGGTCATCAGGCTTGGTGGCAGGTGCCCTCACTCAATGAGGTCTTCTTTCTCCACCATCTTCCCTGAGCTCACCTTCTGTCCATCTGCTATGAGCCAGAGCCAGCCTCTCTGCAGACGGACCATTGCAGCTCTGGGTTTGCCCCGTTCCAGTCTCGTTGGTATGGGAAGCCTGGGTTACCCAGGGCCTGCCTCTCCCATCCACAAGCTGAACTCTGGCAACTTTCGGCACACCTTTAGTCTCCAGCTCTGTGCCGGGAGAGTGAGCTGTGAGCATTCAATCAGCCATACCCTGAATGCTCAAGTGCAGGGGCCGCATTCCATCCCCAGATCCCAAGCCCTCCCACAGGTTCGCCATCCCCAGAAGATTGTGTCTGATGCCTGAACCCAAGTGTGTAAGAAATCTGTTCTCCATTCTGTGTTCTTCTGGAAAGGGTGAGAAGCCTGCATGGGTCTTAAACTGGGAAGTGTTGCTTTGTGTCTGTCTTCCCTTCAAAGGACATGTCTGTGTCTGCATGAACTTGGTTGGTCCCTTCATCAGATGTGGCTGCTCAGACCCTTGAAAGGCCACCTGGGAGGTTAAAAATCCTCCTCCTAGATCAGTGGTTCTCAACCTCCCCAATACTGTGACCCTTTAACACAGTTTCTCATGTTTTGGTGAACCCCCCCAACCATAAAATTACTTTTGTTGCTAGTTCATAACTGTAATTTTGCAATTGTTATAAATCATAATGTAAATATCTGGGTTTTCTGATGATCTTAGGTGGCCCTTGAGAAAGGGTCATTCAACCCACAAAGGGGTCATGACCCACAGGTTGAGAACCACTACCCTAGAGATTGTAGCACCAGCCTTTGAGAATTCAAAGACAACTATGTACATGTTCATGTGTGTGTATATGTGTGTACATACATGTGGAACAATGACATAAGCATACAGTCGATTGTTATGGAGGCCAGAACTGGAAGCTATCTGGGGAACAGAGACCTGGTTTTCACTCATCTGGATATTTCTACTTTGGTGGCTGGGAACTATCAAAATAGTTCCCAGAATATTTAAACTCATAGTTTAAATAAACATTTATTTAATTGAATTGTTAGCCAATGCATGTAAGAACAAGCTGGGCCTACATGCTTTGTCTCTTATGAATAGAATAAAAATAGCCTGTGTAATTTATCAGATTTTTTGATCAAAGGTTTTGTTCTTTCCCCTAGAGAGAGGGTGATGAAGAGGTCATTTGTAAGTAGCTAATTCCTTTCCACATCCAGTGGTTTAGCACCCTTTGGATGGATGGATAACAACCCAGTTTGAAAGTTCATATCCATCTTTTTCTGGGTTTCACTTATGAAAGATACTTGAAATACTTCAGCAAGGGCAGGTCCAGGGAGGGGTGGGGGCCGGTCCGCATTCCCGGCCTCCCAAGCCGCACTTGCTGAGGCGAGCTAGCGTCTCTCAAGCAGGCACTCCACGGTGGAGGCTGCAGTAACCCTCAGTGTGGGTTTGCCTGCCTCTTGCTGCATTGTGTGGGAAGAGCTTAATTACAGGGAGAACAACTTCATGTAGCCATCTTGGGTCCCCTGGGAAGTCAACGGAGGGGACTGGAGATGACAACCTCTGTCTCCGTCCCATTGACGGGAAAGGAGGGCGGGGTGAAGCAAACTAGCATTTGAATTTTTCATGTTTTTTTTCAGATGTGAGCCAAAAATGCCTGTTGCATTTTTAGAGTGTGTGATCATCACCCGGCAGCCTTCCTGAAGCACCTTCGAGCTCCATTAAAGTTTATGCACATTAGGTTTGTCCTCATCTAAAAGGAAGGACAATGTAGAAGCCAGCAGTTGTCAACCGGGCAAAGCTTTGTGTCCCTGGCAAACAAGCATTGAGGAGCAAGTATTGATACTGGCAGCCAGTGGGTAGAGGGCAGAGATGCTGTCCAGCACCCCACCAGGTACCCCAAGAAAGAATTACCTGTTCCTAAATGTTAATAGGCATTGAGGTTGCAAAGTCTGAGAGCGGATATACGGAGCAAAGCAGACAAACAGGTTTTGTTGTTTTGTTTTATTTTTGATGTGGATTTAAGAAACATGAATATGGCATAGATAAGAAATTAGAGGCACATGTGATCACCCCACACACATGTGAGTGTGTAATCACCCCCACACACCTGTGAGTGTGTGATCACCTCCACACACCTGTGAGTGTGTGATCACCCCCACATACATGTGAGTGTGTGATCACCCCTACATACATGTGAGTGTGTGATCACCCCCACATACATGTGAGTATGTGATCACCCCCACATGCATGTCCACACACAACCTCCTAACACACACAGTGACACAAACTCAATACGATTTTGATATGGAGGCCTATACCCTATACAAATCAAAATAGCAACAACAAGAAAAGCCTGCCCAGATTTAGGAATTAATCTTTACCTGTGAGCCCTTCAGGTTGGAGGACAGGAACTTTGTTCTGTGATTACAAAATCACTCCCTAAGGCCAGAAAGAGTTTGGAGTCCAGAGGGGGGAAATTATATTCAATGAAAGAAAAAAGAGGAGCCGTTCAGTCAGCTCAGAGAAACCCCTCCATCACTTTCTTGTGTGTGGTTCAGGTTGAAAATAACTTCTGATCCTAGAGACCACTATCCTGTCAAAGAGAATTAGGAAATTCCCTCGAGGCCAGGTTGTAGGGCGGAAAGAGAGTACTTCCTGGAGGAAGAAGTGTCTGGATGGGCTTTACCTTACAATTCTGACCTTCTGACTGAAGCATTTATGAGGGGTGAGCCTGGAGGCCCAGAGTGCACCTGTGGTGTGGTGCTGTCCTGGGTGGCTGTCCCTGCTGCAGCCTTGAGTCTCACAGAGAGAGCAGGAACCACAAGTGCCATGCTCCATGGGCCAGGAGGCGAAAACACAGCAAACATTGGTGTTAGACGAAGCTCAGAATCCAGATGAGCTCCTTGGCAGCAGGCAACACCAGAGGGGCAGGAACAGACACGTCCTCTGCAGGGAGGTGGCCGTGGCTTGGAAAAGAAGGGAGAGGGACAGCTCTGGTCAGACAGAGGCAGTTTCACTGCAGCTTGGCCAGGCAGCTGCCTCTTTCTTCTTACCACTGTGTTAAATCGGTAACAAAACTCTAAGGGCTGAAGGAAGCTCTGTGGCTGTGTCTCACACCCTGTCCTCAAACAGTGGCAGCCCCAAAGGAGAACAAGGCACAGCGCATGCCATGTCCCTCCAGCCTAGCTCCGTAGGTCTGAGGGTTGTCACAATTCTTAGTGCTCTGGAAGCTATGAGCTGCTCCTCAACCAGCTTGGAGGAAGTGTGAATTTGCATATTGCAGTAATTAGTACTCCAAGATTCATGCCGATTTCTTTCTTCTTTTTGAGGTCACATTGTATTGAAGTGGGAAGAAAAACCTCCATGTCTGACCTAGGGAGTGGTCTCTTTACTCCGTCCCGAGACCACAACTGTCCCGAGCGTAACTTTCAGCACTCGAACAGTAACACAATGTCTCATGTAGCATGCAGATGTGAACAAGGGACATGCGGTTCTCCCAGGATAACCTAACCAGTGTGGTGGGGGACCCAGAGCTGGCTGGTCGGGCTTCAGTCTTAAGTCATACTTGCCAGGTTTATGTCCCTGAGCACTGCGTGCCGTTTTTAAAGAAACAGTTCTTGCTCATTTTTACATTAAAAATGTGTGTGTGCGTGTGTGCTATATGCATCTGCATGTTCAAGTGTGTATGTGAGTTCAAATATAGAGAGGCCAGGGGTCAACTTTGTGTATATCCCTCAGTTGCTATCCACCTTATGTTTGGAGCCTGGTTTCTCATGGAGCCTGGAGCTCACTGATTGGCTAAACCGTTCGGCCTGTGAGTTCCAGGGGTCTGTCTGTCTCTGCTCCAGGGGCTCTGGGGTAACAGAACTTTACTGATGAGTAAAGTTCTCTGCGCAGCCCAGAGACTTGCTCACTTCACCACAGAATGGGAATAATATTCCTTGCTTCTTGGGACTCCACTGTGCAGTGAATGGGCTAAGGTGCACAAGAACTTCGCTTCACGTGCGGAATCTGGTGTGTGCTTAATTGAAACAGTCTTCGCTATTTCTTATCCTGGATATTTCCTGCTAAAAGTGCAGCCAGCGTCTCCAAGCGACACGGTGCCACCAGTGACTTTGCCGGACAATAGTTATCACGAAGCTATATAGCTCCCAGCGATCATCTCAGCAAAAGGCAACACATTTAACTTCGGCACAGTGGCCAAACGTGTTTTTGAAGCCCTCACCAGGCCGAGTGTGCTCACCCCCTGGTGGAATCTGTAACCACAGGGAAATCAAACAAGGCAATAGGAATCTCCTGTCAGAAAAGGAGGCTCGTGGAGAACATGACATCATCCAGTCTGAAGGCTGAGGATATTTGGTCAGCAGAAGTATGCAGTACCTCCAGGGAGACCCTGGGAAGGCAGCCAATAGCTTCTGACCTACAGGCAGAGAAGAAACTCTGGGAACTGAAAGGTCTCTTATCTCGTTCTGATTCAGGAAATAAAACCTGACACAGTGGAGCCAGAGTCTATAAATGGAGTGAGACTTCAGGAGGGAAGCTTTCAGGTGGGGAGCAACACATTTGGCAAGGAGCGTGCCCCATGTGGCACAGGTGTAGCAGGGAGCTTTGCCCGAGTGTTCTTGGCAGCATTGGCAGCCGCACAGATGGGGAGGAGGAGCCAAGGAAAACATCTTGTGCTCTGGAAAATGCAGTAATGCCTTCACACACAGGAACTTGTAAGTGAGGAGACTTAACTGACCGACCGGTCCACCCACCTCTGTCCACTCAACCACTCACTCAGGCCGGACAGCGATTGAATCTGCCTCTTTGCCAAGCTCCCAGCTGGGGGTCAAAGCTTTGGGGCGGTAGATGTCGTCGGAGACCGGGGATGTGTCAGTCCCACCGTGTCCATGGAGGTTGGACAGGCAGCAGATTTTAGAAGACACTGTAAGAAACCAGGAAGAAGCCACAGAGGTGAGACAGTCCGTCATCTACAACAAGAGGGCCCATCATGTTTGCCTTTTCTTTTTCCAGTTGGGGGTAAGGAGCTTTGAGCCGGATGTCAAGTGACTTGGGAAATTAGCTGTCCAGATTAGGCGGCTGCTGTCACTCTCTGGCCCACGTTCATCATTTTCAGAGAAAACAGCTCATGAGGCTTGGAGCCTCTAACGGAGCCAGTTTCCCCACGGGCTGTCGTCACCTCAGTGAGGAAGGTCATTTACTGCCCGCTTTGTCACCGCCAAGGACTCTCATTCACTTCCGGCCGCCAAGTGGACTGGACAGCGGCCGTCTGTGTCCCCTTTCCCTTCTGATTGTGGACAGGAGCTGGTTAGAAGTACACTTTAAAAAAAATTCCATAATGGGTTCTTTTTCCTAAAACAAACTGTAGCTCCAGGGACAGTATCAAGTTGTTCCTTATTGCTTATTTCTGTGTAGATTGGATCAGGATTTTGTTTTCACCACAAGGGAACCCTAGTGCTGTTAAAACAAAAACCACCACGCACCCCAAACTCTCTGCTGAAGGCAGTGCCCATCCGCCTCAGAAGCCGTTAAGACGGAATTGCTCTTCACACTGGATGCTGTAATAACTTTTACCTACTTGGACAGGAGCTAGTGAGCGCAAAGTTGCCGCCACTTCACTCTGCTTCTTGGGATGGAAGGGGTTCTGGAGGTGGGGGCTTTGAAAGCAGCCATAGAAACCCGAGCACTATTCATCAATACTTCAGCCTAGCACAGGGCGTCCCTTCCCGGCTTGCTGGGTCATCTCGTTCATTTTCATCTAACCATTGTCACCAGAGTAGGCAAAAAAAAAAAAAAAAAAAAAAAAAAAAAAAAAAAAAAAATCAATCAATCAAATCAGCAAGTATTTATCCAGGGCTCATTGCGCACTTTGGACAGTTCCAGGGCTCTGTTTGGAAGGGGGAACAGGGGTGTCTAAGACACATTCTTTCACTGTCTGAGCAGTCGAGGTAGTTGTCTCCTTCAAACGCTGTCTGCCTTTATTGTTCAGTTTGAATAGCCCTGTGATTTTAAGCCACAAGGTTAAATATTACAACTGCTGCTGTACTTTCAAACCGAAGTGAGTCCTCGCAGGGGAGTGGGGAGAGAAGGCACAGCAGTTTCCTGTACCGGCCGACTGCTTTGTCTTTGCAATTGCTGATGATTTGGGGCAGTTCTGGAAGGACGGTACATCCCGTCTGCCTACAGATGCTCAGAAAGGGCTTCACGGCAATGTGTTCCTCCCTGGTGTCTCCATGGCTGAGTGGATGGCAAAGGACCAGGCAGGCCTGCCTCTCCGTTAGATTCTGCTCCCTCTGAAGGAGCAAGAGGCTAGTAGTGACTGGCGGGCAGACAGACAGACTTGGATGTCCCACCCATCTTCCTAGAAGAGGGGAAGTACCCGTGTTATATAACAGTCTGATTTCATGAGAATCCCAGACCCATCTTGTTAGCAGTGAAGCCACAGCACTGAGAGTTGGAAGGGGTGTGTTTTTCTGCACTGTCAGCCTGGAGCGTCCGTCGGGAAGCACCTTCCTAGGAATCCCTTTGAAGTACCATCCATACAGTGTGAGCATTCCGGTGCACACACGCTTTGTGAGGTTACAGTGGCTTTTGACAGTGGCGTGACCATCACCACAGCCTAAGTTTTAGAAGCTTCCGGTTTCACCCCCAGGACCCCCTGCTCCTCCAGTCTCGCCCCCACCATTCAAGTCAAACCTCCCCAACTCTTGACCTACTCAGCTGCTGTTTCGCTTTTAGTCTAGAAGCGTTGTAATAATGACACACTAAGTCCGGTTGGTTTGTGCCTCGTTTCTTTCACTTAGCAAACAACCGTCTGAGTCCGTCCAGATTCCTTGTGGCTGCTCTTCTCTCTTACTGCTGTGCCGGCCTCTCATCAGGAGAGGCCATTTTGTTAACCTGACCATTAGGTGAGTGCATGTAGATAGTTCTAGCTTTTACTGTAATATCTCCTGTCACTGGTTACTTAACACGTGACATTAACATTTAATTAATAAAGAGGAGCAGAGATTGAAGAAAAGATCATTCAGAGGCTGCCTCGCCAGGGGATCCACCGCACATGTAGCCACCAAACCCAAGCACTATTGCTGATGCCAAGAAGTGCTTACTGTCAGGAACCAGACATAGTTGCCTCATCAGAGGCTCTGCCAGAGTCATACAGATACAGTTGAGGATGCTTGCAGCTAACCATCGGACTGAACACAAAAAGTCCAATGAAAGAGCTAGAGAAAGGACTGAAGGAGCCGAAAGGGGTTTGCAACCTCATGAGAAGAACAACATTATCAACCAACCAAACCCTCCACAACTCTCATGGACTAAAACACCAACCATTGAGCACACATGGAGAGACCCATGGCTCCAGTTGCATATGTATCAGAGGATAGCATTGTCTGGCATCAGTGGGAGGAGAGGCCTTTGGTCCAGTGAAAGCACGTTTTCCCAGTGTAAAAAAATGCCAAGGCACTGAGGTGGAGAGGGTGATTGGGAGAGGGAGCTCCTTTATGGAAGCAAGTGGAGGGGGAGAGGGAATACAATATAAATATAGAGACTATCTAATAAATAATATAAAAACATCAAGAATTTATACACTATTTTACTGGTTTTCTGTACTTTGTCACCCTGCACCATTTCTGAAAGACTCAGATTATTAGGGTTGTGCATACAAAGTGTATTAGAAAAAGGAAGTTACCGGGTATATATTTTATCTAGTTGAGGCTGGCTACAGTTAAAACACAGGTATTAAAGGTATGTACCACAATGCCTGGCAGGTGTATTTGGAATAGTACATGGGCTTACCCTTCATGGTTTGTGCTTGAGTCATGTATGAAGCATACATGAAGGAAATGGGTCTCATCCCTACCATACCTCCTCATATTCATTCTCATATTTTTAAAATATGAAAAACAAATCTGCAATAAAAGCCATTCTGATCCCAAGCATTGAGAGTCAAGAATGGCCAACCTGTGCAGAAAGCAGAAAAGCTAGGTAACTTACCAGAATGCACAAAGCCAACAATACATTGAGAAGCTGAAATTCTAACAGATGTCTGCAGTCCACAAAACATATAAAGTTGGAAGTTCTGGCTGAGGCATCTTGTGCAGGTAGAAGAGTCAGGGATACAAAGGCATCCATCACTTCTGACCACAGGACCCCATGATACCATGCTTGTGGAAGCAGAAACCCAGGCAACCATGCAGACTGCACAAGCCAAGGAGCTGGAGGTCTGATTTGCAGGGAATAAGGAGCCCCAGGGATTCTGAGCAACACAGACCATGCCAGCAGATGTCCACTCTGCCTGCAGTGAGAGGTACCGAGCATCTGGCTAGGGAGAGAAGCTGAGGTGGGAGAGGAAAATGTGGCGCCTGTGGGAGGAAGCAAGACCAGACCCGGAGGCTGACTGGGCGTCAAAGAACATGTCACATCTAGTCACATGGTAGCTGGCAAGAATGACCCCTCTTGGGGTCATAGGAGGCAACCATATCAGAAAGGTTGCCCCCATTATTTTGGGGGGTCCCTTGATATCTTCTGGGTGCTTGCCGTGGCAGAGTTGGCTGGAAGCTGGCTTCTTTGAGAGTCCTGAAGTCACTACTGAGTATGACGAATCCCACTCTCTGCCGCATCTCCGCTGCACTGGAGCTATTTTGGAGCCTGTGATTTTTCCTAGTTTTGGTCCAAGTGACAGGGTGCTGCTGGCAGTTGTGTGGTCCAACCTCGGCAATATGTTCCCCCATCTGCCACCTTTTCCACAGTTTAGCCTAAGAGATCTTGAGTAAAGCCACGCCTGCTGGTGGATCTGCACTGCTGGTTTGTCTCCTGGCTGCATCCTTTCCTTTACTCCAGAGAAGACTGCCCATCAGCCTGGTTTTGATGATTCTGGGTACCTCTGTGCACCCTTCTCTCCACCATTTCCTAGCAGCCTGTTAGTATGTGGGAAAGAGAGGACATGTTTAAAAATCACCATGCAATTAGGGGCCACAGGGACACCTCAAGTTATAAACATTTAGAAAATGCCTTTAGAATTGGGATCTGTCCTGCCTCTGAGATGGGGTATTCTATAAAGAACTTGACACTGATCCTTCACTGATGGCAAACATCAGAATAGCTGGAGCAGCTGGAGTAGCAGGTGGAGTAACTGGAGCAGTTGGAGTAGCTGAAGTAGCTGGAGCAGCTAGAGTAGCCTATGAGACCCAGGGAAAGTGATTCTACTGCATCCAGGCCTCAGGTTCCTGCATGGAAAAGGGTGGGCAGGATTTACTGCTCGAGAGATGAAGGGGTGGCTCAGTGGTTAAGAGCACTTACTGTTCTCACATAGGACCCAGCCTTTAGTTCCCAGCATCTACATGACTGTTCAAAACTGTCTATAGTTCTTTTCCACAGGGATCTGATATGTGAATACCAGACACAAGTGATACACATATATACATATACACAGGAAAACACACATATAATAAAAAATACATTTTTTAAAAAGAAAGAACAAATGCATTGCCCCTGAGGCAGGTGCCAGCCAACGGTAGCTGAGCCGCTGCTCATGTATTCTCTTTCTTTTCTTTATTTCCTCCTTGTTTCTTATTTTTGTTCTGGGGGTTGGGGGTCCTCACTTCCTGAGGGTAACATGGATACAAGTGTGGTCTCTAGAATCAGGATTTTGAGTGTTTGATCTAGGTCTTGTTTCTGCAACACAGGACCAACCAATATCAAAGCGCGGTGTGTCATTCTCCCCTTCACACGAGATGGAGTTGTAGAGTATCCAGTGAGTGGATGTAACAATCCCCCCAACACATTCCTGAGATCTTAGCATCGGTGGTAGGTGCCAGATGCTGTTCCTCACTCGGCATCCGGCATGTTTTCTGCCGGTACCTTACTCCATCTTTCTAATGAATCTCTCATGCAGCTTGGAGTCCACAGCAGTGGGATCTCCAGTCGCATAGAGTCTGCCTTCTGAGGAAGACTCCGATTGAGCTGCTCCTGCCTGGACAGGTTTCCTGTGGTCCTGAGCTTCCCAACAGGGCTGCTTCTCGGAGAGGAATGGGAGTTAGAAAACTGGATATTTTTAAATCGTGGTAAAATAAGGATGAGGCAAACTTCTATTTTAGCGATGTTCCAGTCGTTTGCTGCCTTCGTCAAGTCCATTAGGAACCCTTCCGCTGCTGTGTGGTTGTCACCAATACCTGACTTCACAGGGGTTTTTACCAGCCAAAACTGCAACTGTATCCATTAGACACTAACAACCCCACCCCAAACTGCAACTGTATCCATTAGACACTAACAACCCCACCCCAAACTGCAACTGTATCCATTAGACACTAACAACCCCAACCCAAACTGCAACAGTATCCATTAGACACTAAGAACCACCCCCCACCCCAGGTACTGCCACTCTCTGTGAACCCGAGTTAGTGGACTAGTTAGCACTGAGTTATGTGCTTGTCATCTTTCTGTTGCCCCAACAGAAGACTTGGCAGAGACTTAACCTGAAAGAGGAAGTTGATTCTGACACTGTTTCGGAGGGCTCAGAAGCTGCTTACATCATGGTGCAGAAAAAGGGGAGGTAGGGAAAGAGCCCTAAGGACAGCACATTATTGTCAAGAGCTTATCACCAGATAACTACTGGTACTCACTTCCTCACTGGGCCAAACCTCTTAGAGTGCCTGTACCTCACAACAGCCCATTAAATGAAAACCCATGAATGGATTAATCCACCAAAGAGGTAAGGACCTTTTTGACAGTCCCCTCCAATCTTAAAACTGTTACACTGGGGATGTGACCCTTCAACTCACCAGCTTGTGGAAGATATTTATGATCTAAAATGTTTTTCCCTCTTTTTGGCTGCTATGAACAATGTCACAAAGACACCAGAGTGTAAATGTCGCATTGCGTCTGTACTTAGGAAGCAGAGAAAGAGAGAGAGAGAGAGAGAGAGAGAGAGAGAGAGAGAGAGAGAAAGAGAGAGAGAGAGAGACTAGTATAAACCTATCTTCTTACTTTCATTCAGTTTGAGATCTCAACCCATGGGCTATGCCCCCCACTTTTGGGGGGTGGGTCTTTCTACTTTGAAGATGATCTCCCCTGCCCCCCACCATACAGTAGAGGTTTCTTTCTGTGGTGATTCTAGGTCCTGCAGGGCTGACAAGCAACATTAGCCACTACTTTAGCTACTTCTCTGTTGCTGTGAATGTCTGAATGCAACATAATGAAGAAAGGGTTTGATACAGTGTGGTTCCAAAGGAGTCAGCATCCACCTTGGCATAGGGAAGGGCCAGGCACGGCAGGGTAGCAGGAATCTGAGAGAAAGACCAAGAAGTGAGGGAGGCTTTCAGTCCTTGGAAGCCCTCCTTCCAGCAAGACTGTACCTCCTAAAGGAGCTGTAGCCTCTCCCAAGAGCGACAGTGTGTAAGGACCTAGTGTCCCAACACACAAGCCCATCTCAGATGTTTCTCATTCAAACCACCACAGCCTGTGGGTGCTGACACAGGATGTAAGTACAGCCCGTCTCCTGATGGAGAGACGGCACGGTCCTTCACTTTGAGAGTGGAACACTGGCCACCGGGTGCTCCTCTCTCTCTCCTAATGTGGATAGCATTTAGGCAGAAGTTTTACCCAATAGCAAGACTTGGGGATAGCACAAGATGGAGGGTGAGGAAATCCCGACTTACTCGGGGCTTGCTTTCCCAACAGTTCACTGCACAGATCCTCAGCCTAATTTCAAGGCACCGTTGCTTATTGTCCTCACTGCCAAGCATCAGATGATGGGTGAAAATTTTGTACTCCTCCTGTGTTAGAGTCCCACGTACACCGACTCCCAGGGCTGTGTGTATGAGCGCTATACCTTTGCTGTTTTGTTTTGGTTTTGGTTTTTCAAGTTGTGATATTCTAGACCTCAGATGATTGCCATTTTCCCTTGGCACCAAGTAAAAAGATAGGAAGAGAATACAGCTCTCACTTGACACCAGGGAGATGGAGTGACATGTTCTGGATTGAGAATGCTGGACTCCCTGAGATAAACATCAGTCCTCATGGAAGGAAGGGCGGCCGTTTTCAGCACTGGCCACCCCGCCATGGCATCAGTAACACAGTGCTGTTGGTGCTGTCTCATCTGAAGAATGTGCACAAGTTCCCACAGGCAAATATTGCCACGTGTGGACCACTGATAGATGCTTGAGGAACTGTAATTCTAATTTTTTTAAATATTATTTTGTAATGATGGCTTTTAAAAACTTTAACATTTTTTTGTAACCTACCTCCCACCAAATAGAGTGGAAAAGAAAGGATATAGAGGAAGTGGGCCTGTTTAGAAAGGTTCTTTAGAGCAACTCCCATCTGTGTTGTCTGGAAATCAGCAGTTCAGACCACAGGTCAGCAGCAGCAGTGAACACCCCATGGATACACCAGCAGCCCAGTTTGGTGATGTCAAGTTAGCAACAGCAGTGACACAACCTGGCAAAGCCAGGCCCCAGCCTGGGCTCCAGTCAGCAGGAGGGACCAACAGGAACACCAGGAGAACATTCAGCTGTGCCTCTCTCAGGGAAGGGAAGACCAGCAAAGACGTGAGACCCACACACGTTGCACAGCTGGCTGTGCCAGCAAGCCGAGCTCTGTGACGTCACAATGTGGAGTCCTATTTATACCCTCCAAACATCGAGTGTCTCCCCTCAGCACAGGTCTTGCCTCAACGTGAGTCTAGCCTCAGTACATGCATCCCATCAGCCAAAGTCTGCGGAAGTGGCAACAAACGGAAGCACACCACCACAAGGTTTTCTGCTGTGGTCTCTCTATGGAGTCAGGACAAATGAAGCTCAACTACACAGTGTAAGACAGACCAATACGTGTGTGTTGTTAGCAAAGAGTCTCTCACCGCATGTCCTTTCACGTTTGCTTTAGCAGAACATCCTCTTTCCTGTGTCTGAGTCAGTGAAACATTTCTTCACAAGTCAGCCTTAGCCTTTCACACCTGTGTCCACTTTAGAAACGTTCCTTTACATGTTTGCCCCAGCGAAACATCGTCCAACTGACTTTCCAAAGAACCCTTAAGTTTCTACTTGAAGGAACTGTGTGTAAATGGCCCGCTGGGTGCTGAGGGAGGTTGTTTCCCTCCACAAGCAAAGTACTACCTTCACTGCCTTGTCCTTCTTTGAGCCTGCGCATGAGATCTCACCAAAGGCTGGGCCCCTTTGCCAGTGTGTGTCTTTAGTGACTGGCCCTCTGCCTATAGCTGATTGGGTTGGGGCATGCTCCTGACCTCTGAGGACAAATTCTAAGTGAGGAAACAGGGCAGCCTGGATCTAGTGGGAGCCCCTGGGGCCCTAAGGTCATGTGACAATGAGAGTGGGGCTTGTGTCATGGGAAGCAAGCAGCTCGGGGTATGGTAAAGAGCAGAGGTTAGGACCTTTTGAGCAAGAGCAGACGTGCGTTGAGGGACAGAGACAGGACCACACTGCCCCTGAGAGAGGAACAGAGACAGGGTAGTGACTGGACGCCTTTCTAGGTCCCTGGAGACCCACAGAACTTCCTGTGTTGAGATCCCAGGGGGAACTTTTTTGCCTCAAAATAAGCCCCCCCTTTGTTGTGATTTGGGGTGGTGGGGAATGAGTACTGGCTTCCATCAAATGATCTTTGTGGAAAGTACTCTGAGGAGAAGCATCTGCATATTCCAAGCAAAACAGAGTCCTCTTGCACTCGCTCTGAAAATGCCTCTCAGAGAAAGTATGCTAGTAGCCAGGAAGCCCGGGAAAAGACGTCCTACCCCATCTCAGTCAGTCACAGGGAAATACAAATCAGGACCACAAGGAAGTCCTTTACAGCCATGATGATGGCTGGTGTTATGACCTTCTCTCAAAAGGCATAGGAATTGGGACCCTGGAAGGAAGGAAGGAGGGAGGAAGGGAGGGAGGGAGGGAGGGAGGGAGGGTGAGAAGGAGGAAGGAGGGAGGGAAGGAGGGAGAAAGGGAGGGAGGAAGGGAGAGAGGGAGGGAGGAAGGAGTGAGGGAGGAAGGGAGAGAGGGAGGAAGGAAGGAAGGAAGGAGGGATGGAGGGAGGGAGGGGGAAGGAGGGAGGGAGGAAGGGAGAGAGGGAGGAAGGAAGGAAGGAAGGAGGGATGGAGGGAGGGAGGGGAAGGAGGGAGGGAGAAAGGGAGAGAGGGAGGAAGAGGGAGGGAGGAAGGGAGAAAGGGAAAAAGGGAGGGAGGGGGGATGGGGGAGGGAGGGAGAAAGGAAGGAGGGAGGGAGGGAGGAAAGGAGGAAGGGAGGAAGGGAGGGAGGGGGAAGGAGGGAGGGAGGAAGGAAGAGAGGGAGGAAGAGGGAGGGAGGAAGGGAGAAAGGGAGAAAGGGAGGGAGGGGGGATGGGGAAGGAGGGAGAAAGGAAGGAAGGAGGGAGGGAGGAAAGGAGGAAGGGAGGGAGGGAGGGAGGGAGGGAAGAAGGGAAGGAAATAAACAATAGGAACCACTGTGGGGAGTATGATAATTTCTTCAAAACGAGACCTAGCATTCTTGTATGATGCATGGTTCAGATGCTGTCCTGTTGCTGTATAAACACTAAGACCAAACGCTACACAAGAGAGAAAGGGCCTTGTGTGCCTTACAGTGTCACAGTCTGTCATTGAGGGCATGGAGGGATGCTGCTTTCTGCCTGGCTTCCTCTGGCTTGCTCAGCTGTCTTTCTTACCAGGTCCACCTTGGGGGGATGGGCTGCTCACAGTGGGTTTCCCTCCATCATCAATCAGTGCCCCGCAGACATAGCTACAGGCCACTCTGATGGGGGCAGCTCCTCAGCTGAGGTTCCCTCTTCCCAGCTATGGCTAGATTTGTGCTGCGTTGACAAGAAATAGGACCAGGCAGAATTCCATTACCATTTATTCCCCCACAGGAAGTGAAAGCAGACTGCGGTAGATCCACACACTATTAGCCAGCCTTCAAGAGGATGGGCATTCTAGCACACACATGCCAAAACAGTTTATCCTTAAGAGTCAAGCGAAAGCAGCTAGACACAGAGAGACAAATTATGAATCCTCTCTTGAGGTGCTAGGATAAGTCAGCTTTGAAGGACAGAAAGATGGTGATTATCAAGGCTGAGAAAAAAGGAAGATGGAGCATTTAAGGAACACAGTTTTAATTAGAGAGCTGCACACCCTAACCATTAGACCACCAGGAAAGCCAGAGTTGTCGGTTAGGCTGAAATATCTCCAGACACGGGGAGCAGTGACATATAGTGAATGCATTTCTTGTCAGTGGGTGGGACACTTAGAAGGAGACTGGATAATTTCAATGTGTGTCTTACCGCTAAGAGGGAGGTGGGCTCGGCCAGCTCCTCTCCTGCTGCCATTCCTGTGTAGGCTTTGACTCTTCTGGGAAAGTTCTGAGCTTCACATGAAGGCAACACTGACGGTCCCCAAGGAGAAGGCTGGGTGCTTACTTAAGTGCATGGCAGCCAGTGTTTTCCAAGGCTGCATGTCCAGAAAGGATGAAGGCAGGCAGGCAGGAAGGAAGGAAGGCAGGAAGAAAGGAAAGCAGGAATGCAGGCAGGCAGCAGGCAGGAAGGGAGATGGGAAGGAAGGCAGGAAGGGGGGTAGGGAGAAAAGGAAGAAGGCAGGTAGGCAGGGAGGTAGGAAGGAAAGAAGGCAGGCAGGCAGCAGGCAGCAGGCAGCAGGCAGCAGGCAGGCAGCAGGCAGACAGCAGGCAGGCAGCAGGCAGCAGGTAGGCAGCAGGCAGGCAGCAGGCAGGCAGCAGGCAGGCAGCAGGCAGGCAGCAGGCAGGCAGCAGACAGCAGGCAGGCAGCAGGCAGACAGCAGGCAGGCAGACAGCAGGCAGGCAGCAGGCAGACAGCAGGCAGGCAGGCAGCAGGCAGGCAGCAGGCAGCAGGCAGGCAGCAGGTAGGCAGCAGGCAGCAGGCAGGCAGCAGGCAGGCAGCAGGCAGGCAGGCAGCAGGCAGGCAGGCAGCAGGCAGGCAGCAGGCAGCAGGCAGGCAGCAGGCAGGCAGCAGGCAGCAGACAGGCAGCAGGCAGCAGGCAGGCAGCAGGCAGGCAGCAGGCAGGCAGCAGGCAGGCAGCAGGCAGGCAGCAGGCAGGCAGCAGGCAGACAGCAGGCAGGCAGACAGCAGGCAGGCAGCAGGCAGACAGCAGGCAGGCAGCAGGCAGGCAGACAGCAGGCAGGCAGCAGGCAGACAGCAGGCAGGCAGGCAGCAGGCAGGCAGCAGGCAGCAGGCAGGCAGCAGGTAGGCAGCAGGCAGGCAGCAGGCAGGCAGCAGGCAGGCAGGCAGCAGGCAGCAGGCAGGCAGCAGGCAGGCAGGCAGCAGGCAGCAGGCAGGCAGCAGGCAGGCAGCAGGCAGCAGGCAGCAGGCAGCAGGCAGGCAGCAGGCAGCAGGCAGCAGGCAGGCAGCAGGCAGGCAGCAGGCAGGCAGCAGGCAGCAGGCAGGCAGCAGGCAGCAGGCAGCAGGCAGGCAAGCAGCAGGCAGCAGGCAGCAGGCAGGCAGCAGGCAGCAGGCAGGCAGGCAGCAGGCAGGCAGCAGGCAGCAGGCAGCAGGCAGCAGGCAGGCAGGCAGGCAGGCAGACAAGCAGACAGGCAGACAGGCAGACAGGCAGGTTTTGCACTTAATCACTGGACCTGCCCTTCATCTTTCCTAGTGCCCTCTGCAGAAACCCCACCGCCCCAGCAAAGAACACCACAGTATTTTCTGTAGTGTGACATACTATCCACATGGAGCACAGATATTTCTCGGAGCTGAGTTATTAAAATTAAATTGATGTGAACCCCTAAGGAAGGAATACAGATGATACATCTCTATAACAGACTATTAGGCAGCTGTTAGGTTTCATAGTTCTAGGGAAATTTATATTATAGGTTAAATACTCCATACAATAGCAACATGCCAATATATTTTACTGGAGTAAAGAGTCAGGATGACACAGGGAATGATAAATATAATAAAATATAATAATTATAAATAAAATATTAAGTGACTTTTAATGAGAGAAAATTGGATGCAAATTTGGATAACTATCAATTTGTTGCGACTGGGTAGAAATCTAGAGACAGGGAGAACATCAGAAAGGTTATTTCAGCACACAGAAAGGTCAGGTATTGTGCGCATCACATTTAGACTCGTTCTTCATTGGGGTTAGGGTTTTCATAATTAGGAAATTGAGCCATTTGCTTTTTGCAAAGAAAGTGAGGTGGAGTCAGGTGTGATGTAGAGTTCAGTCTCACACAGCACAGTGAGGACAATGTGCTAGATGTCTAGGACCTTTGGTTCTTGGCTCACGACCACAGCCTGGATCTGAGGGTGTCCTGAGCACCGAGATCATCTCAGAATACTAATGTTCAGCCAATGCTTCTCTCGGGACCTTAGGTTGGGACGTTGCTTGTTTTGTATTTATCACTGATTAGAGGTGTACGATGTCACCTGCTTTTTGACTACAACCTGAAGGTCTCTCTGCCTGCTGCCTGTTTTTACTGCACCACCAGGGCCTGCCTTGCCTGCCTTGCTGCCTTGTCAGCATTGGGCAGACCCTCCTTCCACACTTGGCCAGTGGGGGCACCTGCCATCTCAAGTGTTAATGTTCCCGATTCACGGTTCACTAAAAACCACAAGTGACCCCTGTCCTGGAAATGCCATAACTGTTTACCATCCTAGAACAGTTATTTTGGGACAGTTGATTTGTTCTTATCTTGCTTTAAGTTCTGCGGAAAAGGGGTAGACTTACTCTTTTCCCCAATAAAATATGTTCCCATCTCTGCTATTGTATGGGATACCGAAGCCTGGAGGAAAACAAAAGCCAGTGACACACTTCCTGGCGTTTACAACACAGGCATAGCTGCAAGCGGAAGATTAAGTCAGCAAGCCCAAACAAGCAACGTGGCCATTTTCCTGATAAGCACAGTGATTAGGAAGATTCTGTGGGGCTATTCCCATCTGTGTGCCACAGCTGATGGCTGTACCCCACCCTTGGCCCGAGCATAAGTTCTTTTGGACTATTTGGAACATTAAGCCTGGTTGGTGTTTTTTTTTGCACAGCCTGGATCAGTGTGGGATTGGGAAAACAGCAAACTATCATTATTAAAATCCATAAGCATGAGGTAAAATATATGCTTCCAGTGGCTTTGGGGGAATGTCACCCTGTTTGTTTTCACAATGGTAACAGATGCTCCTATGGCATTCTTTCAAACATCAGCCTTTCTAGGTGGACAGGCTGTAACCTTGGGAGACATCACTTTCTCTGCTGATGGGAAAGCAACCAGACTGTTTCTGTCTGGAATGAGACCTGAGGATAAAAGTGACCCGAGAAGGCTTGCTGGATCAGTATCAGGCTCGGTCTTGAGAACACAAAGCACCCTCGAGTCACTGACGTTGCTGCACATTAAGGCTGTTTGGACACTAGTTGTCGGTCGCAAGTCTGACAGCACATTACACCAACGGTAGACTTTGGCTGCCCTATCCCCAAGGTCAAGTGGGACCAGACCAGAGGACCCAGGTAGGACTGGATGGTAAGAGGCAAATATCCGGTCAAGACTACCCTGCCAATCACACCTGATTTAGCGATTTTAATCAAAGCAACATTTAACCCACATTGGAAGCTCTCACCTAAATATGTAGACGTGTAAAAGAAAAGATCAAGTGGAGGGTGAGACGTTGACATTTCCTTAGTGGGTAGAACTGTTTTATGGAGGGTGCAGTCAGGGAGGACCAGATCACGAGGGTGAGGGTCTCATGAATGTGCTCTTTGCCCTTCTGTGAAGGAACTCTGAGAGGCTGGAGTCTGTAACCAGGAAGAGGGTCCTGTCCTCAGCGCGCTGTGCCGGAGGTCTGCCTCAAGTCACAACTGTAGGAAACCTCTTTCTGTAGTTTATAGACGGCCTAGTGTAGGGAGAGAGTCTGTGGATAGAGACTTGCTCAGCGGTTAGAGGACTGAACTGGAATGAGAGAGTTCAGATCACATACGAATAGTCACATGGGTTTAAGAGGGAACACAATGGTGGGCAGCCAATTGTTTTAATGTTATGTTTAAGTATATAGGAGGCAAGATCAGCCCTAAGCGGTGTGTGACAGGGGGAAGAGACCGTGAGGCCTTGTTCATCAGGAAAGGTTCTCACTAGATAAAGCTCTGTTTAACCATGGGGTTCTGCTGAAGACCACATGAGTAGATTCGTCAAAGTGAAAGGTGAATCTCGCCTAAAGAGTAACATCAAACTTCAAATCAAGAAGCCATATTCCTTCCCAGTGGCTTCCCTTCAGCCAGCTGAGGAGAACTTAGTATGGTGAATCTACAGCACTGTCTCTGTTCCTGTTTTCAGACAGCTATCATGTGGGCCTTAGGCTCACTGTGTAACTGAGGGTGATCGTCAACTTTCGACCTCCTTGCCCCACATCCTCAGCGCAGAGACTGCAGCGTTCATAGGCCTGTGCTTCCATATCTGGCTTTGAGTAGAGCTGGGAATCAAACCCAGAACTTTGTGCATGCTGAGCAAACACTCTACAAGCCAGGTACATCCCCAAAAGTTCACTTTTAATCAAGACAGAGCCAGTCTCAGATCTGGATCTTTCTGTGTGACATCCTGCTGAACTGCTTTTCTTGTATTTGGCTCATTTGTTAGTTTGTTGCTTATTTTTCAATTACTACAGTTATGACAAGGGATGCTGGTTTCCTATTTATTTTGGTGGTATGTGATTGTTCCTTTAAATCACAATGACATGACTTTTTAAAATGAAATGATAATAGGAAAAACCTGTAGAAAATACAAGTGTGGTGGGCGGGGAGGCAGGAGTTAGGTGAACGGTAACAGAACCACAGTGAGAGTCAGGGCTGAGGAATTCTTCAGGACACTGTGCTAACTGGACAGGCCCATTAGGCAGATCTGGCTAACGGCTTGTTCTGATCTTCCTTAGGATAATAGCAGTTAACTTAGCTCACACCAGGAAGTTTGTCTCGGGGCCTTGGGGTAGGATGGCTCTGTTGCAGGACAGAGAAGAGATACCTGTCTCAAAATCCCTGGGGGCACCTCCCAGGCCTGCCCAATGGTAAGGTGAGGAGAGACCTGTAGAAGAGCAGATGCTCCCCCCTCCCCAGCCCCTCTGGGCCATCCGCACACACCTTTCCCCTGAGACCCTCACGTTCCAGCACTGCTCCCAGCATTGGCTGCTACCTGCTGTCCAAGGGAGAATAGGGGCCCAGCACTGACCACTCTCACTTCACACAGGCCTTTGTGAGGCCCTGAGCAGAACTTTGAGACTGGGCTTTTCCTAGTTGGTGGTACCTTCAGGGGAAATACCAGGAGCCGAGAAGAGGGCTCTGTGGGTACACAGTCCCTGTTGCACAGGCAGGAGGGCCTGCGTTCTGAACACCCACATAAAAGCTGAATACTGTAGTCGGTGTCTCTAGCCTCAGCATTGGCTGGAACCAGACAGGTGTTGGAAGCCAAGCCAGTTTAGCCAAAACAGTTCAAGGAGAGACCGTTTCAAAAAATAAGGTGGAGAGTGATTGACACATCAGGCTTCTAGACATGCACGCATGGTTTAGTATACTCCCTTACATGTTTGCATACATCACATATGCACACACACACACACAGACACACACACACACACACATACACACACACACACACACACACACACACACACACACACACACACGGGTGGGGGTGAGGCACATAGCATTTATAAATGCCTTTCCTGTTGGGATGAAGAACAAAGCCAGTCTCCTTTGCTTTGAGCTTCCAGTCCTGTTTGCCGACCTGCTTCTAACATCATAGCATCTTGTGTGCCTGGCAGCCTCGAAGGTGTCACAGCCTCGAAGGTGTCACAGCAGTCCACAAACCCAGGCAAACCAAGAAAGTTGTCACCTACCCTTAGGCCGAGGGTAGGGTTTTATTTTTTCGACACTAGAAAATGTTAGGGTAACTGGGTCCTCAGAATGGTGTTCAGACACAGCCGAATGGAGAACATGATTTCCTCATTCAGATTTACCACACTGAAAACATTTAAAGGCACTGTTTTTATTAATAGACATTATTTAATGCAGCCAGAGAAGGGTTGCTTCAGCGGTGGCTTCAATTAGTCTGAGCCAGAAAAATCTGAGAAGAGCCATTCCTCCAGCCTGTCTACAGACCCTGCTGTGCCTGCTGTGAGATTCAGCCAGGGACAGCTGCTTACAGGTGGCCTGGATCCCATGCTGAGCCTGTCTGCAAAACAAGCTGTGTTTACCCAAAACATTTGAGATTTGCATGGTATGAAGCCTTAGAGTAATGCTAGCTTTCAGCCTCTTAAATGTACAATGACTCAGTGTAGTACAGATTAATTTCTCGTTGATATAAAACCCCAAATGATGTTCTCCAGTGACTATTAATTCTTCTCCAATCAGTGGTTTGGGGCTGAAGCTTCTTCCATTTTGTGGTGTCCTTAACATAGAGTTTCCGAGGTGCCATGATTATCAGCACCTAGTCAAGAGAAGAGGAAAAACTGGTGTAAAGAGGCCAGTGAGATACTCAGTGGGTGAAGGGCCTTGCCACCAAGCTGATGATCTGAATGTGACTCAGAGACTCTGCAAGGTAGAAGGGATAATTCCCACAAGTTGTCTTCTGACCTGCACGTGTGTCATACATTTGCATATGTGTGAATGTGTCTCTACACACAATAAGTAAATAAATGTAGAGACAGGGAGAAGGAAGAGAAACCTTCTTGGAGGAGCAGAAAGTGGGTACCTTGAACCTGTGCATACACCATTCACATGCACCCAAGTGTAAGACAGCCTGAGAAACTTCGTCAGTGGTACCAGGAAGAGAAAGTGGGTCAGAGGACACAGGTAGTGTGTCCTGAGAGCTGGGCAGCAGCTCTGTTGCTTTTTAGAGTTCTGATGCGGCTCAGCTTTCTGCTCAGATAAAAGAAAACCAATGTGACATTGTAAAGAAGGGCTGTGGGATCACACACACACACACAGACATATACACACGGAGACATACACACACACAGATAGACACACACACAGACATACACACACACACTTTCACACACAGGCACATGAATGTGCACAGAGACACAATCACCCGGGTGTACACGTGCAGCTGTGCATGTGCACACACACACACACATACATACATACATGCACACATATACTCTCACACATTTTTCACTGTGGCTGTGTTTAGAAAGAATGGCCTGTAGATGTATTCATTTTGCCCAGATGAGGAAGCATGAACACAGTTGACATTGCCAGTCAGTCACAGAACAAGGATTCAAACCCACGGCTACCGGGATCCAACTCCACGCAGCTACAGATGTATAAGCCTTGTAATTACACAGGCTTTCTAGATATAGGTGCAAATGTCCAGAGAGCAGATGTCATGGTCAGGGACTTTCAAAGGGATGGCATTTCCAGAGATGTTCCTTGGAATCTGCAACAGTAAATTCTTCTGATGGAGAAGAAGAGGTCTGGGGGCTAATAAAACCAGGCGCTGCCAGGAAATCTTCTGATTTTATAAGGGCAGAAACAAAAATGGGAAGGAAGAGCTGAAACCAAAGACGTCAGGGGCAAGACCTATAGGGGTCACTGCAGGAAACGGTGACGCCCCAAGAGATCTGCAGGAAAATGTTCCAGAAACCAGATAAGAGCTTGGATTTATTGCTTCGGGTCAATGGTGCAAACTTTATGAGGTACAGAAGGAAGGAACTTTGTGCAAGATGACCTTGACCCGAGTCAGCCTCTGGACAGTGGCACTGGATCAATACTATTGGTTTAATGCATGAACATATAATCAAATTTGTTTAGGAAGAAACTGCAACTAGTGCCAAGATGCTGCATGGGGAAGCTCGGTGCAGGGACTCTCCAACCACTGGGAACAGTGCCGGCAAAGACCACAGGGGAGGCAAAGGTGAGCCGAGCAAGTCGGAGCCTGGTGGACGGAAGACAATGGCTGACATCGGAATGTGTGCCTTTACTTAACCAGGAGGGGTGTTAGAACTGCCAAGAACTGCCAAGAGAAATTTTGGCTTACAAGCTTGCTTTGAAATGGTTAAAACACAAAACCGGGCATTTGTTTTAAAAGCATTTTCTAAGTATCTCCTTCCAAGGGAGAAAGGACTCTGTGGTTTAATATCTTGCTACAGAGTTAACAGCGAATGCTAACTTGGCAGCCCCTGTAGGGGTGGTGCACCTGACTATTGTGTTGCATTGTTTGAACACAGGAAAGTGGGAATGTTTCAGTGAACACGGAGAAGGTGATATAAGTAAAATCTGCATTCCATTGGGTTCCATTTTTATCAAATTTGCCTATTGCCAAAAGTGTTTGAGTAGTATAATCAATAAAAATAATTGTGTAGTCATTAGCATATTTTATGAATAAATGATAGAGCTTTGTATTATGGGATGGATAGATTTTTATCCAGAGCAACTACAATAAACTATTTTAATTTAACTTGATATTCAGAAACTTACTGATAGCCTCCCATATGACATCAGACATGGTTATTCGATCTTTTCGTTTATATTTCTGAGGCAGAGTCTCGCTATTTAGCTCAAGCTACATATTATTCATAACCTTCCTCCTCAGCCCCCAGGTGCTAGGATCACAGAGTATGTCAGCACGCCTGGATTGTTGGGTCATTTTTAAAATTCCTGCAATCAGAAATCTGTGGTTCCAGGCACTGGAGAAGGACTGACCAGTAGAAACAAGTCATCGGATATATTTAAAACTTTAACTAAAAGAAAATAGACAGTGGAAAATAAAATGGATGCAAGAATCCAAGTGAATTCTGTGGCTTCTATCCAAATATTTAGATAAGAGTTGAAAGGTGGTCACTGGCTATACATCTCATGAGGAGAAGCCATTGCCTAAATAAGTATAATAGAACATCACCCCTATATCAAGTCCCTATAGCAAAGCCCTATAGCAAGTCCTTATAGCAAGACCGTATTGCAATGCTCTGTAGCAAGGCCCCATATACAGCAAGTTCCTATAGCAAGACCCTATAGCAGGTCATTATAGCAAGGCCCTATAGCAAGTCATTATAGCAAGGCCCTATAGCAGGTCATTATAGCAAGGCCCTATAGCAAGTCATTATAGCAAGGCCCTACAGCAGGTCATTATAGCAAGGCCCTACAGCAGGTCATTATAGCAAGGCCCTATAGCAAGTCATTATAGCAAGGCCCTATAGCAGGTCATTATAGCAAGGCCCTATAGCAGGTCATTATAGCAAGGCCCTACAGCAGGTCATTATAGCAAGGCCCTATAGCAGGTCATTATAGCAAGGCCCTATAGCAGGTCATTATAGCAAGGCCCTACAGCAGGTCATTATAGCAAGACCCTATAGCAGGTCATTATAGCAAGGCCCTATAGCAAAGCCCCATAGCAAACTAATTCAAACAACACTGTGCCTCATACAGTTAGAAGGGGGACAAAGTCTCTTGATTCTCTTTTATATATTTGTATCATTCACAAGCATAGATCCCTCAGGACCCAATTGACATCCATTGACCCGACCTTCCAACGCCACTGCCTTAGATCTGAACGTATCAATTGGAGGTGGCTTTGGTTTCCCAGGGCTCTGAGATTGGGTAACACCTCTACACGAGACTGTTATTTCCAAGTCTGAAGTCAGTAGGGTAGGTATCTGGGCAGGGAAGATGAGCCTGTAGTGAGGGTTGTCAGAAGACGACTGCACTAGAACCAGCTTGGTCCGGTCATGCCTCTGTGACCCTGCACACCACACATCATTCAGCGCAGTGCTCACCCAGCAGAACCTGAGGCTCTGGAGAGCTTGTGGGAACCCAGGAGATCTGTCCCAGGTGCTGCCTTGTAAAATAAGTGCCTGGATCTGTGGGCATCTGTGCAGGTGTCAGGGGCACAGAAAGGAAAATGCAGCCCTGGTTCGCTTCCGCCTTCACTATCAGAGCTCACAGCACCGAGAGGAACTCTGCCACAGACACAAGCTCGCTCCAGCAGGACTTGCTCCCTTCTCTCTCCGTCTTCCAAAGCAATTCCATGCTGTAGGCTGCCCCCATATACCTCAAACCAACATCCCTAGTACTTTTAGACTTCACTGTCCACTTCCCTCGCCACCCTGTTAGATGCCACGTGACAATCCCATTGCAAAATGGAAGCTTCATGGAGTATGGTCTGTTTTTTTCCCTTCACATCCTGCCCCATACCATATACCAGTGAACAACCCTGTCACTCGGGGGCCTTTAATGCACACTTCAGAAAACCAGAACGAGTGTGTTAAAAGGGAAAGGCCTGAGGCACTGTGGATGTGTGTCAGACGTCCACAGGGGACTTTATGCTACACGTGGCAGGGCTCCCACCCTGGAGCCAGCTAGATGTCTCATGTAAGGGTGCCTTCTGCCACTCTGGGTTTCCTCAGTTCAATTCCTAGGACCTACATTCAAAGAGCCAACTCCTGAACCCTGCCTTAACCTCCACATGTTCAGCATGACACGTGTGCGTGCACACACTCAACCCTTCCTGATGAATGAGTATTAAAAATATTTAACGTATCATTCTAGGGCTAGTGAGAGAGCTTGGCCGTTGTATTGCCTCTAACCATGGTGACCTGACTTTAGTCAACACCAATCCCACAAACTTGTCCTGTGACTTCCACGTGTGAACTGTGGCATGTCTGCCCACATATTTGCACATGTACAGTGTACACAAACAAACATACAAACACAAATAATCAATTAAAAGATATTTGGCTCTGAGTAGTGTGTGGGGGGCATGCGTGAAATGTAGGGGTCAGGACATGGATGATTCTGGAAGCACACAACCAGTTAGAACGTGACTGAGGTTGTTCACATGGGAGGTTCATGGTTGGGCCATGCCATTTGCAGGAAGGTGGCAGCCTATGGTTGGATCTGAGGTCTGGTGTGATGGCAGGCTGTCAGTGCCCACAGAGGGGCTGAATGGAGAGGTAGCTCAGAGCTGGCAGGAGATATGGCGGCCGCATTAGCAGGAGGAAGCCTGGGAGAGGAGGAGCAGGTGTGTGGCTAGAAAATGAGATTTTTATTTACACATTTTTCTCAGAGAGTTACTGAGCTCTTGGGACTCTGGGAATGGTGTGGGGCTGAGGATGCCACAGTGGGCAGTTGAACTGAAGTTCTGACATATGACCTCGCTCTTCCATCCTAGGGGAGAAGGAGCCTTTAGTCAGGGAAGCTGAGAGCTGGGTGTGCTAGAGGTTGGGGGATGGGGAAAGAGAGAAAGGGTGAAGAAGGTTATAATTTAAAGTGAGGTGTTCAGGCAGGAAGCCATGATGACCCCTGCTGAACCATCCAATCAGATAAAACAACCAATTCTTCTGAAGTGGGCTCGTCCTCCACCTGAGTGGAAGGGAACCCATCACGGTGGGTAAAGGCAGCAGGAGGGAGAAGTCCCGGATGCAGTGAGAGGTAAGAAGCAGCTGGGAAAACGATAAGTTAAGCTGACCCGTGTCCGGACACCACTGAGTCCTAGTGGGAGCTATGGGAGAAAGGTGGACATGTTCTGCAGCTCAGGGAAGGAAGGATAGCTCAGAGTACTCCGCCATCGTGTGTAATATTTAATGACAGGCATTAGACGAGGTTAGAGCCGTGAAGAGCAGACGCAAACTGCTGTCGTGAAGACTGTTAGCATTAGGCAGAGAGGAAATGTGTAACAAGGAACGGATCCTGTCCAGCTCCACCTGAACGGAGCTTTAGTGCAGTGACTCCCAGGCCTATGAGAAACCCAAACATACCTAGACAGTTGGGAAGTGTGATGGTTTGTGTATGCTTGGTCCAAGGGGTGGCACTATTAGAAGGTGTGGCCATGTTGGAGTAGGTGTGTTACTGTGGGTGTGGTCTTTAAGACCCTCATCCTAGCTGCCTAGAAGCTAGTCTCTCCTAGCTGCCTTCAGATGAAGATGTAGAACTCTCAGCTCCTCCTGCACCATGCCTGCCTGGATGCTGCCATGCTCCCGCCTTGATGATAATGGACTGAAACTGTAAGTCAGCCCCAGTTCAATGTTATCCTTATAAGAGTTGCCTTGGTCATGGTGTCTGTTCACAGCAGTAAAACCCTAA
This sequence comes from Micromys minutus, assembly GCF_963924665.1. Taxonomy (NCBI): domain Eukaryota; kingdom Metazoa; phylum Chordata; class Mammalia; order Rodentia; family Muridae; genus Micromys; species Micromys minutus. Next base: position 4,234,815 of record NC_137971.1, read on the forward strand.
CTAAGATAGGAAGTCTCTTGGGAAACTCATGGATAGCTACACTGCTGAAGAGCCCCATCTATATACAGCATGAAAACCTGCATAACTCCTTGGAGTCCCAACCTCCAGTCCACATGTTAGCTCTTTCATCGCCTGGGTCAGGGGTGGGTTCATATGGGAATCTTTGAAGCCTTGTGAGTCTGGTGGTCCTCCCTCTGTCCATAAGGGGATGTTGGTGGCTGGACCTGGTGTCTCCTGTGGGTGATCATTCGAGGCAGCCTGAAGGAAACACACCCAAACAGCTGCAAAGCTCTGAGCAGAGATAATCTTGTGCAGAGACGACGGATATCTGCAGACCTTCCTGTCTGAGCTCCCTTCATTCCAGAGGGCCCATTGCTGAGATGACAGCTGACCGGTGAAGTGCAGTGCTCTGGGGAGATATCTGCTTCATATGACACGTGTGTGCATGTGAGAAGGTCTGTGGTCTTGAGCAAGTGTCAGGTGTGAGACTGTAACCGACAAGCCCCGGAAAGCCTTGGAGACTTTCAGCATGCTTAGCTGCAGGTGAGAGCCAAGTCCGTTCCTGGAACTAGGAGCTGATGTTGGCGGAGGCTGCTGTTTTGTACAATGGAGCACTTTGAGGTCACTGTCAGCTTCAGGTTTGTGGCAAGCACTCCTATTCCCGGCTCACAGTTAGCTAGGTGCTGTCGGACTTTCATAGGCCTACTCCCTGCATGCCAGGGGTCGGGAGAGGACCCTGATTTGCAGTGCTAACTGATTTCTATGGTAAATATCACCCCGTGGCTAACTTCACATTCTGAAGTTTTAACAACTGACTCTCAGCCTCGTTGCAGTTTCCGTGAGCATTTAAAGGCTGGCTCTGACACACCAGCCCACGGCTTTCTGTGAGCATGGCCAGGCGATAGTTCTGCAGCCCTAATTCCTGTGGCTTCTCAGGTTTCCTCACTCCCTGTGTTCATGTTCACAGTGATGGCCGGGTGCCCGGGACCATGGTGTTTCTCTCCACCGCTTAAGTTTTTCCTGTTATAATCTGTCTCCACGGCCTGAAGACTCGGCTGCGTTGGATCGCTGACCTTGTGACGTCCCACTGACGGGTTCTTGCTTACGGTGGGCGGTACCTCTCCACATGAGTCTCAATTATTTGGAATCTTTCTGAATTCTCAAAGCATATCAATGATGATCAAAATGCCATGGACCTTCATTCATCAGGGTCATACTTTGAAACAAAGGCTGACCTTACAGATTCATGTATTTAAATCAGTGCATTATATTCCCCCGGGCCCCACCCCTCCTATCCCCTGCCCCGCCCCTCCCATTCCTTGCCCCTCCCCTCCCATCCCCTGCCCCGCCCCTCCCATTCCTTGCCCCTCCCCTCCCATCCCCTGCCCCGCCCCTCCCATTCCTTGCCCCTCCCCTCCCATCCCCTGCCCCACCCCTCCCATTCCTTGCCCCTCCCCTCCCATCCCCTGCCCCGCCCCTTCCATTCCTTGCCCCTCCCCTCCCCTCCCCTGCCCCGCCCCTCCCATTCCTTGCCCCTCCCATCCCATGCCCTGCCCCTCCCATTGCTTGCCACTCCCCTCCCATCCCTGGCCCCTCCCCTCCCCTCCCATGCCCCTCCCCCAGCAAAATTCCATCCATTTCTAAATGTTAGAATGAGAAATTCAACATCCTTCAGGCTTTGTTTCTTCTCAGGGGCTACACAGGGGCACACTCTGCTATGTTGAGTCCCTGCATCAAGAGCCTTTCTCCACATGCAACATCTTAAGAGACATGGAAAAAGCTGATGTGTGCCTTCTGCAAGTCCCCTGCTGGCCCCTGCAGCCTTTTTTGTTCATGTTCATCTTCAAACTCAGCCAAAGCTGCTCAGACGAGTCCTGTGGAGAAGCCAAGACACAGCTGTCTAAAGTCTAACCACCCTTGGGTCCTGGGACGGTAGCCATTTTGTGGTCAGTAAAAGCATGGTGGCCACTGTCACCAGTTTCAGACACAGTGGAGATCAGGGAGCATGCGGACAAGCCGGATGACACCCAAGCAGTGACGTGTTGCTCACTGGTGACATTTGTGCCACATTTGTTCTCACCCATGTGAGCCTTGTAACACCAGAGGCTGGAGGCTCCAGGAGCCAAGAAGCTGATTGGAAGCCCCAGGAGGCACAGGGTACACATTAATCTCCAGGTCCGAGTTTCCCTGAAGCGCCCACTTGCTAAATGGTCACTTGCAAGCCAAGAGCAGCAAGTTGCCTCAGCTCCTGTCTGGATTTTACCTCCTGGAAAAGGCTATGAAATCAGCTGGAAAACCCAAGGTGGTTTGCTTTGTTTTTGGCTTTTTTTTTTACATGGCTACCAGACAGAAGTGCTCCAAGGCTCCTGATGGCTAACAATTGGATAAAATGTGTGTCCCAAAATCTGTATTGTACCTTGGGAAAGATGTGTGCTGGAGGTGTCTGAAATATCACTAACTTCCCTTCCCTTTCTTCCTTCCTCCTCCCTCTGTTCCTCCCTTTGTTCCTCTCTCTTTTCCTTTCTATCTGAACCCCTGGGTTCACTTGTTTGGATAGAAGTAAAGAGGGAAAAATCTTTTTGGCAGTGGTTGTTTTGTTTTCTCAATTTTCTTGTCAACTGACTCATGACAGAAAAATGCCAATTTCAATCAATTTCAGTTCCACAGAACAGAAAAATAGGAAATTTATAGGCACCCATTGGAAACAAAGGAACCATCTGTTTTTTTAAGTATAATTCCTCTCTGGACTAGTTCTCCGTAAGAAATGAGACAGACTGTTTTCCATCAGAGTACCGCTGAGAATGCTTTTACTTTTTCCATAGAGACCCATAGCCCGACTCTGGCGGGTCTCATGGAGATGGTCCCTCCTCTCCAACGAGAGTGGCCTTCCCCATCCCAGGGCTTTGGGTTGACCAATGCCTCTGTCTCTTTAAGTGGAGAAGAATTTGGTTTCATGGGAAGCAGCTGGGTGAAGGTGGAGGTCATCCAACCCTGGTTATCCCAGTCTGTTTGTCATTCTACAGTGACAAATCTCACTTTCACCCAGGAGTCTCCAGAAGCTGTACAACATTGCGGCTGAAACTCAGCAATGTCCTGGAGGCTCCCGAAGATGACCGACTTCCTCCCCCAGAGCCAGGGCAGCTCTGTGAATCTGAGTCTCATGTAGTTCTTGTAACAAATGTGAGGGTGTCAGAATTGTATAGTTACTAGGGTCCTGCCTCCTGCGAGCAAGATGCCTGTTGTCTGGTGACCCATTCCATTCAGAAGCTACGGAGTGGTGTGTGTGTGTGTGTGTGTGTGTGTGTGTGTGTGTAGTTTTGTGAAGTGTGTGCATATGTGTAGTATCTGTGTGTGCATATGTGTGTGTGCTTGTTTGCATGTGCATATATGCATGTGTGTACAGTATGTAAAGTGTGTATAGTACATGTGTGCAGTGCATGTATAGTACATGTGAGCATGCATGCCTGTGTGTGTGTGCATGTGTGTATAGTATGTGTAGTGTGTGTAGTACATGTGTTCGTGGTGTATGAATAGTATATGTGCATGTGCATACATGCATGTGTGTGCGTGTGCATGTGTGTGTGCATGTGTGTGTGCTTGTGACTATGGACATGTATGAGGGTGCAGTGTGTGGAGGTCAGAGGTGAACTATGGGTGTCACCTTTCAGGGTATCTATCTTTGGTGATAGGCTTTTCATGGGCAGCAGTTCACAGGGTAGGCCAGGCTGACTGGCCGGCAAACCCCGAGGAGCTGCCTGTCATTGCTCCCCAAACACTAATATTACAAACACACATTTCTCAGCCTGACTTTTTAAATGTGGGTTCTGGGAATTGAACTCAGACACTCGTGCTTGCCTGGCAAACACTTTACCAACTGAGTTCTTGACTAGCGGCCATCTTACATGTGTCCCAAGGGTTCTGTGGGACACCTGACGAAGCTTTAGTTCTGCCGGCCAGTGTCAGCTCTGGCCAGTCCTGTGTTGGCATTCCCTCGCCTGTCTTCTAGAACCCTGCTTCTGTCTCAGCCCTCCTCCTTTGCGTCCACCTAGACACAGCTTCCTTTTCCACAGGGCAGATCTCACAAGGCTGTGGCAGTTGGCTCACTCTGCCGAAGGCTTTGTTGATGGGCAGCTCCCATCAGAACTCAGCAGTGACCACCACGTGACTTCCCTTTGCGGGCCCGCGGCTTTCTGCTGCACTGTTGGGTCTTTAACTCCTAGCATCTCTTCACTCGTGCTAATTTCTGTCAGCCGACAATCACGGGCTTCATGATACAGCTCGTGGAAGGCCTCCAAACCCTCACCTCGCTCCTTGCAGCCGGCGGCTCGGAAATCACCCCCCCCCCATGCTTTATTTTGCTTCCATGTCTTTGAGGTTCACTCTTCCTAGGCAGACCATGCCCGGGAGGCCTCTACTCCCTCTGCCGAATGGAACGGTCACATCAAAGTAATGAAGATATTTTACAAAAGAAAGAAGCAATGGTTGGCGGCAGTGTATGTGTGTGTGTTTGTGTGTGTGTGTGTTTGTGTGTATTGTGTATGTGTGTATGTATTGTGTGTGTATTGTGTGTGTATATGTGTTTGTATATATGTGTGTGTGTATGTATTGTGTATGTGTGTCACTTTTCTCCAAGGTCTCACAAATGGCCAGTGGCTTGAGTATTAACTAGAATTCAGTTGTAGAGCTCAATAAACCACATTAAAGCCTTCTAGTCTCAGCCCATCCAAGGTCGTTTGTTGTGATTTATGTTTCAATATTAAGTGTAAGTTCATGTATTAAGGACTAGGTATGTGCCAGGCTGGAAAGTGATGGAGGTAGTCAGGTGAGGATGACTGTGGCCCTCACCATGCATGTGTTTAGTGGGGGACAGAGGTGGCCCTTGGCTATCTGCCCTATCATTCCCCACCTTAGCTTGTTTTTTAGGACGGGGTCTCTCACTGAACCTGATGCTCACCCCTTTTGAGGCTAGACTGGTTGACCAGAAAGCCCAGGCCATTCGTCTCCCCTGTGCGGTGTTGAAGTTGCCAGCAAGCACAGCTGCACCGGGCTTTGGGTTGTTCTTTACCTGGGCTCTGAAGATCTGACCTCGTGCCCTTAAGCTTCTGTGGTAAGTGCTTTACTAACCAAGCAGTCCACAGCACAACTACTTCCCATTGCGCTCCTCTGAACTTTTAAGCTGGGTGAACAGGTTAGTCCATAAGGAGAGCTTGCTTCCGCCAGGTCATGTGACCGTGGAGCTGAGCTCATCAGTGAGGGCTCTGGAGTCTTGGAAGCCGCAGTACAGTCTCAGGGTTGTCACCCAGAAGCTTTTCTGGCTCAGCCTCTATGTTTGCCCAAGGGCGGCAGCCAATGCCAGAGATACACATAAGCCAAGTACTAACTAGAGATAAAGCAGGGAGAAAATGGGGTTCAAAGAGAGGCCAGAGTTAGGATCACAGAACACCCACAGAAGCAGCCACACTGATGGGTCACTGGGCATCAGGACGCCCCAGTTTGGGGCCAAAGATAATCAGCAAAGTGGTACTGGCATGCTCAAAGCTCTCAGACCCCGTGTGTCATTACTGTGGCCAAGTAGAGGGGCTGAGAACACATCCAGAGGTGGATCCTGTGCTGGCCCAGTGCAAAGAATCTGAGGGGACATTTCAGATGGCCTCGGAGAGAACCAGGCCACCGCAGTGTGTCTGCGGAACTGGCAGTACCGAGAAGCCACTGAACTTTTTGATGGTGTACTTGAAAAGCCTGCGTTCTCTGCCTTCATGTTTTCAGGAACCCCATGCTGTGCTTTCATTTCTATTTTTAAAAAGCACAAAGTTGTAATTACCATTCAGTGACACGGGAGTCACCTGACATCAGCTCTGACCGGTACTAGGTGTAGACAGCAGTACGAGGTACGCAGTGTAGACAAGGGATCTCAAACACTGGTATGCCCACTCACTGTCAAGGACCTTGTTCCAATGCGGATTTGGATTCGGGATCTGGGTGGGGCCTGAGCTCCCAGGTGATGGATGCAAACCTGCCTGGTCCTGCTCTGAGCGCTGAGGCTTGGTGGTCTCCACTCTACAGTCACACAAAGCTCTGAGTATGGTGTGAGCATTCCAGACAAGGACAAGGGCATGCACCAGTGAGCCAGAGGGAAACTTCCCTTCTCTCCTTTCTCAAGGTCCGACTTCATCCAGCAACTGCATCTGAGCTGCTGATGCCCCTTTCTCTCTGCAGACATGCTGCTCTCTGCAGCCGCTTTCACCTGCCATTTCCAACAGAACCTTTCCATTGGGAAACAGGAACAGCGTCAAGTCTCAAGCCACAGAGTTTTGGCTTTGGTGCAGGGGAAGCATAACCTCCCTTCCCTAAAATGCAGTAGTCCATCTTCACCGTCTGGCCGGTGGATTTACACAGCCTAGCAGACCAAGCGTCTAGGTTGGGCGAAGTGAGGCGTGAAGACCCATTGTAAATGTGGGCAGCGCACCCCACAGGGTGAGCACACCTCTTCCTGCTCCCCGACTCTGCTCACTTTCTCCTTTCTTCTTTAAGCCGCGGTAGATGAGACGAAGCACTGTCTGTCTTAGTCACTGCTCCACTGCTGGGAAGAGACCCCACGACCAAGGCAACTTATAAAGGAGAACATTCCATTGGGGGCTTACAGTTCCAAGGCTTAGTCCTCGGTCACCGTGGTGGGAAGCATGGCAGAAGGCAGGCCTGGTGCTGGGGCAGTCGCTGAGAGTCACAGCTTAGAGAGCAGCATGGCTATGCTTGGCTTTTGAGAAGTCAACGCCCACCCCAGACACATGCCTTTTTCAACAAGGTCACTGCTCCTCTGACTTCCTGAACAGTTCTACCTGACAACCAAACATTCAGATAAATGAGATTATTGAAGGCCATTCAACGCCCCACATGGGACCATGGAGTACCAAGTGGGTTTTATTAAATAGGCCAGTAGATTTGCCCTAATGAAAAATTTTAATTTCAAGGGCAAAGAAAAATTTAAGCAACTAGGCAAATTATTCCAAATAAATAAATACCGCCGCAGGAACCAAAATAAGTTAATTGAGCAGGATCACCACATTTTTAAAGAAAAAAACTGGGTGACCCATTGATTTATATTTAAAATGCATGGAGCACCTCGCTGACCTTGGAAAAGTGATCAACTACCGGGATAGAGTTTCTGCCCTCTACAGAAAAACGCTTGGCGGCGGCAGATGAAGTGAAATAAATAACTAAAAACGCACACAAAACAGACTAAGTACGTGCCCATTAACCATGAGTAAATCTGCGTGGCTGCTAATGTGGCTGTAGAGTATAAACTGGTATTTTATTTTGGTTATGTCATGGCTATTAAGAGAGGATACACGTTAGTAAGTAGTAACATCATAACAATCATTCAGGTCAAAACTCCTCAAACGAATGAAGCAAATGCGAGAGTGATGGAAAGAAAGCAAGTAGTTAAGAATTATCAAGAATCACAAGGACTTGGGTCTGGCAGAGGGAGTCCCAGCTGTGGCCAGGAGGGTAATAGAGGTCCCGAGGCTTTAAGGTTTATCCAGGGGGTGTTGGGAAAGGGGGTTCCTGTTACTGTTGGGATCTCACTGATGGAATAGTCGGGTAGAAAATGAGATCAAGGAATGGAATCAAGGTGGGGAGAGGGGTCGGAGGTCAGAGGTCGAGGAACCCCGTGAGCAGGCAGACCAGGCCTGTTGTCCCTTCTCAGTGGACAAAGCCAGAGCAGCAGCCGTCCCCGATTCTCAGTTATCATCTTCTGGGCTCCTTTTCTTACTCCTCTTTGTTGTTGCTGGTCTCCTGCCTCAGTAGTTCTTTGTGTTTTATTAAATATTTTTATGGTTATGGGTGTTTTCCCTGCACGTTTGCCTGTGCATTGTGTGTGTGCCTGTACCCACGGGGGCCAGAAGGTGACATCACGTTTCCTGGCACTGGAGATACGGACGGTTGTTAGCCGTACTGGTAAATGAACCTGGGTCCTCCGGGAGACCAGCCAGTGCTCTTAACTGCTGGGTCATCTCTCCACCACAGCCTCTGTGGCTCCTACTCACTTCAGACACGGGGCAAACTCTACCTCAAGGTCTGTGGCCCTGTCAGGTCTCCTGGTTCACAAGCTTCAAGTCTTGGGCCCCACTAAATACCAGCTGAGCAGCCCTCTCTAGCACTCAGTCTCTGGGTCATCCGGCTTCCCTCTACTGTGGATCTAATTTTCTAACAAACTGTGTCATTTTGTTTATTGGGCATGTTGTCACCGGGCTTCCCCCGCTGTAGAGGAGGAAATTTGTTTCCTCGGTCCACAGCAGCACCCTCACAGATCGCACTCGGCAAGTGCTTGCTACCGACCCGCCCACTGGTGATGTGGGCAAAACCAGGGAGCAGAGCTGGCACACACAAGAAGGGGAGTAGGGTTGCCTAGGTGACAAAGGCTACGCACTCTCCAGAGGCAGCAAAGTGGGCGGAGGAGACTGTGTATGTGAGAAGTCACTTGGGGGTCCCCAGTGTCCTTTCGGAGAGGAGCTTTAATCACGCGGCTTAGAAGAGACGGTCGTGTGCTTCATAGTATGGTAGCTTTAAACTGCAGCCATCTTGACCTGGGATATGCTCAAAATGCCCACAGCAGACAGGACTATGGCTGTTCAACAGTGAAGGGGAAGAGAGTGCGTAGCTCCGGGTCGTTTTTTAAGGTTGGTCACGCACTACATAGCTTCATCTCAAATATAGTAAGTGAAACTAGGCTGCACTAGCTTAAATCAGTGAGCTGTATGGTTCCTCTTTATTTGTTCTCTTCCTTAACTTTTTATTATGATTAGCAGAAGCTTTGAAATTGTACGGGTGGGTCACATTATATTTATACTAGACACATTTGGGCTATTTAGTTAGAGGAAAAAAGTGACCAGCATGAGCAACCCTCGTCCTTCCTTTCCCTTCACCCTCTTCTTACCCCTCCCTTTCCCTTCCCCTCCCCCCTCTTCCCCCTCCCTCCCTCTTTTCCCTCCCCCTCCATCCCTTTCTTCTTCCTTTCCTTTTGTTACTTCTCTCTGTCTCTCCTTTTCCTTTTCTCTTCCTCCCTCCCACCTTCCCCTTCTCTCTAGAAATAAATATCCTTTAGTAACTTAATTGTTTTCTGAATGGATACCCAAGTAGTTAATCCTCCCTTCTCAATAAAATAGATGCTTTTTATAATATCAAATCATCCATCTGCCTCAGCATCAAGTTGCCTGGAACTAAAGTCAGTGATATACAGGCTGTTAGCTGTACCCAGCTCGGGCCTCCCTGGGAGAGAAAGAAACGGCACAAACAGGTTTCTTCTACACTAAGCAGTGAACAAATGAAAGCCTTTGAAGAAACCACCTACGAGAAGTCAGGGGCTATGATTAGCCAACCCTCCGATTTGGCAAACAGATTTCTTTACAATGTAACCACCTTACAAACAATGGCTCCTCCAGTCTAAGTGAGGGAGACTGTGGGTGGCCCAGGTCTGAGACAAAGGCACCCCGAACTGGACATTTGAGATGCTTTTTAAGAAGGAAGTTCCCGGTGTTCATCCTGGCTGGGTCCGGGAACTGCTCTTGGGGATTGTGAGGTGGACCTTGAGGTTTCTGTAACTGAGCATTGGCTTACTGAGGACAAGGAAAGGCTCTTCATGGCCTTGCTTCTGCTGTCCTCTTGAGTGTGCAAAGGGAGTTGGACAGTCAGTCATATCTTGTACATGTGTGGCACCCTGGTGTTAAGTTACCACCTATACATGTGTAGCATCCTTCCTGGTGGCACTCCCAGGACTCACGTGACAATCATTTCTATGGACTAGGCAATGTGCTCAGAGAGGCCTGTGGCCCAATACAGCAGAATTGAGATGAGGCCCCATCTCCTCTGCCCTGCTCTTCACACACACACACACACACACACACACACACACACACACACACACTTCACCTCTCCCCACTTCCTTCTGACCCCATTCCCCTAAGAACCTCTGAGTCTCTGGAGGGATCCTTTCCAATGAGTCAACATTCATTTTGTGTTATTGAAAGGAAAACAGGGACTGGGCTGTAGCTCAGTCAGTAGAACACTGACAGAAAATGCATGAGCCCTGGGTTCGGTCTCCGACACCACATTAATTAGAGCTTGTTGGCTCACTGACGTAATCCCAGCACTCAAGAAGCAAAAGCAGCTGGGTCAGAGGTTCAGATTTATCCCAAGGTCAGCCTGGGCAGTGTGTGGCTCTGTCTCAGATTAAATAATTAAAATACAACAAAAGCAAAACAACCACTTCCTCGAATGTGTGCCTAAGCCTCTTGAGCTTGAAAAGGTATGTCTGGTAACCAGCCAGCATTTTTTGTTGTTGCTGTTGTGTGGGTTTTGTTGTTGGTTTTTGTTGTTGTTTCTCTATGTAGCTCTGGCTGTCCTAGAACTCACTATGTAGACCAGACTAGCCTTAAACTCCCAGAAATCTGTCTGCCTGTCTCCCAAATGCTGGGATTAAAAGCGAGGGCTACTGTGGCTGACTTCAGCATTTTATAGTCAAGGAATCTTGAAGCTAAACTAAGACTAAGTTGCTGGTCTTACAGGTTTGGAGAAAGTCTTCAAAAAATGATCTCCATTCTAAAGAGAGGAAACCGACGTTTCTAGCATTGGGTTTTCGTGGTTGTTTGTTTGAGGCAGGGTCTGAGTAACTGAGGCTGGCCTTGAACTCCTGATGTACCTATGTGCTGAAGTCAAACATGGGCAGCACCAAACCTGTCCAGAAGGAATCTATTTTGTGTCCAGAATTGCAGTCAGGAGGTCCTAAAGTCACCTCAGTAATGAAGATGTGATGTTTGGAGTGAGCTGGTGTCCAGGGCGGGGCTTCCCCTGGCTACTGACAGCCATTTCAGTGATCCTGTCACTCTGAAGCAGACTGTGGTAGGGACTGGTGTGCAAGTTACTGGTACAGAAAACTCTCAAGGAACCAGGAGAATAAGGCATGAAGGAGAAAGCCCAGTGCAGACTCAGATGCACCCCATCTCTCAGTCCACACTTGAGGCACTTCTGTCTTTTTCTCACTATCATTTGCAGGAGGGTCAACCTGGCCAAGGTGAGCTCTGTCACCCTCAGAGCCAGGGAACAACACAGAAAAGTCTGAGGTGCAGGTAGGCGCCATTACACCGTATTTTGGTTCTGAGAGGAAGACTGGCATCTCTGCCATCTTGTTGCTTGCCCCATGTCTGGCTTGGAATGGGCAGTGGGCATTTGCTGTTTCGGATTGCCCAGTCTCTGCTCCGCTGTCACCAAACCACAGAAACAGAGGTGTCACCTTGAGAACAGGGGGTTCTTCGACAGTTTTTCACCGAAAAGATATCCAACACGGGCTAGTGGTTGTTTATGGCTTTCCCGGAAGGACTCCAGGAGTCAATTCTCAATAAATTTCTGGAAAAACTGTCCTCTACCCTACAGTAACTAAGCAAGAAAGTAAGGCATACGGAACTTTCACTGAAACCTCTGCATTCAATAACATCTTTGGACTGGAGAGAAGACTTAGTCAGGGGCTTCTTCCTCATATGTAAGAATCTGAGTTCAAATCTCTGGGGCACACATAAAAACGGGGCATAGTGATGTGCGCCTATAATCCCAGTGGGGCTGGGAATAGCTTACAGGTCGGTCAGCTCTACTGGCCTATGGGGTAAAGTTCCAGAGCCAATGAGAAACCTCATTTCAACCCAGTGGTGGGAAGAGCCTGGGGACCAATGCCTGAGGTTGCTCTCTAACCTCCACTGAGCACCGTAAACACCTCAACTCCCACCGCCCACGTACAGGGACATGCCCAGTTCAGGGTTCTGAAGTTGCCTCCCACACTGAGACAACCACTCCTGCCATGAACCACTAGCATAGCATGAAGAAACGGTCCCCTCTCTCTCCAGCCTGTGAGTCAGGTAGGATAGAATATAGTTGGGGAGGATGCTGGGGTGCCTTAGCAGTTCAGGGAAGCACACGTTTGACAGTGGCAGTCATAGCAAGGCCAACTAGGAAGAGAGAGAGAAACCTCCTCGTTCCCTGCTGGTTACGACCTTGAGTACTCTTGACACCATAGAAAGCCATCCTGACTTCTCAGAAGGCCCAAGAATGAGACCACAGTGAGTAATGGAGAGGAGAAGCCAGTCTGTGGAGGATACATCTTAATGCCTCTTAAAAGCCCAGACAGGGGAGCTGACTTCTGGATTACATAATGTTGGGGTGGGGGAGAGAGAGAGCCTTGAACCCTGCCTACCCCGGCAGCCATTAAGAACTTGGTGGCTCTTACATTGTCCTAGAGCAATCACACCTGCTGCCAGGAGGGTCTCACAACCCTTCTCTACTTACGTCCTCTAAAGTGGCTGATCTGAGTCCACTGAGCAGCAGCGATGCCCAATGCCCGTGGATGTGCCCAGCTGAGAAGCTCTCAGAACGCATTTCCCCTGGCAGACCTGGTGGAGCCTGGGTGTGTATGAATAACTCAGGACCGGAGCCTAGCTGGTGGGGAGCTCAGAGCTGGCTTTGAAAACACCCTAGGGGCTCTCTGAGTGGCACAGTGAAATGTGGCCACACCGGTTCAGTCTATTTTAAGCTTCGGAAACCGAGGGGGGTGAAGCCGGGTGAACCAGTGAGTTCGTGGGCAGATGAGTTCCAGGCTAACTCTGGGTGGCTCTCAGGTCACCTTGGGCCCCTCTTGTGCCTCTGCACTTTGTTCTTCCTGCTTTCTTTTGGACAGATGGGAGGGACACTCCCTTTAGACAGAAAAAAATGGAGAAAATGTCTGCTAGGAAGCAGTCATTGTCTTTAAGTGGATTTTTTCTCACCTTATGTAATCCACTGCTTTGAAGGGTGTCCAACCACTGTCTCTGTCTCTCACGGAAAGGAATAGAAGCTCAGAGAAAGTAAGGCTTCCTAGAAGTCACCAGTAGAGCTAGTGTTTGAAGCCCACGAAGAGGGCAGCGGTGGGGCACTAGCTTCCCATGTCGGGCGTCTGTGCTCTCTATGGCCATAGCACAGGTCTCATGCCCGGCAGTGGCCAGAACTCCTCTTACCACACGTGAGCTGCATTCACTGAGTTCATCAAATGTCTGCTTCTAACAGCTCCATTGCTCCGATTACAAAGCCAGAGCTTAGTGTCCTAAGTACATTTTCTTTGGTACCACACGGCTTCCAGGTTCTTCCTCAGAGCTCCTTGTTTGAGGTTTGGGAATGGTGGTGATGGAGAAGAGAGCAAAAGGGCAGAGTATCAAATCTACAGAAACACTCAGAATGTGGAACCCAGGAATCACTAACCATTGGCTTTGTCTTAAGTACTTAGGTAATGCCATTTTAGTTTGTATGTGAATGTGTGTGTGAGTACATGTGTGTGTGTGTCTATGTGCGCATACTGTGTATGTGTGTGTATAAGTATGCGTGTGTGTGTGCATGTAAGTATGTGTGTGAGTGAGTGTATGCATGTAAGTATATGTGAGTGTATAGGTATGTGTGTGTATACATTTGTGTGTGCATACTGTGTGTACATATGTATGTAAGTATGTATGTGATTGTGTAGGTGTGTGTGAATGTATGTACATGTGTGTGTGTCTGTGTATGAATGTTGTGTGTATGTATGTATGTAAGTACATGTGTGTGAGAGTGTGTTTGTATGTGTGTGTGTTTGCATGTGTGAGTGTATGTATGTGTTTCTGTGTTTATGTGTGTGTGTATGTGACATGCACGGTATGGTATACATGCATGTTTGCCTTTGAAGGCCTGAGGTTGATGTTGAATGTCTTACTCAGAGGCTCTCTACCATGTATATTGAGGTAGAGCGTCTCATTAGGCCTGGAGTTCCATGTTTTGACTTGTCTGACTAACCAGATTTTCCTGAGATCTCCTGTCACATCCTCCCACACCCCAAGATTAGAACCTGGCTATCATGCCCTCGTGGCTTTTATGTAGGTCCTGAGGATCTGAACTCTGGTCTTCATGTTTGCATAACTATTTCCTACAAAGACATCTCCCCAGCTTAGACAGTGAACTGAAAGTACAGAAAACAGATCTCATTTTAATTCCTCCTTCCATTAGATCAGTGATGAGCACAAGTCTCCTGTGTCTCAAACCTGTCATCTCAGCATGCAGGAGGTTGAAATAGGTGATGACAGGTTCCAAGCCAGCCTAGGTCACATGGTGAGACCTTGTCTCAAAACAAACACAGCCAGGTACTGAGAACATAGAAATGAATAAAACTAGGTTTGCACCCTGCCATTCCCCACACTCTAGAAAGAAGGAGAAATACATGGGTGCCCACCTCTAAAACCGTGTCAGCAGACCAGAACACATGCCACACAGGTTTTCTCTCTCTCTCTCTCTCTCTCTCTCTCTCTCTCTCTCTCTCTCTCTCTCTGTGTGTGTGTGTGTGTGTGTGTGTGTGTGTGTAATAAGCACTGTAGGTGTACATGCATGTTTGCATTTGTCTCTGTTTCATAAAATGTGCTCTGGCTGTGGAGACAGGGTAGAGGGGATGGTGAGATGGGGAACTAGGAAGCTGTGTAGGGAAGAGCTTCCACAGCCAGGAAGACGGCCAAGGCACCATTCAACTGTGCTGAGAAATCACCCAGGACTAAAGATCAGACACTAAGGGGAGACTACAGAGAAAAGCTGGATTTTGAGATGTGTGTGTGTCTGATATAATTTAAAGAAAAACCAGTGGAAAAACCTTTTACCAAAACCTAAAATTATTATAGAGTTGTAATACAATATCTGGCAAAAGCAGCTCAAAGAAGGAAGAGTTTGTTTTGGCTCACACTGAAGGGAAGTCTTGGTGGCAGAACCTGAGGCAGCTGGCAGCTGGTCACATTCTATCTGTCATCAGGAAGCAGAGGGATGAATGCTGGTCTTCAGCTCAGGATTTCAGCCTAGGGGATGGTGCCACCACTGCTCAGTTCAGGATCTCTACCTAAGGAGTAGTGCTACCCACAGTTGCTGGCATTTCCAATTTAATCAAATAATCTAGAAACTTCCTCTCAGACCTGCCCAGGGCTTGTTCCCAGGTGATTCTGAATCCTACCAAGTTGACCACCCATATAAGCCATCTCAGGTATAAAGAATTTGGGGTAAGTAATGAAAACCAACAACCCAGGCAGCTCATGGTGATGGTTTATATATACTCGGCCCAGGGTTGTGATACCATTAGGAGGTGTGGCCTTGTTGGAGTAGGTGTGTCACTGTGGGTGTGGGCTTTGAGACCATCATCCTAGCTGCTTGGAAGCCAGTATACTGCTAGCAGCCTTCAGATGAAGATGTAACTTCAGCTCCTCCTGCACCATGTCTGCCTGAATGCTTCCATGTTCCTGCCTTGATGATAATGGATTGAGCCTCTGTCAGCCAGCCCCAATTAAATGTTGTCCTTATAAGACTTGCCTTGGTCATGGTATCTGTTCACAGCAGTAAAACCCTAACTAAGACACCCAATTGTCGTAATACAACCAGTAAATGATGCGTTTCCTCTTCGTATTTCTCCAAGTTTGCAGCCCCAAGTTAATGTCTTTGGACATGTTTTTCTTGAGTGTTGGATGGTTAAGCAGGAAACATTCTGTGCTCCTTAGAGCTGTGAAGACTCACTTTAGATCCATCCTTATTTCTGATTTTGAAGCCACACTTCTTCAATACATAAAAAGGAGTCAGTTTGACCCAGACTTTGATAGTAAGCGTTTCAGTTCTGTTTGTCCCATAGCTTGGTGCACCCTATTGCCAGAGAAATGATCAGGACAATGGAACACTCTATGTCTTTGTGTCCCAGAAAGCTCATCCCAAGCTGACAGGAAATAACAGGCATTCAAATCAGCCCTTGCTGCGGCTCACTGTTTAAACCCTTGGTGGTGAAAGATTTTTTTTTTTTTTTTAAGCGCTCTAGAGTTTTCTCTGCCAGAGTATTCCCTGGGCATGATTCAGCCTCCTGCCTTGCTCCACAAGGAGTGTCTAGCCTAGAAAAGAAAAGGTAATTGATGAGAGACCCACAGAATAGTTACCTTGGCACTGGCTGGGTCAGAACAATCGACTGTTGGCAAGCCCCACATTCTCCGCAGGCGCGGAGGGAGAAATGAAGCCTTCTTTGGGGAAGGTATGATTCAGAATGTCAGAAATTTTGGTCTTGAATGGAAGGCCCTCGGGGGATATCCAGACAGTGGCCTTATTCTGTGTTATGAGGCTGAAGGGTAATTTTGAGAGGCAAGTTTGGCCTAAGAGCCAAGCCCCTTTGCTGAACTGCCATCTAGGTTAGATGGAGTGTTGGCAAATGTGAGGTCCTGGATTCTTTGGGCACTTCCTGCCCCAGTGGCTGATATGGTAATGAATGAATCCAGTGCATGAGGGAGACTAAAAATGGCCGACAAGGGGGTGGAAAAGGGTGGAAGAGAACAGGGTTCAGGCCAACAGCAAAAGCTACAACACTCATTATCTGCTTCAAGCCTAGAGCAGAAGTGGCCAGATGGGTCCAGTACTGTGCCCCCCACTCTGCCCAGGCTGGTTTTACATCACAATAGCTGCTCTATGCTGAGTGCTGGGGTGTTGTTGTACCCCCTGTGTCCTGGCAGATAGACTTGGAAAAGATTTCTCCTTGGACTTCCGGCTTAGGCCAGCAGCAGGCAAGGGACTCAGGCTGTGTGTTACCCGGGAGGCTAGACAAGCATTTCCCCTGGCAACCCAATCATTCTCACAGAAAGGAACCTCTGCGGGTCCCGGGCAGGACTTTCCAGGCCAGGCCCGGCTGTTGGCACTCCCCGGCCCAGGATTGGGTTCTTTCATGCATCTGGGATAAAGGAGGGACTTTTTACTCTGCACGGGTCACTAGGAGATTTTGTAAGCTGGCATGCTTGCATGACTTCCTGTGGGCCTCACCCCTCTCATCTGTCCCCATGGAAATGACTGTAGGTTGGAGGAAAACAGACAGGAGCCCAGCCCCAGGTTATGCGTCCTATTGGCAAGGGCAGACGCTTGGTTAATGTTCTGCACTGTAACGGAGCTTTTGAAGTTCCGTAATCTCTCTAAAAAGAGACAGCAAGAATTTAATAGCTTTTTTTTTTTAGAGGAAACTACTGATAAAGAAACTGTGACATAAGCAAAGAAAAATGTAAGTGCTTTAAGAGCAAAACAAGCAGCCAATAGGGAAATGCCGTAAGACCTGACCCGTAGTGTGCCTGAGGAGCAGTGCATGTCCGCTCACACAAAGGGGAGACTCTTGTTTGCAAGTTGCCTTTATGCAAAGATATAACTTAGTGAGGGAAAGGAATTATAATTACTATTATTAGGGGTTGTTTTGTTTGGTTTGGTTTGGTTTGGTTTGGTTCAATTCAGTTTGTTCTTCCAAAATAGCTCTTAAATAGAATGTCCCAGGGCAACTTAATCTCTTATGTCAACATACAGCCTACACAGTCCCAACAGACACACCTAGGCCTGAGAGGCTTGCCCACTTTCGAATAAGGAAGTCAATCCTCCTATCAGCTGACAGCACAGTCCACTTTCAGAGCTCACAGGCTTTCCTGGGTTGGCCACTGAGTCCTGCAGCCAGGGAGGGACAGGATCCAGAGGCTGGAAAGGCAGGAAGAATGTCAAGAGGGCAAAGGGCCTTCGCCCCTAGCTGGCCAAAGGCTCCAACACCCATGAGTCTTGAGAATTCTAGCACATTTTGCACGGGTGTGGGGTTGCTTACACAGCATGGCTTCCACACAGAGGTCAAGTCTGATCAGAACGACAAACCACGGCCTCTCCCTTCCCAGCGGTAAACAAAAGAAACCCCATTCACAATAGAAACACATCTTAACCCCTTGGCCCATGGTCTTGTGTCATTTGATTTGAATCCTATTTGAGAACCTATGAACCATGTCACACTATCATCTCATTTACTGAAACAGACGCTCTTCAGTCTTTGTTGTTTGCTTTGGAGACAGGGCCTCACTATGTACCCCTGAGTGGCCTGACACTCTCCCTACCTGGAGATCTTCCTGCCTCTGCCTGCTCAGTGCTGGGGTCACTAAGGTGCGTCACTCCACACAGGGCTCTTTGAGATTCAATTTGAGAGATGCCAAAATTGCATCATTGCTACTAAACCATCTGTATGGCTCCCCTTTGAGAAGGCCACACCCACAATTAGGTGCACTAGACCCTCCCTTTCTCTTAATTTCATGCTTAAGTTTCTGCTGACATCTTTGCTTAATGGAACCCCAACTGCGTTCCACACTGGTGCACACTGAAACCCATTCCCAAGGGGTAGTCAGAAACCTCATCTTCGCTGAGCAGAGGTCTCTAGAAAGGGTCTCTCAGGCTGCTGCAGGCAGAATCTAAAGCCACCATTAGATCCTTCCTTTTTAAACAGAGTAGCGGAAACCAAAGAGGGAGTGAACTGATTGCCTCTCAACTCAAAAATGGCAACTCCCGAAAGAAAAAGCAATGCTGTTTACAGAAGAATGTGGAAGAGGACCGTGTGTTCAGAAGTCACGGATTCACAACAACCTCTATGCCATGCAGCACTGGAGGAGCCTTCTCACCCCCTACCCCCCCCCACATGCCCCTCTCCCTGTCTACTGGTGCTGGGGCAGTGCCTACTTTTGAGCATCTCTGTGGTTCTAGTTCATGCTGGGGCGCAATCAACAGAAATCCTGGCCCAGCGAATGCATCCTTTGGGAAGACTGAGGACCACAAAGTAGTCATCAGTTAGTGATCTTGGGATAAAGAGGGACCCAGAGTAAACATCTTCACTAAGACTGAAGGTGGCACTTTGAGGTATTTTAGACATCCTTTCCTTCCCATGTTAGTGAACTACCGATTCCCAAGAGCCCATGGGTGATGAATGACCCGGAAGATTTCTGGCCATATTCAATTCACTCTGCTTCAAATCCTCCATAAGATTCCAGGCTCATGGTACTGGCTAAGGGGAGGGACTGAAGGGGAAGTGATTGCGTTTGATGTGACTGTGTGAATGGAGACATCCAATATCATCTCCATGGAGACGGAAGAGCAGGGTCAATGGGCTTAGACAGCGGAGATGGAGTTGGTTTTGGATTCAGGATAGGCATGTTAATAGCAGATTTCACCTTTCCACAGCACTTGCTACTAATGCATACATTTGGCTGCATGCCCCAGTTGCACTATATAAGAGAAATGTTCCGCATACCCACAGCTGTGCCCCCTACCCCTAATCCAAAGGAAGTGTCCCTTTCATTTTAAACATGGGCTTCTTGGTCCCTCTCCTTAAGTTCTAGCAAGTGTGAAGACTGTAAACTCAAGTCTGCTCTTATCAGACTTGCCCTCTCTTGCTGCCCTGGGCCTGACCGTCGCTGTCCTTGCAATTTCATATCATATCATGCAAGGAGAAGGAAGAAGAGGAGGAGAAAATGGAGGAGGAGGAGGAAGAAGAGGAGGAGAAGGGAAAGAAAGGGGGAGGAGGAAGGAGAGGAGGAGGGAGAGGATGAGGAAGAGGAGGAAGAAACAAAGATAAAAAGCCTGTTTGTACTCAGTTGCAGATCATGATTCAGACAGAAGTTTGGTAACCCTTGAGTCTGATGCCCACTTCGGTCATCAGTTGAAGTAGAGGACAGAGGTCATCTCAGTTGGCAGGAGGCAGTTGTGAACTAAGGCACACTCTTTCAAAAGCGCTCACTGTAGAGAGAGATATGGATTTGTGCAGATCAGTATTAATCAATATAAGATTTGGTGCTGTGAGTTGCCCAAGGACCAACTCTTTCTCTTAGAGAAGATATTTATTGTTCCTGGCCACAGACGTTCCTGGGAGCCAGGGGTGGCTAACTGGTGAAGCTTCACTTCCGTCCTGCAGTGACTGGTCCAGGGGTGAGCATGTGACAAAATCTACAGCTGAGTTCTTCCTTGAGCTTTTTAACAATGAATATGGAAGAGAGCAATTGATTTCCCGTGTGATCTTGGATCAAGGCTCATGTCCGCCCTCCACGAAGGAAAACCGTGTGAATCAGAGGTGGGGTGAGAGCCAGGCACCTCTTCCTCCTCACCGCCTCACAGTCAACTCCACCCTCACATTACTTCAGAGGCTCTCTGAGCTCTTTCTCCCCATCCTCCCTCCTCTCTCTTCCTCTCTTTGCTTAAGCCAGTTTAAGTGGACCTTCTCCTGTAACCAAGGGAGTTAGGAATGAAAACAAATCCTAAAAGGGAGTCATTGAGACAAAACATTTGTCAAAGAATGAGCATAACTCTGAAGTCACAGAGAGGAGAGAGACAGAGACAAAGAGACAGACAGAGACACAGTCAGAGAGACAGAGACAAAGACACAGAGAGACAGAGTCAGAGAGGCATACAGAGGCAAATAGACGCACAGAGAGAGACACACAGAGAGAGAGATAGACAGAGAGAGATGGAGGACAGGAGAGGAGAGGCACTAGAATTCAGGGGAAACTTCATGGCAAGCATGTTTGAACTGGACTTGAAGAGGACATAAGTAAAATGATAAAGGCGGGTCTGGGGAGGCCTGGAACGTACTGAGTAGGGCAAGGGAGGACTGAGGAGGGCAAGGGAGGACTGAGGAGGGATAGGGAGGACTGAAAAGAAATAGGGAGGACTGAGGAGGGCAAGGGAGGACTGATGAGGGATAGGGAGGACTGAGGAGAGATAGGGAGGACTGAAAAGAAATAGGGAGCACTGAGGAGGGTGAGGAAACACTAAAGAGGGATAGGGAGGACTGAGAAGGGATAGGGAGGACTGAAAAGAAATAGGGAAGACTGAGGAGGGCAAGGGAGGACTGAGGAGGGATATGGAGGACTGAGGAGGGATAGGGAGAACTGAAAAGAAATAGGGAGGACTGAGGAGGGCGAGGGAGGACTGAGGAGGGATATGGAAGACTGAGGAGGGATAGGGAGGACTGAAAAGAAATAGGGAGGACTGAGGAGGGTGAGGGAGGACTAAAGAGGGTTAGGGAGGACTGAGGAGGGATAGGGAAGACTGAGAAGGGATAGGGAGGACTGAGAAGGGATAGGGAGGACTGAGAAGGGATGGAAAAACTGAGGAGGGATGGGAAGGAGTGAGAAGGGATAGGGAGGACTGAGGAGGGATAGGGAGGACTGAGGAGGGATGGGAAGGAGTGAGGAGGGATAGGGAGGACTGAGGAGGGATAGGCCTAGAATGTATTTGTTTGGTTGGTTGTGGGGGGGGAGGTGCCACAGTGCGTATTTGAAGGTCAGAGAACAACTTCTGGGAGTCAGTTCTCTCCTTCCATCATGTGGTCCTGGGGATTGAACCCAGACCTTTAGTCTTGGCAGTAAGTAGCTTAATCTTTGAGACATCTTACTGGTGCTAGGCCCAGAATAATTTTAAAGCTCATTTGGCATTAAGTGTTGGTTTTAAAACTCTAATGGGAACAGAAATTCTCTCTCAAGAAATATGTATACACGCACATATAAAGTGTTTGCATAAAATTCCCAGAAAATTCTATCTCCTCCTGAAACCCCTGTGGTCTACTTGTTGCTGAGTATTGGGATCTTCAGTAGGGGATTCATTTTTTCCTTATTTCAGCTTCATGTGATGGCCCTGTGTCCACACTGTGCAGACACAGCTTCATGTGACAGGCCTTTCTCTCCTAGTGCCTTGTCTCTATGTGTCTGTTGCTTTTCACTGTGTTCCTTTGCCTTGAGGTACTATTTGTAGGACTCTTTTTGAAGCCTAGAATGAAAAAGCTGGGGTTTGCCTCCCCTACAAAAAGCAAAAGCAAAAGCAAAAACCCACAAAAAAGAGAAGAGTTGTCCTGATGTCTGTCAGGAACGTAGAAACTCTACTAAACCCGGACCACTTAAATTAACATATGGTTTGAGGTGGGTTTTTTTCTTTTTTGACTATTCAAATTATACAAATGAGGGGCATTGTCCTAGACTAAATCATGCACCAAAAGGCAGACTGTGTCTAATCCCCGGCTCTAGGAGTGCTACCTTATTTGGAAAAAGGGTTATGCCCATAAAATTAAGATAAAGTGTTTCAGGATGACGTCATGAAGATAATGTGGGTGAATCCGGGACCCGAAATCTAATGACAAGTGCTCTGGTGGCAGTCGGAGTGCGTAGGAGCCGGGAACGGACTATCCCCAGAGTTTCCTCAGACACTGCAGCTCTGCTAACACCTTGATTTTAGAGTTCTGGCTTCCAGAACTGTCAGATGATAGACTTACCATTCTATCAATCCAATTTGGGTGGTGGTCTTAGCAACCATTTGACAATAATACATTGCAGCCCATGTAAAGATTTGCCTGCTATTCCAATTTTTCTAAGGCTTTCTCTCCACCTGCCCTACTCAGCACCAACCCAATATTTCTTGCTGTTTGTTCTTGGAGCAGGGAATACCAAACAAAATTCCTGAAAGCCACTTGCCTACAGTTAGCTGCAGGTCCACAGACTGATGATTTAAGTTTCTTGGTCAGAAACAGGACAGTTTATTACAATGAGACCAGTGGCCAGTGTACCTGAATCTGTGTATCCCCAATAACTATTGAGAGACACAAGAGAATCAAATACTAGCCTGTGCACACAGTGGGTCACAAAGAGATTCAAATACTAGCCTGTGCACACAGTGGGTCACAGACAGAATCAAATGCTAGCCTGTGCACACAGTGGGTCACAAAGAGAATCAAATACTAGCCTGTGCACATAGTGGGTCACAGACAGAATCAAATGCTAGCACAAATGGGTCACAGAGAGAATCAAATGCTAGCCTGTGCTAGTAGGCTTTACCTATTGATTTTCATAGAGGGGTTTCTTCCAAATGTGACCAATTTTGGCATCTTACTCATAACCAATATGCTGTATAATAGTTTTATATAAATTCTGTGATGGATAATTGCAGATTTCTTAATATTTCCATGATACTAGTCTCAATATGGAGTGTTCATAATAGAAGCAGTCAAATTTAAATTTAGAAGTTTCCCACTCGTATGTGTATTCACTTGGGGGAGAGAGAGAGAGAGAGAGAGAAAGAGAGAGAGAGAGAGAGAGAGAGAGAGAGACAGAGACAGAGAGAGACAGAGAGAGAGAGAGAGAGAGATGTTGCCATGTGCCATGGCATCTGGGTGGTGGTCAGAGGAAAACTCTGGAAAGTTGTTTTTCTCCTACCACGTGGGTTCCAGGGCTCAGTCTCGCGTCCTCACAGGCTTGGCACCTTTGCCTGCTGAGCCATCCTGCTTGCCATACATTTTCTTTTTATTTCCAGTGCTGGGTACTGAACTAGGCAAGCACTCTGTGGCTGTCCTGGACCTTTCATCCTGGCCAAGTGGCCATTCTCTGCTCCCTCGAGGGATGCCACCTTTGTGGGGCTTGTCTGTAAGCTCTCGTGCTCTTGGGTCTGAGGGGAGACACTGTTCTTTTCTAGGTGAACCTGTTGGTGGTGGGGGGTGCTCTTCTGGTTGTACCTGTCACAAGCACTACCTCTAGAACAGAGGGAGTCAAGCATCTGCCTGCAAGGTGTGCACCGTGTCAGAGTTCCATGAGAGAGCAGTTTTCTGATGAGCTGGGGTGGGGTGGGGTGGGGGGGCGCAGGAGGTGTCGAACTCACTCTTGCTCTGCAGACATTAGTTGTTGCCCCATAGCTCCTGCTTCCCTGACTAGGACAGCTCACAACGGATGCTGACGCCCACAGTAACGTGGTGGTGGAAGACTCCATACATAACAAAGTGCTTATGAGAGAACCTCACAGGCGGGGTCGGCCCACTGCTCACAAACCATGAAGAGATTTAGTGCAATTCCTTGTGGCCATGGCCTTGTGATGCTTTTGGAGCAGCGTTCAAAGAGCTTCCAAAAGAGGAGTTTGCTAATATCTGGAGCAGCCAGGGCCTCATTAGAAACAAAGCCCACCACTTCCCAGGATGTCACTTTGAAGAAGGCCTACTTATTTGTACCTAGGTGTCAGGAGGGTGGTAAAACAGAGCTGCACTGGCTTCTAACTCTGACCTCTTTACCAAAGCTAGAAATATGCATTGAGGAAGAACCTAGGCAGAGACACAGAAGAGGGTCCAAGAGGGAAAAGAACAGCTGGGCTGTGACATCCTCTGGCAAATGGAATCATCACACCCACAGAGCCTCTGTGGTCAATGTCCTACTCAAGACTGAAGTTAGAGCAGAAGGGTTAGGGTTTGGGAAAACCCACGCCATCTCCATAGTCAGCTATTCTCTGAAGCGCTCTCCGGCCTATTCTGAACTGACAGCTTGGGTGAGGTGTGGGATGGGAAGCCAACAGACTTGAATCAAGTTCTAATTCATCTCAACAAAAATGTCTGATTCATATACTCTCATTAACTTCTTTTTATTATCTTGTGTGTGTGTGTGTGTGTGTGGATGTCTGGCATAGGTGTGTGTAGATACGTGAGCACGTGTGTACAGCACAGATGCTCACATGTAGCTTTTAACAAGGGTGCTGGGGGTTGAACTCAGGGCCTCATGCTTCTGTGACAAGCACCTTGCTGACTGAGCTGTCTTTTCAGCTCTGGTTCCCCCGAGTCTAACAACAAATGACCAAACCAAGAGTCGAAGTCAATGAAAAGTAGTAAAGTCATTGATTTATTAGAGGGAGATTGTAAATCCAAACTGCCTTTGTTAAACAAAGCAAAAACATTTCAAAACTTAGCATTTAACCTTAAACAAACCCAAACACTGAGATTTGAACCTTCTTTTCCTTCCCCTTTCCCCCATTTTATTTTTGAGAGCAAACATGTGTTTCCCCATACGTCAGCAGTCTAGGCAAATGCTGAGTTTGAGGCAACCGAAGGGCATGAACTTGAACTAAAGTTTGAAAAATATAGACTGTCCTAGATAACATCTCGAGATTGGGAGACATTTTGATGTAGAGTTTAGCGCAAGTCTTTTCTCTGCTCTGGAAGCAGGGAGAAGTAGCTTACATTCCCAAAGTGGGGAAACGTCTCTAATTGAGCCAAATCCCAGGTTTCCCAAGACTTATGTTGATTATTTATCTTGGGTCAGGGAGGAATTCCAACCTTGGGTTGGAAGGTGAGGGAGCAGGGCAAAGGTACCTCCAGAAATGGAACCTGTAGGCCTCGCTTCGAGTTTTCAAGAAGTGGACAATGACCCTGGGTGACTGAGGGTTAGCATGGGTCAGTGTCACCGAGAGATAAGATTTAAAAAGAGATGGTGACAAAGAAAGAAGTGAAAAAGAGAGAAAACTAGCCAAGCATATCCCAGAGCCAACAAAGGAGCCCATGAGTCCTTCCTGTTGGAATTGAGGGTTTGAACCTTCAGGACTAGTCTGAGCGATGTGGCTCAATGGGGTCTGGTCTCACCTGGGAAGTCAAGGGCAGCTTCCAGCAGAACTTGGAGCAGATGCAACTGTGAACTGCAGTTCTGTGGGACCCTTGACAGGATTGTTCCCTTTGGGAACTGATGAACTTCAACCAGACAGAGGACAGAGTTTTGGGGCCAGGCATCAGACTCCCAGCATGTGCCCTTCTTCTTGGACATGCCACCCTATGTAGCAATGGCTGGCCAATGAATGTACCCCAGCCTTCCACCAGGTTCCCCCTGATTCTCTGGCTCTGGCATTAGAAGGTTTTCCCAGCCATCATTCAGGAAGATTGTCCCTGTGCTGGTCACCACGCCCCCTGCCCAAGCAGAGATCTGCCTGGAGGTCTCGTCAGCCTCCTGGAGATGTTCCTCGTCTTCAAGACCAACTTAACTCCAGGGCAAGAGGTTTTATCCAGTAAGAAATTTACAACACTGCCCATGTCGGCTGGGTGACAGCTCAGAGGGTAAGGTGGTTACTGTGCAAGCCTGAAGACCTGAGTTCGATTCTTGTGTCTCTCTCTCTGTTGTACAGCATTTCCCCCTCACATTGAAATTCTCCATTGAGAGCCGCCAGTGCAAGTTACACAGTGAGACCCTGTCTTACAAAGCAAAAAACCGAACCAAAAGCCAAAGACATTTGTCTAACAACTTTGTTTTTATTTTGTGTAGTATGTGTGTCGGGATTTGGCTAGAATTTATAGCTTCAGGGTAAGACATACTCACAATCCTCTTTCTCTGTTAGAAGCTACCAGTACCTGAAGAAAACAACTGAGGAATGAAGAAACTTAGGTCAGTTCACGACATGGAGTGGCACCTTCTTGGCTACCAGAAAGGAAGAGACTTACCTTTCCAAACATTGAACCTCCTGAAGGTGAAAGAAAGAGCGGAAGGAGGGCAGTGTCCTCTGCAGGCCTTCTGTGGAACGAGCATCAGGAGAGGTCTGTGATGAGTGGATGGTCCACGGGCTGTGGCTCTTCCCAGAGGTTGGCGGGCAGCAGCTCTGGTATCTGTAAACCTCCCTGCAGGCTGGGGCCAGGGCAGCGTCCGCATCGTGTGCCAACCGAACTTACAAACTAGATTTCATCGCAGAAAACCTCAAGGACTCACACAGCTGGCATTCTAGACCGAGGAAGGCACAGCCCAAGGCCACTCTGTGGGCCAAGTGGAACAGCAGCTCCAGTTGCCCACCGTCTCTGGGCTGCTGTGTGCAGCCGAGCTAACTGTTGGGGAAAACCTTGCAAAGCCAGCTGAGGTGTGGGGGCCCACGGCTGCAGGCATTGGCTGAGCGCACGCCTCCTGCACTGCATAAGGCAGGCGAAGAAGACCTGGTTCCTTCCTGGAGGGTTTCTTCCGGGAGAGTCATGGCTGACACCCAAAGAGAGTGCCGCTCTAAGAGCATGCTCCAGGGCACGCTCTGGTCTGCCTTTTGTGGACCACAAGCGACTGAAAGGATACTCTTGTTTCCGATCACACCCTTGAAGGAAGTCAAGGCGGAAACTCGAACAGGTGCGTGCCCCGGACAGGGACTTGAACAGACATTATGGAGGCCCGGTGCACACTTGCTTGTCTTGCAGGCTCACGTGCCGTTCCCGAGGCACAGTGCTGCCTGCCCACAGTCCTCCACATCGGTCCTCAATAAAGGCAGTGCCCCACAGCGGCCCACAGCCAGACCCTCAGGCCAGTCCGAAGGAGTCGGTTCCTCAACTGAGACTCCCTTTTTCCAGGCAACTCTAGTGGGTGTCAAGTTGACAGTCAAGATTATGTTCCAGTTGCTTTGGTGGAGAAGGTAATTTTTAAAATGCTGACCCTGGGAAGGGTGGCTAGAGATGGGGATAGGGCATTAGGACTTCCCTGAGCTTCGGAACAGACTTGTCTACATAGTTCCAGTCAGGTGAGAATAAACAAGGCCGCCTCTGTCAGAGGACAGTGGGAAGGAAGTGTGACCTTACCAGCTCCCTGCTGAAAACATAGCTGGACGACAGAGCAAGCTGTGTGCTCAATGACTGACAGTGACACTTTATTTAGTAATCAAGGGGGGGGGGACAGTCATAAGCATGGGCCTTGCCTCCTCTCAGATGCATGACACTCCACAGGGCTTCACTAGGTTGTGGTGAACTGACCCTAAAGATTCCCAAGGAAAAGACCTCCAGGAAATCGGATGTAGACGGATTACTGGAAGGTCAGCTAATTAGGGGTCAGCTAATTAGGGTGGGGTGACTTTGCTGCCGATCTGTCAGGTGTGATGAGCGACACACAGGTTTTGAGGAGCAGTAACCACCTGCTTTCTGAGACACTCCCTCAGCTTCAGCCTTTCCATCTGCCAAAAAGCAAGCCCTGTGCTAAAAGTGAGTCTGAAAATTTCCTCACAGAGTTGTCTTGGTGGGGCCAGTGCCACGCAGCATACCAGCAGGATTAATTGTTCTTAGGGTTTCTGTTTGCAAACCCCGCCCCCTAGCTTCTTAAACACCCCCCAAGGTCCTGTTTAGTGTGGATCAATCTATTGTAATGTAACTCCAGGGTGCTCATTTGAGAATGGGCTCTAGGAGCTAATTAAGAAGGGGATCACCAGCCTACTGCACCCCCAAATGAATCAGAGATATCTCCAAGTAAGGAAAACGCTATTGAAGTTCCAAAAGCCTAGAAGGGAATTGCCTGAAAAGCCAATTTGATTTTGATCTGAAGGAGAATTCAACCAGGATACAGAGCCCTGGTCTATCTACTGTAGACACCCCAAGAACCAACCGGAAAAGTCAATAGCAAACAGAGTCCGTGATCTGACTAGTTACACTGACAGAATTTACTGTTATTTTAGCACCTGCTACCCGGACAAACTCATGACCTTGTGAACTGACCTGTGAAATGACATTGATTTAATACAGGGCATAAGAATGTAAAAATTAACCCAGGGACAGAAATTCCACCTTTCCTCTGCTCAAGCAGAGTGCTTCACGACTGACCAGAGACTTTGTTAAAAAGAATATTTAAAATGTATCATTTGAGAGCTTCCTACATGTATACAATGTATCCTAACCATATCTACTTCCGGCTCCCCCCAACACATCTCCCTCCCTCCTTCATAACCTCCTCTTTTTATTTTTTATAACTGGCTGAGCCCAGTTAGTGTCGCCCACATGCACACGGGGCGTGAGGCCACCCACCGAACCATGAACAGCCTATCAGCGGCTGTACTTCTGAAGAAAAAATGACTCCCCTCCCAGTGGCAGCTGGCAGTAGCTCCTCGGCCAAAGGTGGGGTGTTATGAGCCCTCCCCAGTTTAGGCTGGAATGTTGACCGACTTGAGCCCCTGTAGGGCTCGCATGCCAGTAACTATATACAAAGCCATGTCGAGTCCAGAAAACAGTCCATTCACAGCACTCCTCCTCTGGCCGCTCTGTTCTTTCTGCCCTTCTTTCAAACATTTCCGAGTGTTGGTGGGGGCGGGGAGCACTTGTCACTTCTGCCTAGCACTGTGACCAGTAGAAGTGTCTGTGTTAACTGCTCTCCATTGCAGAAAGAAGCTTCTCTGGCCAAGCTTGAGAGCAACACTAATCTATGGTTTAAACAGAAGAATTTAGAAGGCAGTTAGACTTGTCCATTTTGCAAAACAATAATAGTACCTACCAGCTTCCTCCTGGCTTCTGACTTCGGCAACCATGACTTTTGACTCAGTTTCCCTCCTGTGGAGTAGGCCTCCAGTCCAAGAGAGTGGTTGGTTACCCCCATACTTGCCCACCAACTTGTAAAGAAACCATTTTTACTTGAATAGTCTGGCTTCTTGTAATCATCCTCAGTGCAGTCTCTCCGGGAAATCCTGTTTTCTACTCTCCTGGGACAACGTTGACCTAAGCCTGAGAGGAAATCTTGCAATGCCAGACGGTCTATACGCACACTTTAAAAATGCCAAAACCACCACCAACCAAACCAAACCAAACCAAACCAGCTATGAATGATGGCACAGACCTGAAATCCTAGCTTCTTGGGAGCCTGAGGCAGGAAGACAGGAAGATCAACATTTTAAGACCTATCTGGACAACTGTACCTCAAAACAGAAAGCAAAATCAAGTCCGGAGATATCTTAGTGGGCCCAGTTCTGATTTCTGATCTCCAAACTCTAAGATAATGTGTTTTAAGCCACAGAATTGTTTCTGACTTGGTAATGAATATATTAGATGACCAATCTAGGGCCCTGGTCCAAGCTGACATGCCCTCGAAAGCTATAAAAGCAACCGCATGTGCACTTGGAGGTTGCTCATGACTGATGTATGGGGAAACCTGGGACTCTTGTGAAACATTGCTGAGGGTTTCCACATAATGAGAATTTACTTATTTGAGGCTCAAGGCTTTGTTTAAAATTTTATACATTTTTAAAAAATGAACATCTAAAATCAAAATTAAAGCCTTATTAATTAGATAGATAATATTATCTGTTTGTATAGCATAAATACCTTCTTATATCTTCCTTATACACTGCTTAATATTTACATATACAGTGCACACACACGTGCCACCCAACTGAAATGAAACATGTTAAACTTTACTTAACATCTTCCTAACACATGGGAAAACTCCTGGCTTTGGGATTTAACTATTACCCAGCTCTATGGTGTTACTCTTGTGTTTGAGCACCAGAAAACTACCACGACCTACAGATTTTCTGGCAATATCTTAATTTTAAATATTCTGTACTCTTTCCTTATTTTCGTCAAACTGCGTTTCCTGTATTTTCCCCTCCAGCTCAAATACTATGGTCAGTGGTTGTAAAAATCACTGTTTTGACAATAAATGTCCCCAACCCACTGACTTACAGGCAACTCTAAACTATGCCTTTCCTGCTTACTTTAAAAAGAAATAAAATTTTTTTACAGCTTCTTGTTATTTTTCAACCCTGACAAAGAACTTTCTGCATAGGTTTCTGTTTTTCGGTCAGTAAGTTGACTTGTGGGTTACTGGCAGGGGAGATAAGACGCCAAGGCCTCAGGATGTTGACTGACACTGGTGTTAGTAGTTGACCTCTGACAGGGCCTGGATGGAACTTAAATCCCTCAGCACTTGAGCTTTTGACCTGGCAGGCCCGTCACTCCGCTTTCAGCTTGAGTCGTACCTTCCAACCAACCAAACAACGCTCCAACACAGTTGTCATCTCCCGTCTCCGTCCTATAATGTTTCGTTTGCAACCCAGTATCAAAAGACTCAAAGCAACACAACCGTTTTCAAAGGGCGCTTGAGAAGTTCCATGTCTTAGACGTCTTCGAAGCCGCTAAGGTCACCACCAGCTCAATCGATTTCATTTCTAGTGGGCGATCTGGCTGGAATCGGTTCAACTCTGCACATAAACTTATTGACTATTTTATCCGTAGCCCAATTACAGATCCATGGCTACCAATCATACTTAAGACAAAAAAGTGTCATCAAGTCTATGGGTTTAGAGCTAGTCTCTTCTGAGTTTACTTCGCTTGGCTACAGCAGGAAAGGGTTGGAGCGTGTGCGTGTGCACTTGCACACGAGTGTGTGTGTGTGAACTGGGTAGGACTGGAGGAGTTCTACTCAATCAGGTCTATATGTGCGTGTGTAGCATGTGCATATTTCTATGTTTTTGTTGTTCTGTGACTGTAATCTGGTATGAGAGTGCACATGTACATGTGTGTGTATAGTATGTGCACTTGTACAACTGAAGGGAAAAAAGGAAGAAGGGAAAGGTAAAAGCAGACAGAGGCATTCTACAGCAAGAGTTAGTAATAAGGACAGCTACAAGTGACCACGGCCAAAGACAGAGAACAGGGGACAAGAAGACAGAACACAAGAAGAAAGACCAGGTCAGGAGCAATGCCCCCTCTCTCCCCCTGTGTGAAAGACAGTGGACACAGAAGCTTTCAGGCAAACAATGCCTCCTTTGTCGGTTTTTCTGTCTCATTGTCTGCAGAGTCTGAGGCAGTCTCCTCGGAAGGTGGGTCTGTCCATTTCTATAACCTTGACAATCCCCGGGTTTAACGTTTCCTAACAACTAGCAACAGCCAACAAAGGAAGTCACCTTGTCCTCTGCCTCAACAAGGTAAACAGTACCTGCTCCCAGTCTGCCCCCCCCCGTCCCCCACTGCCCCCAGATCACATACAGGTGGGGACAGGGCCTTGCAGTGGAGCTGGAGCTGGGAAGGTGGGACTGAGGAAAATGAGTCTGAAACAAATGACAGCCAGCCTGGCACTTAGTGCTGAGCCGTGACAGAGAGGAGGAGATCACACACGGCACATACATGCCTCTAGCAAGAAGGCTGGGAGGAGGACTTCGGACTGCTGTGCTGCTTAGAAAGGAGGCTTTCCCTGTTGGGTTTGGGTCTCCTTGTAGCAGATGGGGTTACACTTGCTTAGGTTTCTGGTTCCCAAAGTCCTTGAGAGATTCTCAAGAGGTCCAGAGAGTCCTTTGAGCACCTGTGGGAGAGGCTGAGTGAGACTGGGTGAGGCAGGTTACAGTCTTCCTGTGGTATCAACCTGGTCTGCCTTGGTTTGAAGATCATTAGTCTTTCCCTCTGGGACCGCCCCAGCGCTAGCACCTTATGACCCTATGGAAAGTAACTGTTAGAGATGCTTTTGTCGAGGCCATGAGACAGTTGACAGTGAAGTTCAGGAGAGGAGTCTCCTTGATTCCTGTAATGTAAGGTCTTCACTGTCTGGTTTCTAGCACAGATATTATACCCTTAGATACTGACTCCTGGAGAATGAGAAACCCAGCCACCATGGACTGGCCAAACTGGCAGGTCTGGTATTCAGTAATGAAGATGCGGAGACGTCTCTACCACACGAGTTCTGTGCTGCCCTGCTGCTGGCTAGTCCTGAAAGAGCAGAGGGAAGCCCAGATGAGATGGTCAAGTTCTCCAGTGTGACAGTGGCCGTGCCTCCCTTCTTTCCGGCCTCATGCTGTCTTCTCTACAGCTTCTCAGATGGCCTTGTCCTATCCTAACACACCACCCACTTTGTCAACAAACTGCTCCGCTCTCTCAGAGCCCCACACATAAGTCAAGTGTAAATTTAAGCTATTTATAATGTCACCGCAGGTCGGCCACTGTGTATCCTGTGAGGATCGTAAATCAAGCAAACAACAACAACAACAGCAGCAACAAAACCCAGAGAGTCATTAGTCAAGTTTTCTTCAGCCATTCTCTTTGCTTCAGGAGCTACAGGGCAGAGTCAGGAGCACCTCCCTCTGGGATGAATGGCTTGGGCGAAGGCACTCACCACTGGACTACCCTATCACTACCACCTACCAAAGGACCATAGGCTTGAACAACAGGTGGATGAATCTGTCAAATCCAAACAAAAATACCAGAAAACCAGAAACAACAAAAACCCCCTTCAGCCTGTTCCAGCAGATTGTGAAGCAAAAGCAGATGCACACGGCTGAGCTATCGCACATCCAAGAAGATGCTAAATGCTTAACTGTCTGCCTGATTCTTACTGGTGTGGAGTTTTACAGGCAGCCAGCTCGCACATGCAGTTATTTCTCTCTGGTTTCTAAGGAAGCACCATGTGCATGTTTTCATGTCTACTATAAAGTTGCCTCTTGGTAAATCACTATTTACCTTAAATATCAGACTCCTTTTTCACACTGGAAAGTTCTTCCCTGGAATCGTCTCAAAGCCAGCAAACCTCCTCCTAATTGGACTGTAGTTTATTTCTGTCTCTAGCAACAACCACTTCAGACCGCTAGCATGTGGGTGGTTTGCGTACATGTGTCCTGCAGATGTTGCACTCCTGCAGGAGACAGCCAGATGCTCTCACCAGGCAGGGCCATCCTCCCAAGACGGTGTGATGTGAGAAGTCAGCTCCACTAAGGGAAGTGGCAGCCGGGTGATGAGTAGGCTCGGAAGGCTCTCTTGCCCTCAACGATGTCATGGCAACCACTTGAGAATGCTCCAGAGGCCTCAGGTTGCAGCTCAGCTTTACCCGAGAAAGCTGCCTTAGTTCCTTCACCACGGAAGGCTGTCTTCATCACAGCTCACATGTCTGGGGATCCTGACTCAGCTTCTGCTCTGGCCCTGGACTTAAAACAATGTAGAAGTTTATCCCAGCAACATGGCTGCTCTGGCAAGGGATCATCGCATCCAAAGACCTAGATCTTTGTGATCTGGCTGGAATGTAAACACTGCACACTTCTAATCTCTCTTGCTGAAATACAGACATGCTCTTAGTACACATACTTAAGGTAAAGTTCATTTGTAGAAAGAGGCAGCCATGTCTGAAAGTGACGTCTAACTGAGGGGCAGACAAAGTGATGCATCAGAGAAAGACTTGACAGAAGGAGCTAGAGATAGAATATGGCCAACGCTCACCAGAACATCACAGGAAAGAGGCTATTTAAGAGCAGCACAGTGAGAGAGTCAGTCAGGAGTCAGTGCGGTGAGTGCAGTGTGTGGAGCTGAGTTTGTCCGTTCACGCAGTTCAGGGCAGGTCAGCAGAGGTGGGTGAAGCCAGAGAATAAGGAAGAGCTAGATTAGAGCAGATTGCCAGAGTTAGTTTGAGGCCAAGCAGAGCATTTCAGTGAGAAGCTGGGAGAAGCCAGATGGAATCAGTCAGCTTGGCAAGGAGTTCAAGCCAGAACAGCTGAGTTGAAACAACCAGCCACATTCCAGAAAGAACTAGAGAGAGTGAAGTTATTCAGCAGTAAGCCTCTGAGATGACAATGACATCAGATGAATAAAACATACTTTTATAAAACAGTGCATGAACTCAAGTTTCAATGGTCCCAGAGAGCCACAGGTCTGAGGTCCCTCTTCTTCACTTGCTTTCAGAAGTTCACCTTGGCTGGTAGAAGCAGGTCACAGGTGTCTACTCAGGCACAAAGCAGGGAGACAGAAGGTCTTGAGTATGTGTGCCTTGACTTTAGTGAATGGACTCTCCCTAGGGTATGATCCTTTGCTTGAGGACCAGTTTTGGTCCCTGTAAAGAGAGAACTGACTTTCTAATGTTATCCTATGACTTACACATTCACAGTATGACATACCTGTGCTTGTGCCTGCACAGATACACACACACACACACACACACACACACACACACACACACACCATAACAAAATTTTTAAAAAACTGAATAAAGAAGACTCCACAACCTCTAAAATAGCATCACTAACTGGGAACAAACTTCAGATACACAAATTTTACATCCATCCCATAAGAGCCTCCATCACTGACAGGTTACAGGCAGACTTACAGCAGGACAGACATGTACAGAGGACTGTGGGAATGGGTTGACCCTTACCAGACCATGACCATCATCGGAAACTCACCCTTAGAGACTCGGTGGACGGAATTACAAAGTTGAGACACACATGCTTGACAATGCTATCAGCTGTTAGCACTTCCATGGGAGTTTTTTGTTCCAGATCCCAATGTGGCAATTACTCCATGAAGCACTGGATAGGGACAGGGAGGGAAGTTAAGACCAGAATAGAAATGTGAGAGCAGGCAGCTGTTCCATGGGTTGGGGGGACACAAGGAGCCATAGCCAAGCTCTGGCTTCTCTCAGATTGGCCATCTCCCAGTGATGGGGCTTGTATGGGCGGATACAAAATGTCCTCCACACACGCATGTACTCGAAGAGTTTGTTCCCAGCTGATGGTGCTGCTTTAGGGGGTTGTAGAATATTTTATTTAAATTGTTGTTGTTGTTACTACTACTACTGTACGATGGTGTTGGATGAAGTGCAAGCCCGCCATTATGATGTGCAGGTAGAGATGTCAGTGGACAAGAGCATGAAGCCTGTTTTCCTTTCCTTTTCTTTTCTTTTTCTTTTCTGTTTTGCTCACAGAAAGTTCCGTACCATTTTATTTACCAGATTTAATTTTTACAAACATTTTTTTTAAAAGCACAGTAGGAGAGGACTGTGTATGGCCTTGTTTAAAATGGTCATCAGGAAATAGCTCCAGATAGTTACTAGGCAGTGCCGTGTCTAAAGGTGCGGCTTCCTCAAGCAAGTAGAGGGGTTGGTGGCAAAGACCTGATTTTATCTCTCATGTCCTTAAAACAGGAAAGGACGGAATGAGATGGCCACATCAGCTAATCACTGAGGTCACAAGTGGCAGCTAACAGTGTATCAGAACTTTCTACTCTGTTGGGACCTCTGTTCCTCAACAAAAACTTTTTTCATTAAGGCTTTTATTTTTCCTCCCACATGGACATAATGCTTCAAGAAGTGCCTCATACTGCTGAGACATCTCCTCCGCTACTGTTACTTTCTTCTTCTTTTTCTCTTTGGTGGTGTCACTGTCCCCATCTCCAGTCCCGCCCCCACTTTCTAGCACAGTTTCGGGCTTTTTATCCTGAAGCCTCTTCTCCTGCTCAGGAATCAAGCTCAAGAGGTCAGTCTTGTGCTCAGTCTTTGCTGAGCCTCCTCCCCGGCCTGAGGTCCTGGCACCTTTAGGAGGAGATGGGGCAAACTTGGAGTCAGCCTTTCACGAGGAGTGGTGTTGCCCGAGAGTTGGAATGTGTAATGAGACGGAACTGAATGTTGAAAAACAGCCAGTGGAAAAACGTTGCATTCTATCTATTTTGTTACAATGTTAAATAACTTTAGGTGCACGCTCTTCAAAGGCAGTTTTAACTTCTGTGGAGTACACCCACTGGAGCTGTTTGCTTGCCTTACCTTGGTGGCTCCCTTGGCAATACCCCACCTAAGAGGAACTTCTTTAAAAATTAAAATAAATGCCTACTATTTTCAAATTCACCCACATTCCAACATTTTGGATATTGGGAATTTTTCCAGCATGGAGTCGTTCCGAGCTCCACCCTGACCCCACTGCCTGCTCCACTCCATTCTGTGATTCTCACTGCTCTCCCAGGCTCTCTTCCAATGCCCCTTTTTTGAGTTTCACTTTTACCTTCTAGAATATTCTTCTAGTTCTGACTATTGCTGTGATAAGACACATGACCCAAAGAAACTTGTGGGGAAGGGAAGGGGTTAATTTCAGCTTACTGCCCTTCGATGAATGAAGCTGGGGCAAGAACTCAAGCAGAAGCCTCAACCAGGTGGGAGCTGTCGAGGAATGCTGCTTACTGGCCTGTTCACTGGCTCATGCTCAACTGGCTTTCCTGTAGAGCCCACACCTGCTTGTCTAGAGATGGCTCCGCCCACAGTGGGCTGGACCCTCTTACATCAGTCACCAATCAATCAAGACAGTTTCTCACAGACACGCCCACAAGCCAATCTGATGGGGCAATGCCTCCACTGAGGTTCCCTCTTCCCCAATGAATCTAGTTGTGTCAAGTTGACAAAAAGTTAACTCTTACCCATCCCAAACGCATCCCTTTGCACTGCCCCGTGATTCAGGGATTCTTCATTCCCATTACTGGAGAAGAAGGCTCAAGAGTGACTTTGATTGACTTCATTTTAGTCAAGTTAGGGGACAGAATGGGATAGAAATAGGAAAGTGTTGGAGAATGAATGGTAAGAGGTGGCAAAAACACTTCCTATGCAGCGTTTCCCCCTCTTTTAAATTAGTACAGCTGTGTGATGTGTGTGTGTGCGTGTGTGTGTGTGTGAGAGAGAGAGAGAGAGAGACTGTGAGGCTGTCTGTGTGACTCTATGAATGTGACATATGTATATGTGTGTGTGTATGTGTGTATGTGTACGTGTTTGTGTGTGTGACTCTGTATGTGTGCACATGTGTGTGCATTCAAGTGTGTGTGTGTGTGTGTTTCTGAGCGCACACTAGGACATACATGCATAAGTGAAGGCCAAGGTAGAACTCAAGTATCTTCCTCCATGTTCTCCACTGTAGTTTTTGAGGCAGGGTCTCTCTGAACTTGGAGACCATTGATTTGGCTAGATTGGCTCCATCCTTCCAAATTCTGCTGCACCAGTACCAGGACTAGAGGAGTGTTCTCTCATGGTCAGGCTTTTACATAGATACCGGGACTCTGAATTTGGGTCCTCATGCTTCCGTAGTGAGTGTTTTACCAACTGAGCCATCCCTGCAGCCCTGGAGCTTCCACTCTTGTCTTGGTTGTGTTCCTGCTGCGCTGATGAAACAGCATGACCAAGGCAATTTATAAAAGGGAGCATTTAATTGTGCTCACAGTTACAGAAGAATGTCATGGCAGCAGTAACACATCCCAGGCTACATGCAGGAGGCATGGAGCACATTGGGAATGGCTTCAGTCTTTTGAAACTTCAAAGCCTGCCTTCAGTGACACACCTCCTCCAACAAGGCCACACCTCCTAATCCTTCCTATACAGTTCTGCCAACTGGGGACCAGGGTTCAAACACAAGAGCCCATGGGGCCATTCCCAGTTCAGTTACCATAACTCTTTATTTCTCGGATATCACTTGTTTGCATCTGAGATCTTTTCAGCCACTGTCACCCCCTTTGGAATGTGTTGCAGACACAATTCAATGGACCTTATTAAATCTCACTGTGTACAAGATGCCATGCAGGGGTGAGAAATGGCATCTGCCCTCTTGTGTTTATGGTCTGGGGAAAGGAACCAAGCCGTGAAAGCATTTTCCCAAGCTAAGTGCAGCCTGTTCTTTCTACCTTAGAGATCTCGGGAAGGGTGCAGGGGGTGAGGTTAGTTTGAAAGCATGGAACTCTTTGCCCTGTGCTTCTCCAGTATGTAAGGGGGTAAAAAGGGGATGTCTTCTAATTGCTAATGGCAATTCCTCAATGTGGGGTATCCCCACTTTCCAGAACATTCGGTAGTCCCGTTTCTAGGGACCAACTGTTAGAAGATCCCCAGTGACCTCCCACGAGTCCCCACATACTTTCAGTCACCTGACCAAGAGCCATTGGGTCACAGCAAATATCCAGTCTCTTCCAGTTGTTTCTTGCCGTGACTCTGAGTACTTCCCCATGACCCTTAGAGCCCAGAGCTGATGAGGAGCTCAGACATCATGGAATGGATACTTGAGGGCACACAGGACACTGTATTGGGAGTCCTGTCCACCCTCCACTACAGCCTGACCCAACCAGGTCTCCATGGAACCTGCGGAGTTTCAGCTAGGCCTCAAAACTGTTGGGAGCCCCAGGAGCTACCTCCAGCTCCATGGATGGTCTAAATGCTTCAGGGAAATCTGAGGCTAGGCAGAACTGTTTTAGAGGAGCCAGGTAGATGCTGGATTGGGGACTCCTACGGCTGTTATAAGTGCAGGAATTCTTGCAAAGTCATGTTGGAACTCAAGCCCCCACACAGCTGTGGGAAGAAGCAGTTGGCACAGAAGGCTCTGCCTTCATGGGAGAGATCGGTGTCTATAAAAGGGAAGGCAGGACTACAAGGCCCTTATGGCCCCTCTGTCCTTTGCTTTGTGTGAGGACTTGGCGGTCATCCCTTCTGGAAGGCGTGGTAACTCTACCACCGTGGGGGCAGAGACCACCAGGAACAGAGCAGAGCTGGAGCCGTCCTAGATCTATCCTAAAGGATGTCCTGAGGGAAGACTGCAGCAGAGGGGGCTGGGAGGATGTCCTAGTCAGAATTTCTATTGCTCTGGTGAAACCCCATGACCAAAAGAAAGTTGGGGAAGAAAGGGTTTATTCGGCTTCCACATCACTGTTTATCTCAGATGGAAGTCAGGGCAGGAACCAAAACAGGTCAGGGACCTGAGGACAGGAGCTAGTGGCATGCTGCTTACTGCCTTGCTCCCCATGGCTTGCTCAGCCTGCTTTCTTATAGAACCCAGGACCACTAGCCCAGGGATGGCACCACCCACAATAGACTGGGGCCTCTTCCATCAATCACTAACAAGAAAATGACCTATGGTTGGATCTTATGAAGGGGTGTTCTCAGTTTCCCTCCTTCAGATGACTTTAGCTTGCATTAAGTTTATATTAGCCAGCACAACTAAAGCCAACACAGGTGTAACTTAAGGCTACCCCAGGATAAAGAAGATGCCCTAGGGATTGAGTCGTGTGAAGCTGGAATGCAAGGGTCCCGCAAGCAGGTTAGTGCAGACCCGGCTTAGGGTCTTTTCTAACAGGCTGTTTGCTGTCTCTGCTTCTCTTTCCTCTCAACTCTCTTCTTCCCTGTGACTGACAGATCGTGGAAGAGTAGAGACCTGTCAGAACCACGGTACTTCTCGCTCAAAAATCACCTCACCAGCTGAGCCTGGTGGTGCAGGCCTGAAATCCCAGCCTTTAGGGAAGTCAAGGCAGGAGACTTTCTTGTTCAAAGCCTGCTTACTGTACAAAAGAAGTTCAAGTCCAACTAGAGGACCACAGTGAGCCCTTAGCCCAAAACAGAAAGTAAAACGGACAGG
Source organism: Micromys minutus (assembly GCF_963924665.1). Taxonomy (NCBI): domain Eukaryota; kingdom Metazoa; phylum Chordata; class Mammalia; order Rodentia; family Muridae; genus Micromys; species Micromys minutus. The sequence goes on from NC_137971.1 coordinate 4,274,310, forward strand.
GGTGTAGCTCGGGGAGTATGGCCTACCCTGCTCAGGGCCCTGGTTTCACTGTCTAGCGCTGCACACAGCAGAGAAACAGGGAGCACATTCCATTTGCCAAGTCAAAGCCACGTTTACGCCTTTGAAGGTCTATGGGATGGTGAAAGGCCCGGTGAGCCATCTGTGTGTGAATCTTACCTGCGCCGACATAAAATACGCCGACACCAAGAGGAGCTGGGGTAAGGTGGTTGTTTTCGTCACAATCTGAATGTCATGCTGGTTTACACGGGTTTCCATGCAGATTAATTTCAGAGCAATCCTCCCAACTTCACTGCACTGTGGAAAGCACTTTGGGAAGACGTGATGCACTTGCTAAGTGGGCAGCCAAGATCTGGGCAGTGGCACGGGCTTCAGAATCACTCCTCCAAACTCCTGCGCCTTCCCAGTTAGGCAGGTAGGTCTTATCCATCTTCACTGAGAGGAACAAGACAAGGTACCATAATTAACATACTGTCATCACTATCTGTGGAGTGGATAGAGAGCAGGGGAGAGGGGCAGGTAAATTAAGCATAAATTTAGAGAGCTGACACGCTGTGGATGCAGACAGAATATGCAGCATCAGCAGACAGAGACAAGGTTAGCTCCCCACGGACCACACAGGAGGGAAATGGACTTTGTGAAACTCCACTGATGCAGAAGAAAACAGTGGGAGTTTGAGGAGTGTCTGCAGCTGTGCTGCCGGGACTCTGGTCTTTTTTAAGGGAGGGGCAAGGGAAGGCTCAGTGGACCAGTCTCAGGACCCAGTGGGAAGCTGCTGGGAGCCATAAAGGTCCCTGAACATGACTTTCAGGCAGCTCAGAGGAAAGATGTGCTGGTTTGGGGGCCAGTGTAACATTGTGTCCATCATCTGAGCTACCCGGCAGCCATTTTTCACAGTTCTAGTCATCCGAGGTCAAGGTGCAGGCAGATTCTAAGTGTGGTCCTGACCCTCTTTCTTGCTTGTACATAGCCATATCTCTACTGTCTTTGTGTGGCAAAGGACACATGCTGGCTTCTCTTCCTTGTCTTATGAGGACACCAATCCTATTCTGAGCACTTGACTGTCATTATTGAAAGCTAAATGCTGTCTCTTCTCACAGGCCCCGGGTAAAACCTGCTGGAGACAGCGTGTGAATTAAAATCCTAAGCATGTAGCACATGACAACTCCCCGGGGTGCCGGTAATGGTCCCTCTGCAGGATGCTCTCTGAACTTCACCGTCACCAACACCCAACTAAGCCTGTAAGTGGTTAAGACTGAGCTCGTCCCTTTCCCACAGTCCAGCCTTCCAGGGACAAAGTCAGAGAGAGAAGAAAGACTGTCAGCTGTGGCACCGCCAAGGAGAGTCTGCAAACACTGCCCGTCGTGGTTAGTGAGTCCTGTTCCAAAAAGGATTCAAGGTGCCTTGCTGTGCTAAACATCAGCGTGAGCGAGAGACGAAATAACAGGGAAAAAAGCGAAGGGACAAAATATGGACCAAGTCTAAAAATAGAAGGCACATTAACTCTATTCAGCGTAGTGGGGAACGGTGCCATGTTTTCTGGGAGGCCAATGGCATGCTGTCCCATCTCCCTTTTGAATTAAGAGTTAAATAGTGTTCCTCTCTATTCAGGGACCTGCATTTTGATGAGTCTCTTCTGGTTCTGTGGATTTTTTTTTTCTTTCTGGCTCTCTGACCCAAAATCTCCATTTCAATAAGAAAATCGGGCTCCTTCACAGCGTCTGTGGAACTGCCTTCCTCCTTGGGTCCTTTTCTAGGGCAATTGGAAAGCTGTGGGTGTGTGAGAGGTCAGAGGTCAGGGAAGACTCAGGCAGCCTGCTCAGAATGGGAACCGCATATTTCAGAAGGCTCTGCACAACCCACTTATTTGATTGTCGGCATTTACATGGTTTGCCCCACCACGGCTCCAAGGCAAAGCAGACTGTGGCACGGGGCAGCCTGCTCCGCTCTGGCCCTGTTGGCACAGCCATGCTGCGCATGTTTCTTCCCTTCTGGTTATTCTTCTCCGGAGAACAAAGGCCATCTTTCCTTTCAACTCCGAGACTTGTCTGCCAAGATTATCTTTATTTAAACTCTCTGTGCTAACAAGCGACAACTCCCTTGTCGCAGGCACGGGAGTCCTTTTACCGAGAACAAAACACAACAACCGAATCCAGAAAAGCAAGGAAGGAAAGCTACAAGGGCACAATATCCAGACTTTCCAAAACTCCTCACAAGTCAACAGGGTCAAGTTCAAGGGTCTCAGCAAGACAAACGGGTCTCGTGCCTTATGGCTCCTCTGGCTTGGCTTGGCTGTCTTCCTTCCAAAGGTCCTGCTGTAGCTCCTCCCCCTTCTCCTTTCTCTCTTTAAAACAATTTAGAAACCAACACTTTGGTATCCCAGAACTATCTAGAACTTTAATGGCGCCATGGGCGACCTTGAACTTCTGACCCTCCCGCCTACACATTCCAGGACTGCAGACAAGTATAGACCACCATTCCCAGTTTAATTGCTGTTGAGACCCAAACGCAAGGTTCCTGTCTGCTGGACTAGCACTTTAGCCTGAGCTATAGCCCTAGTTCCCAGAGCTCATAATAAGCCCTCAGATCTAGGTGCTCAAATCTGCCGTTTCAGAAAACAGCAGAGAGTGATCTTCTTCCCAACCCTGCGTATGCAGCCTGCCTGGCTAACTAAACTTCTGTAGGACTTCCCGGTATCTCAGATGAGGGCTGAATGAGATTATGGGCTGCATTGGCCCCTCCCTCAGGTTTCCACAGTGATGCTTTATGGCCTGGTAGACCATGTGGCTGCATTTGAGAAAGAACTTTTAAAGAGGCACCTGAATTAAGGCGAGGACCTCCAGGGTGGTGCAGATGTCCTCCTAAGAAATACAATGTAGCTGCTGGGTGCTCAGCCGGCAGAACATCTGTATCTTCCCTCCATGGCTCAGGGAACATTGTAGAAGAGGGAGCGAAAGCCTGCAAAACTAGAGGGGGAGAAGGTACAGCAGTGTCCTCAGGCCAGGGGAGGGTTGTAATCTCGAATACACAGCACCGGTGTAATTTGACTACCTGTACAAGACCTGTTCACACATGCATATTTACACATGCAGGTGTGCATGTGCACACATGCACAAACAGGCAGGCACACATGCACATACACACATGCACATATGATAAAATATCATACAATAAAAATAAAAATAGAGGGCTAGAAGCACTGAGAGCCCCACCACCGCCTCCAGCTTAGTCACCATCACACCCGGGAGGAGCTGTAGTCATCACGGGCCCCAGCCACCATCCCCGCAACCATGAGCAGGGAGGCTGAGACCCAGCAGCTGCCCGCCATCCCCCACCCACACCAAGCCTTGCTCCACGGGCAGCTGAGCTGGTAGTTGCGACCTGGGCAGCCTCACGTCAGTGGAGCCCACCAGTGGAGACAAAAGGGTTATCACAAGGAAGGTTTGGGGAACAACAATATGATTCAATGTGAGGAACGGATACGGTTTCATCAACAGGAATGACACCCAGGACAACGCATTTGTACACCAGACTGCCATAAAGAAGAATAACCCCAGGAAGTACCTTCGCAGTGTAGGAGATGGAGAGACTGTGGGGTTTGATGTCGTGCAGGAGAGCAAGGTAGACCAGTGAGACAGAGTATGTATGGGGTTACAGACCAGATTCTGCAGGGGCCCTCCTCGCCAAAAACAGCCTAAGGGACAGCAGTGAAGAGGACAAAGGAAATCAAGAAGACCCAAGGTCAGCAGCCACCTCAACGTCGGTATTGCTGCAACTTTACCAGTGCAGACGCCCAGAGAACCCTAAACCCCTAGATGGCAAAAAGACAACAGCAGCCAATCCAGCAGCTGAGAATTCGTCAGCTCCCGAGGCCGAGCAGGGCGGGGCTGAGTAAATGCCGGTTCACCATCTCTACCGTCGTCCGGTTTGGTCACCCAACAAGAAGAAATGAATATGAAATTCCAGCGTGCCATGTTCGGCTAGAGATCGCTGAGCGCAGTGGAACAGCCAGGTAACAATTTCAAGATGCCAGAACTTTCCAGAACAAATTCAGGTTCTACTTGTTACATATCCTTCAGTGGTGTAGGGTCAGCGTTCTTCTCAAGAAACATCCAGCCCTGTATCCGCTCCGGAATGAACACAGGTTCTAGTGTTGCCTCAGATCTTGTGGACACTCACACTGGAGTGAGTAGTGCTCACAGGATGGACAAGGCCATGGCTAAATTTGCTAAAATGGATCGAGAACTAAACCATCATTATATTAAGGCCTTCCAGTCTACAATAAATCACGTAAAAGAAGACCATCAAGAAAAAGTACCAGATTTGAAATTACTGGTGGAGGAGAAACTTTTGGTTTTTCAGGATAAGAGCTCTGACTCGGACTTTAAAGAGAATGAAAGTTTGTGCGGTTTAAGCAGCAGCCGAGGGAGCCGAAGAAACAACATGGTATTCATGCAGACGGGGAGAATGGCGGGACAGAAGGAACTGATGAAGATGTGATTGTGACCCAGAGCCAAACCAATTTCATCTGCCCCATAACACAGCTGGAAAGGAAGAAGCCGGTGTAAAATAAAATGTGTGGCCACACAGATGAAGCAAAAGCCATTGTTCGCACTATCGAATTCAAGCAGAAGAGGAGGAAGAAGGCCTGTTGCCCAAAACTTGGCTGTGGTCACACAGACATGAGAATCAGATCTCATTCCGGATGAAGCCCCGAGAAGGACAATTGAGAGCCACAACAAGAAGAACAAACGCCACTCTGAGTAGGAGCAAGCCACCTGCCCACAGGGATGTCAGTAGTCTGTCTCCCCGCAGCCACCAGAGTAAGGTTCGACAGCAATAGGCCTGGCGGAGCAGCGCTGTGTGCAGTAACCCTTGAAAGCTAATTGTAATTGAAAGCATTTTGTAAGTTACACAATAAAAACCAAGTGCATTAGAAGAAGGAGAAGAGGAGGAGGAGGA
>NC_137971.1:4984489-5001989 GCF_963924665.1 Micromys minutus
AGACAAAAATGTCTGAACAATCCAGGGCAGAGCTACCTCTTAACTGTCACAGCAACGTTTTCCCCCGGCATTGACTAAGCGCATGCCACAAAGAATGCCGAGCGCTGGTAAGATGAAAAATTATATCATTTTTTTTCCTGAAATAGGGATAATCATATTCCAATGCCCTTGCCCTCTTAACCAACCAAAGCATGCTAGAGAATGGGAAACTACATTTTACCCATTTCTGTAATTTGTTACATTAGCTGCATTGTTGGGAGGAGAAGAGAAGAAAGGAAGGGAAAGAGGGAGAAAGGGAGAGGGAGAGAGAGAGAGAGAGAGAGAGAGAGAGAGAGAGAGAGAGAGAGAAAGAGAGAGAGAGGGAGGGAGGGAGGGAGGGAGGGAGGGAGAGGAGAGAGAGAGAGAGAGAGGAGAGAGAGAGAGAATATAAGAACCCCTTCAAGGGATGTACTAACATATTTCAGATGACAGGATCTGACAGGTGAAACACATCTTCCTGATTATATTTTTCCCTCAAAACTGTTGCTATAGTGTAAGAGCAGCATTAATAAAAGAAACAATTTGCTATTCTTAGGGATGAAAAATTGTAAGAGGATGAGCTAGGGTTCCTCCGTTATCTGTTTCCCCCCTGAAGACAGGCATTTCTCTCCAAAAAGCAGTTACATGGTGGATCTAAAGTACAGTCAATCTCACCTTCTGTAAAAACTAAAATCTGAAAGACACCAATCCATCGCGGTATCCTGGCAGGAATTCTCCAAATGCTGTCTCAGAGGATCTGTGTACGCTTCTGGTCTGATCGCCTAAACCCCTGGACACCCAGGAGTTTGAGGGATAAAACTCAAACACACCTACTCTGTATACTTTCCTTCAAAACAAATAATCAATGATTTAGAAATAAGAAGGCTAGTGTGGACCAACTTCACGTTTCAGAGTGAGAAGATGCATGCATGCTGTTCTAGATGGTCGGGAGCAGCAGAGCTTTGTATGTAACAAAAAAATATTCTTGCTTTTTAAAAATCTGTTTATCTAGAAACCCATTTTGGGAAATTACTTTTACCCCCTTAATAAAGGGAGTGGATCACTCAAATAAATGGAGTTCACATAGAAAAAGAGATACTTAAGAAGAGCCACTTCAGTTTAGAGTAATTATCTAATAATCTCGTAACAGTTGAAGGGCATCTGTTGTCACTTGATTGTTCCTTACACAGGTAGTCAGGACAGCCAAAGGTCTATGTTTACTCTTCTGTTTCACTCTGGATAGATTTAAACATTCTCAGATAGCACAGTGTATCTGCACTCACATATACGGGAAATATTAATTATGTATAATCTTTAGACTGCAAGAAAGAGTGTCTTCATATTCAGGGCTCACAGAGCCCTATGATGTTTCTAACAGTCCTGTGCAGTAACCCACTGATAGGGTATTAAATAGGCAATTCTCAAATATAGGGATCAAAGCAGCAAACACAAGAACAGATCTGTCAACTCTGAAAACAGAAGAAAAATGGGAGATTAAAAAATGTTCACTGAATTGTCAAGATATCAGATATCGGAGACTATAAGCAACTCAGCTTCTCGGCTCCTTCGCCAAAGTGACGGTTCCAGCCACCTGCACGATCTGGCCACCCTCTCCTGGTGAAGCACGCCACAGCCAAACAGGCTCTTAACACTTGAGTGAAACAGACCTGACTCCCATAAACCGTCCTGCAATTTCAGACACTAGCTGACAGCAAAGAGCTAGATAAACAGAAAGAAGTGACTCTATCACTATTCAGGGTTGTTTTTTTTTTTTTTAATTTCTAGGTTTATGAAATAAAATATGACGTCTGCACAGAGCATTTAATTGGGAGGATAGTGAACAATTACAACGCTCTCTCTCTCTCTCTCTCTCTCTCTCTCACACACACACACACACACACACACACACACACACACACTGACCACAGGTTGCAGACGGGATGGCCGGTAGTTGCAGTTTTTAAAAACCTCACACTGTCCTTGAAACCGAGGCCGCACACAGTTCCATTAGATACACATCCAGTGTTCTTGATCTATTATTTACAAAGAAAAACCCTTCACTGCGTAAGTGCCCCCTTCTACTCCAGCCTTCCATTTCCACAGCATCAAACACCTTCACGGGGACACACAAAACAACCTGTGTTCATCCTAGCGTTCTGGACAAGTCAAAATCTTACTTGGATGGAAAAAAATGAGGAATAACCTGAATGGAGATGCCGGCTGACAAACGAGAGGTTTGCCCTGAAAATCTGATTGTCAGTTTTTAAGAAGCCACACAAGAAGAGGCTTTGTTGTCTTGTTTTGTTTTTAATCTTCTGTAAGAGAAAATTCCTGTTTGCGATAAATGGGAGATTTTTTTTTTTAAACCTTGAGGATGGGGAAAGGAATGTTTTCAGAATGCACATTTGATATGGAATTCTTTAATTATGAAGTCTGCTCCTTAAGTCAAACTGCATTCGATCTAATTAGTAAGCTTAGATCTCACCTTCGTACTGAACTTTAAACTCACTGAAGCCAATTAAGAACTATTTAAATGAATATTAAAAGGATTCCTGTGATCATTTCTGACATGAGAGAAAACATGCTTTTCAGCAAAAAGAAAGGGGGGGTTTTTACACAGCATGCCTGCATCTCACAAAATATTTGAATTGAGCCCTGCACTTAATCCATTCTGAAACTCTGCCATCCAGTGCATTTGCTAAGCTCCTTCACAACCAGGACCCTTCTGTGGTCCCATTTGTCCTGAGCACCATTTGAACCGCACTCAGAACGCGCTGTTTTCAGTAACTTATTAAGATGTAGTGGATGGCACCTACCCTCTGCCTCCATTTGGATAAACCACTGATGGAAGCACATGCGGCTTCACATCCATGAAAGCTGGAGTTAAGAAGGGAATTCTTAGCAATTTCCATCTTGATAAGCTGAAGCAAACTGAGACCAGGTAAATGCTTATTCTTCCTGAGTCCATGCCTTGAAATGAAACAAAGGTTTTGTTTGGTTTTGTTTTGCCTTTTTCTTCTTGTGAGAATTAATAACTTATTCTGTTTGCTTATGAAATCAAGAGTTCCCACGAAATGCTGTTACAATTAACACCACTAAACGTGTGAGGTCACACGCAGGAAACTGTCACAGTCTAATCATAGCAATGAGTCATTTAACTCATGTTTACTAATTCAATTTATCTTCATTTTGAGCTGTGTGGACTTACAGACTCCCATCATTATAGACAACAAAACTGGGGAAAGACAGACACACTCATGCCATGGCTTCTCACCCCACACAACGTTGCCCCCACCGAGACGCCTTGCAAGCGAAGGACTGATTCCCTGCAAGAGGACCAACAAGTCAAAGCTTCGGAAGCAAAAGATTTCAACTGTAATCATCCAAGTGAACAAACATGGAGGGACCAAAGAAATGTCTCTCTAGAAATCCCAACACAGGGGGCCAGTCCAGGCGGAGCATTCTGTCAGATTCTCCAGATACATATCGGAAGATACAAAACAAAATGTATGTTCGTCAAACGTGCAGCTCTTTGTTAGGCATTTCTGATAAGGAGATAATAGATGATAGATAGATAGATAGATGATAGATAGATAGATAGATAGATAGATAGATAGATAGATAGATAGGCAGGTAGGTAGATAGGTAGATAGACAGATAGATAGGTTAGATGGCTAGATAATTGGTAGACGGATGGATGGATAGATGGGTAGATAATTGGTAGACGGATGGATAGATAGATGAATAGATAGGTGAGTGGACAGATGGATAGATAGATAGCAATTTCAGAACACACTAACTAACCAGGAGAGCTTAGCAAGCCACACTGACACTAAATAAGATGTTAGCAACAGCGACTCCTGACCATTCATCAGGAGTTCTTTTGCAAAACTCACAAGACTAGAGGTGGGATTATCAAGATTTTAACAACCACCAGGCCATGTTTGACCTGTAACAACCAACAGCCAAATGAAACCCACATAATGGGCTTTGAACAGTTGAACTGCCCTTGAAAAGTTCAAAGGGTAATGACTGGACGAGCAGCCAATGTCTAAAAGGACCGTTTTTTATGTCTGTGTCTGACCTGAGGATTCAGCTACCTTTCAGACTTTATTTTATTATTTTTTAAAGTGGTTGGCTAACAGAAATCTTTCAGTTTATAGTGCCCACAATATTATAGATCTCTAATAACATTTTTTTTAAAAATGCTGGTGAGAAGGAAGAAAAACCACAGATTTTCCTGAGACTAGGAGACGTGTGAGCAAAGAGCAGTAAGAACAAAGGATCATCATTTCTCACAGTGATAAATGGTTGTCAGAACCCCCTTAAATAGGTTGCAGCTACTAGCAGTGGGCCCAGAACAGCTGGCTACCTTAGGCAGCAATGCACTCCAGTTTGTAAGACTGAGGTCTTCATAGCCACTGACCACTTAACGAAGTATGGGGTAGGCAGAAGTTAAATAATGATACCAGGCTGCTTTAGTGAATTACACATGGGGATTTCTGCACAGATTTGCTTGATGAGAATTCTACATACATGCACACACACATATATATGTACATACATACATATGTATACACACACACACACACACACACACACACACACGAATAGATGCTGAAAAATCTGTATGGCCAGGGTTTGGGGTCAGGTTTTGAGTAACTGAACAAAAAGGCTCACTCATGGGACCTCCAGTTACTACTACCATAGCAATATAACAAAAGTCAGAGCCTGGGCCTTTAAGCTAAGTCTAACTTACAGGGGAAGCAAGAGGCAGAACAAACCAATTATTTGGAGGAGGAGAGCCATTAGAAACACCAGCCATGACAAAATCCACCCGCCACGTTTTAAAACAGAAAGGCTTCTCTCTCTCTCTCTCTCTCTCTCTCTCTCTCTAATATGGAGGAGGATCTAAATATGTGGTCCCTGACCGAATTCACATCCACAGCTGAGTCAGATGCTGAAAATATCACTACTCATCCCTGCAGAGAGACCACACACTGCCATCCCAGAGGCCAGGGGAGAGCGGGAAGACGCGACACCGTCCTGAAAGTCCCCAGTTTTCATTAAGGGATAAGTAACATTGTCGTGGATTTTAAACTTTTGTGTGTCATATGAAGTTTACGAAGGCTGCCAGAGAGAGTCACCCAAACCCAGGATCATGGGCATTTGTTCATAACATGCATGAGGTTTTGAGAAATTGGGAGTGCACGTGCCTCAGTCCGAGCTGCCTCGGGAGGGATTCTCTAGGCCGAAGGAAGGGGACTTTATAAGGCAGGTCCTTCTGAGCCCAGTCCATCACCAGCTAGAGAGAGGTGTCTCCCTAGCCCCAAAGTTAGTACTGAAGAAGAAGGAAGCAATGTGTATGTGCAAGCACATGTGTGAACTCACCCGCTGTACAGTGTCAAAGCAGACGTAACAGATGTGACAGCCTCAGCCTCTTTCCTAAGCTCCTTGTAAACACACCCAGAGGGTAACACACAATGGGCACATCCAGTGAATAATAAATTAAAATTAAATTATGACATGCCTCCACCATAGCAACAACGCCCATTGGCTCTCACGGGGTGAGCCCTGCCAAGGTTCCTGCCACAACGTGGAGTCGGGAATGCGCTCACATTAGGCCCAGATGGAAGGCATGTTGTAACTGCCTGCTTGAAGCAGACTGGGGAACTGGTTTTGAATGCAAGTGAGCATCTTGGAACAGTCTGAACTTCGGGTTGTTTTGTCAAAAACCATCTTGTTTTTGTCTAGCACATCTCTTCAAGGAAGCTTAGGAGAGACTGTTTCTCATACCCAAATACGGCCACACATGACAGCAGCCTCCGTAGTACAGACAGAAAACAAACAAGCTAGGAGAATGTGGAAGAATCTAAGGATGGCTGGTTAGTAGTTTTAATGAATGAAGAGGAGGAGGAGGAGGAGGAGGAAGAGAAGGAGAGAAGAGAAAAAAACGACAAAGGGAAAAAAGATAAGGAGGGAGAGAAAAAAGAGCAGAGAGAGGAAGAAAGGAAGAAAACACATTGCTCCTGGCTCAGACTTCTCGGGCTCTCTCACACCCTTCCCTGAAGGATGTCCGGTTCGCTCACCCTGTCTGGAAATGTCACCCAGCCAGACTCCCCACACTAATGCTAAGGGAAGAAATGAACTGAGGAGAACTCTTGCCCTCAGTGGGCTCAGGATCAGTCAAACAGAGCCAGACCCCAAAGCTCAGCTCCCTTAGTTACGTCTCTGTGGCAGCAGGAGGGAAGCTTGCCCTACCGCCATGCTGGGGGAGTGACACAAGCTTTACATCATAGTTTTAAAAATCTAAACACTATGCTATGCTGCCAAATTGTCTAACCGTGAGGGCTATGGAGAGTCGAGCATGGAACTTTGAGTCCATAGTCAGACTCCATTTCTTTTCAAAGTCTACCCTAACTGAGAGCTCTTGGCTTTTTGTTTCCTGTAGCCCACTCACTTGGCCAAATTAGTCTGCAACTGGGACAAAAAAGAAATTATTACCATCACTCAGGTAGTATGTATAAATATCAATATTGATTTGGATTTTGTCTCTTTTTAAAATTTATTTTGAATTTTTAAGATTGGTATGTGGAGAAATGTTCTGTGAATGCATCTAGTACCTGCGGAGGTCACAAGAGAGCATCAGATCCCTGAACCTGGAGTTCCTGGTGAGCCTTGGGTGGATGCTGGGGGGGTCCTCTGGAAGTGCAACATTGCTCTTTAACCACTGACCCATCTGTCCAACCCCCTGGATCTTATCTCTTTGACCCAATACTTAGCTTAGCCCGTGTAGCATTTGTACATTTGGTTCTAGGCTTTATAAACTTCGACGTAGGTGACTGGCAGAGACACACAACATTTTTAGCTGTTTTTCCAACTATAAATTAGGTAAAATATACAGATGCTGAGGGGTCAAGAGACAGCAATTAGACTCTACTTTGCCTTCACTGTAATTTTGAGGCAGCCAAGCTTGTCAGAAAAAAAAGCACTTTCGCAACCAATGAGGTATGTAAGTTTTAAACATGCCTACTGCCTAGCCGGAGATAAACACACAGAACTAATTAAGCACTGGTTAAACGCTCAAAAAAAAAAAAAAAAAAAAAAAACCAAGATGATACCGGGGAGGGGAAGATCCTAAAAGAAGAAAACGAAGAGAAAGGGGCATTGACTGTGGGGGAGGGGACAGTGTCTCAGCACTGAGATTATAAATTCTTTAAACACAACTCCTAAAACCTACTTCTTTAAAAAGCGATTATTCAAACAGTGACAGCCTGAAGGAGAAAAAGCCTTGAGAACCTACAAGAACAGCTGAGAGGGGTCATTGTCATCTAAAGAGACACCAAGTGTTTTCCAAAGACATCGCTACTCCATAAGAATTGATTTTGCTAAGAGAAGGGCTTCTTAAAACCAGAGGAAGAAGCCAAGCATTACCATGTTTGTTAAGCAAACGTGTTTGTTTCCTGACATGTCTTCATTGGTTTTAACCCCTGGCTCTTCTAACCTTACAGCAAGGCCATTTTCTATGATGGTTTGTTCGAAACCAGTGAGTGACACTGTGTTCTGTTCTTACCTGGGGGTTGGTTGTTTCTTCAGCTTACAGTGCTTAAGAACCTAAGCAGCCCTCTGCAAGGAAACATGGCCACCTTTACTAAGCATGCAGTCCAAATCCTGTATCACTTCCCGGATGTGAACCCCACCACTGTTTATACCCCCAAGGCTCTTAGCTAACACAGTAAGGGAAGACCCAGAGTTTGAACTCAAGAACTTCCTGGATGCTCTTCCTAACCATGTGTTCCCGTTCCTGTCAGTCAACACTATGCACAATGCCTGCGCGGTAATTCTAAAGCTAGGAACTATTCCTGCTTCTATTGAACACACGGTGTTATGTGATGTGCGCATGCATGTAAACTGTTGGTAAGGATCATAGCGGCCCCTGTACTGACTGAAGGGACAGTTGGCAGGTATGGTGCTGCAATTAATACAGATAAACCATCAATAGCCTATCCGCCTTTTGATTTTTAAATAAACAAAGGCTGAACGCTGTAATTAAGATCAGAAGTCCTCTGAAAGCCATATGGCCAAAGGGAAGCCGAACTTAAAGCCACCAGCAGGAATTGGGGAGTTTTGCTACTCCTAAGGTGGAAGAAGAGATTTTTAACAAATGTTTTCTCCCCTGATGTCTGGGGGATAAGTGACCTCCCTGCAGAAATGAGGGCTAGGGATCAAGACAGAAAAATAAAACAAAAACAAACAAAAAACCCCAAAAGAAAAAATACAAACAATCTAGGTAGGGGCGGGAAAGGGCCTGCTGGTAAGCTGGTGTTTGTAGAAAACACCGCATGCATCCTGTAGGGGGCACACTGTGGCATGTCATGTCTGAGAGGACCTTGCCTGGCTTTTCTGAGGTCTGGTGCTTAGGGGACAATTCAACCCTACAAATGCTGTGAAGTCAGCACAGAGGCTGGGCACACTGATGCCTGGGGGTCCCCAGAGTCTACTCCTTAATACTTGGAAAACAATGACATCTCTATGCCCACAATGGTCTCAGTGTGGGCCCCTCCTCCCACAATGGCTGCATTCAATCCCCCACCATGAGCAATTGCCCCAAGTTTAACAGCCTGTGTTACGGGGGCACCGGGCACAAAAGGAGGTGTTTCCAGGTTCAGCGAACATTTTACATCCATTCATCAGGGAAAAGACAAAAGTGGTTCCCCACTTCACCACAGGCAGGGCATCCGTCTCACCAAAGAGCAACCTTTTCTGTGGCGGGGGCAGGGAACGCACGGTTTAAGGATGGTTGTGCAAACACGCTTTTGGATTATTTTTGTCTCCAACTAAAGACATCTGCATAAAAATGGGAACCTTTTGTCCCATAAGAAGGACCAAGCTGGACCTTGTTGGGGGGAGGAAAGAGCAAAAGGCGTAAAAGTGTCCAAATAAAGATGAAAATGGCTGGAGACGAGACTCTAAATTACACTCTGGAATCTTTATTAGGAAAGTGGGCCACATTTTTTCTTCTTTACATTTTTATTGGGGTTCACTGCGACTTTTATTACAGAATCTACTGTTGGCTTTGTATACCAGCTTTAATTACTGAGTAACCCTGCCAGCCATACTTGACCAACACAGGCTGCTACAGGAAGCATTTCCCAGGACCCAAGCCTGTCTCTCCTAATGGCAAGAGGAAGCCATTGGTGCCTTGGCTCACCAGTCAACAGCCAGTGTGACACTAGTTGATTAATGAGGCCCCAACTTAGTTAGTTGCTTACTTGAGTTACTCTGGGGACAGCTACAGCACACACAAAGTGCTAATATTTGAAATAGCATAAGTCATCCTTCCCTCTCAGAGAGACACCCACCCACCCCTTTACCCTGCCAAGCTGGATTAGTCATACTAAACATAGTCTGCTCCCAACCAACTCTTCAAGCTTTGGCAAGCAGGGCCCAGCTGACATTCCCGGCCCAGTTTAACATTACATAATGAGGACTTCTCTCTCCTCGTGGGCCACAAGTCAAAACAAACTTGCTGAACTCAACCCGGGGCATCAGCCTGCTTCCTGGTTACAAGACACGGGACTCTTAATAGCAGGATGGAGCTTTTAGCAATGCCGTAAAAATCACCAGTGGGCTCTACCGTGGCCAACAGCATCACAGCCAGCTTGGCGATCTCCACCCTGCTTCCCATCCATGATGCTGGGGTGAAACCTGTTTCCAAATCATCTTTTTTCACATCTCTGAGACGTTAGCAAAATCCCAGAAAGCAACACCCTAAAAGAATTCCCAAACACCAGTCCTCATGGAAAGACGGTATCAAGAACAAACTGATGGTAAACGTATGGTTTCTATATCCTTAAACTCGCAGCAATGCTCCTGCCCCAGCCTCCTGAGGGCTGAGCGTAAGCTATCATGTGGGATATGTTCAGCTAAGTGCTGCTAAAAGCGTGGTCAACACTTGTAAGGATTTCTAGTATTCCTTATCCAAGAAAGAGTTCTAGGCTGCTGGCTTCTGTTCAGCAGAAATGCTTGTATTAATCCCCCATGAGTGTGTAAACCCCGAGGAGCCCACCAGCAGCCAGGGTACCCAGAAAAGTCATCTGGCTTCTGTACAGATCTCAGGAACAGTTGAACAACGTCTGAGTATGTGGAGAATCAGGAGGGGCAGTGTGGGAGAGACAACCAGGAGGGTGGATTTCTGCTGTGGGTTCTGTTACCTGGTAATGAAGCCTTCGAGACTTACAGCCATCTGCTCTATCTGGGCCTCAGTTTCCAAAGTTTAGAAAGAGGCCTGACAAAGTAGGGTCCTGCTGTTAGTCATCGCTTAGCAACTTCCAGATTTGGTAGCAGATTTTCTCTAACCCACCAACTACTGTGAATAAGTTAAAATTACTCTGGCTAGAGTTATCTACTCAAAAGCCTGTGGTGTGTGCTTTTGTGTTTTTAGATCACTCCAATAAGCCCATTTCCTTGTCTAGGTTATTTTATCATCTTTTCCTAGGAGTGCAGGCCTAACAAATCACAAACCAAACCTGTTCGGTAACATTCAGTTTAGTGCTATCTTCTGCTATCTATTTATGTACAAGGCAGGCCCTGATCATCTCCCCAAAGCATCTTTTCTCTTTTAATCCTGGAGACAATATTTTTTTTAAGTGACTGAAAGTAGTTATTACCAAACCGATGACTAAGGTCTCATAGATGGCTCGCCCTGATGTGACTGGGTCCTTGTGACACCTCCAGTATCCTGCTTTCTAAGAGTATATGAGGCCAGAACACTTGGGCTACCATCTCTTGGGTCTGCTTCTGACAGACAGGTATGCGCCTGGATCAATGTGGGCTGAGGGGAGGAGCAAAGGTTTGGTGTTAAAGAAAGGCAAGAATGGACATGGAGTCAGAAACCACGAGATTGGGAAGGTGGTGCAGTAAGGCTGGTGCCAGAGAACAGAGTTAGAGAGGCAGAGAAATGGGCCTTGTTCAGAACCACTGTTCCAGTTGATTCCCAACACCTGAAGAGGAACTTACTCACTTCAGTGCAGCGTTCTCTGATGGCTTCACCACCAAAGCTACTCACACTGAGCCCGTTCACACAGGTGGATCCTGACAGCCACAGAGCTCAGAATCCTAAAAGCTAACGGGGGGGGGGGGGATCCCTTCTGGCAATTACCCCATAGAGAAGCAGCCTCAGTGCAACAACAAAGAACTGAACTCAGTCCATGTCTCTCAGCCAGAAGTAGAAGGGCCTCTTCCGTTCACACCCCTTCTCTTCAGGATAGAATGACACCTAGGACTGGAGTCTTCCCTGGGGCTGCGGTCCCTGTCACATACACCTGTCTGTCATATGGATTTTTCTTTTAATAATTTTCAGATTCACACCCACACTTGTGAGGTAGTCCAGCCTAGACAAGCAGGATTTAAAGAGCCACAGGTGCCTTGTGCCCCCATGTCCCTCATGCCTTCTTATGTACCT
Source organism: Micromys minutus (assembly GCF_963924665.1). NCBI lineage: Eukaryota > Metazoa > Chordata > Mammalia > Rodentia > Muridae > Micromys > Micromys minutus. The sequence continues at coordinate 4,995,972 of NC_137971.1, forward strand.
AACTCCTCATCCATCAAGCTCAAGCAGTACTGTTCTGTGTGTCCAAGAATCTGATGAGGGAACCAGGCCCCAGTCAGCCAGAAGGGTAGACTAAAGTCACCAAGGTTTCAAACTTATAGGTGACTTCCCAGTCTCTGATGCAGTCAGGAAAGAAGTTTGGTGTTTTAAGTCACGCTAGACCATGTTTAATAGGCACCCTGGTGTATGTTTGTAAACCATCTGTAAGAGCATCAGGGCACTGTGACCTTTGGCCTACAATTGTAGAGTCAGTATTCAACACCATAGGACACAACACTCTCTAGGGGAAAAAAAATCACTCCTTATATAGTGACCTGAAAGGAAACAATAGGAAATGACAGGTTTGGAGATTCAGTGAGTGGTGCCTAAGCCTCCCCCCACCCCAGCTCACCCCACCCACCCCATCCCTGCCTCTTGATACCTCCCTACTAACCAGATGAAAAGTATTAAGTTCAGGCATTGCTCCACAAAGGGATCTTGGCCTATGTCTGTGAGAAGAATAGCATCAAAAAATTGCTTGCCAACCAAGCGTAAACTTAAACCAAGTCAGGATGGCACAAGGAGCCCACCCCACAGGAGTCATCACAGATTGAAATCAAACCAATGTGGCCCAGAGTGCCCTGGGGAATCCAGTGCCCTCCAGTGGGATGTTCCTCCATCTCCCAGGAGGATGAGGAAGTCAACAGTCATTCCCCTTCCCATGTGTCTACTTAGAGGGACAGGAGGACACATGTGGCTTGCCAGATCGATTTAACTCAGACTCTAGCCATCCCCGTGGGTAAATGGAGCAGTGGATGTCCACTGAATTGGTCTATGGAAAATGGCGGTGGTCAGTCATGAAAGCCCAAGCCTAAAGGAATCCAGAGCACAGAGGTTTGGCTGGCTACTGCCTCAGTGATTTGGTCCATATAATGGGACAAGTTGTGTCAGCGCCCAGACCAGCTCCTCCTCTTCCCTCTCTTCATGGGCCACTGCTGTGAGGACTGGAGCGCAGCCCTGTAAGGACCACACACTGTGCAAATATGGGCTTTGAGCTCTGAATGCTCACACCCACACGGAAGACATACCATGAATAAGTACAGAAAGTATGGGTTTCCTCCCAGAGTCATCTTGGGCACTAGATTCCCTTTCTTCATGAGCGACCACCTTCAACTTCAACCAGGGGAAAAAGGAGTTAGAGACTGAGAGCCTCCCCCTCCCCAGCCTTCAGATGGCCAAAGCTCCCTCCCAAATACTTTCAGTCTTAAGCTCCATTTTAATCATTCCACCAAGTGGACTTATTCCCCCCCCCCTTTCTCTCTTAACTTGTGGGAGCCAAGCAATTTTTTACTGTGGGTGGTAACAAGAGTCGAACTGTTTCTAATTATTTAAAAAACAAAACCACACACACAAAACAAAACAAAACTCTCTGTTGCCAATTGCTGAGAGACTCAGAAGCCACAACTTCCGGCACAGGGACCGCACTCCCAGCCTCCTGTCCCAATCGGACTAGGCCAGAATGTCTGGAGAGCATGTGTGGCTCTCTATAGCTCAATGACACCATACATGTTACAGGGCTGAAGGGTCTCAGCAGTGGGGAGCTGGGCACCCTGTCTTGGAAAACATTTGAAGCCCTCAGCTGTGACTCTCTGGGTCCTAACAATTACTTTCAATGGAACTGAGGGACAAATAATTAAAATAAAACAAAATAAAATAAAAGCCATGTTATCGTCGTCCTTGTTAAAATTAAACAGCTGCCACTGTCTGGGAGGACTGAATGAGAATTATACAGAAAGGGCCTATGGGAGGCAGTTTGGGGATTTTTGAAGAGGTGGGGCCTTGTCCAATGCCGGCTCTGACCTCCTCAAGTTCCACCTAAGTGTCCACGTCGCTGGGTCTACAGCTGCATGCCATCCACTCAAGACGCCAGATGTCCACAGAGATAGCAAACCCTACCACTGCCCACAAGGATGGGGTTCAATTAAAAGATACAGACGTTGGCTGGCTTCCAAATCCATCACCTACTCAGCTCTTCTGACAAACAAAGGCGGGGACAGGAATTTTCCAGCTTCACAGATACAAAGACTTAGGGATCAACGAGCTCTGTCAGGTACATCTGGTCACTCTGCTAGCCTCTGGCAAGGTCAAGGTTAACTCGAAGTGGTGACCTGTGCTCCCGGCTTCCCATAATATAGATGCCACCAGCCACAGGCAGGAACCAGTACCTCATGCTCTCTTATTAAGGGTAACCTGTGCCCTTTCCTGAAGGGCCTGCGTGAATTATAACTGGACTGGAGCAGGCAAGGTAGCACACACCTGCACTCCCAGACATTGGGAGCTGAGGCAGGGGGATCTTAAATGTGATGCCAATCTGGCTTGTGTAGCTTTCATAAAACTTTATGCCTTTATTATTAAATTCAAGCAACATATGGCTGCTTTACATGAAAAGAAAATCCACTGAGAAGATAGCCAACTGAAAGAGTCAAAAGTAAGGAAGGGCTTTTACTCCCCTATGGCTAACCCGAAGCTGGGATTATAATCCTGTGGTCCTGTCCCACACACACACACAAAATCCAGTACAATCCTCCAGGGAACCACTTCTTTTTGTTACTCCGGTTGCCAGTCACGCCTAGAGGGTGGCAGTGGCTTCAACGGCAGCCAGCCATTTTTGTTAATGGAATCCAAAACCCATCACCTTTCAGCTGGGAGGGTGAGAGGATCCTTCAGTGTGTTTTCCAAAAGCAAATATTTAGTGCTTTTATCTTTTTGTGCCCTAACATGTAATCTGTCACCTGAACAAGAGAGGAGGGCTTCTCATGTGTGCTTATAGAAATGACATCACATTCCCACCCACCCTCCATGCCAGTCAGACAGACAAAAGAAATGGCGCAGCTGATCAATCTCCACTCTGCATGCCAGACAGGTGAGAACCAAGGTGGGGCAGTGTGCCACACCTGGTTTCTTAAAGTGCCCACATCAACCCAGTCAGGAACTAAAGGTATGTGTGTGTCTCTGAGCTGATGAATTTGTCCCTTGCTAGCTCCCATATTTTTATTTGTTTGTTTTGAGAATTTTGTTTGTAAATGCTGTTCATTCTCCCATCTCAAAGGAGTTCCTCCCTACAGCAAGCGACCTGCACCTTTGCTATGCTCCTCAGCCCCCGCCCTTCTCTCTGGACAGAACTCATGGGTGTTTTGAGCCCACCACTCTCCAAGAGTATGAAAGATAGGATGGGGAAAATTGGCAAGCACAGAATTCAACCCCTGTGCCTTTCTTGCTTCTAAAGGGGTTCTAGAGGCAGAGAAGCTACCACTTTGATGCTCTCCTTCCCTCCCCTCCAGTCTCTGCTTCCTGCCTGGGTTGCTGCACATACCTCTCAGTTGGCTGCAATGGCTGCTCTCCAAGTAATTACAAAGATGGGAATTAGATTGCACAAGCATTTACATGTGTGCAGTTGCTGTTACCTTCCCTGGCCAAATGCATCATCTTCAGTTCACTTGAGGGTGACACCCTGAGCCAAGGACTTTTCAGGTCATCTCTCTCACTTCCCAAGAGGAAGAAAGGCGCACAGATATGCTCCTCCTACAGACGTGCTCCTCCTACAGACGTGCTCCTCCCACAGACGTGCTCCTCCCACAGACGTGCTCCTCCCACAGATGTGCTCCTCCCACAGATGTGCTCCTCCCACAGATGTGCTCCTCCCACAGATGTGCTCCTTCCACAGATGTGCTCCTCCCACAGATGTGCTCCTCCCACAGATGTGCTCCTTCCACAGATGTGCTCCTCCCACAGATGTGCTCCTCCCACAGACGTGCTCCTCCCACAGATGTGCTCCTCCCACAGATGTGCTCCTCCCACAGACGTGCTCCTCCCACAGACGTGCTCCTCCCACAGATGTGCTCCTCCCACAGATATGCTCCTCCCACAGATGTGCTCCTCCCACAGACGTGCTCCTCCCACAGATGTGCTCCTCCTTGCTTTCCACTTGTCTAACCTCTGAACGCCTGGGGCAACAGCTAAGCTTCCTCAGGCATGCATCAGCTTGCTGGGGATCCTGGGTGGGGACCCTGCTCTCCCGATTCTCCTTTCATCTAGCTAATGGGACAGGTGAGATCGCCTGAGAGAACCAGGCTTAAGTCAGTAAATCTACAGATTGTGCTCCGTCTTCACTTAAGATGCTGTGCCCAAACTTTGGCCATCCACCACATGGACAAAATAACATAATTCAGGGCAGGATGTCCTAAAGATTGTCTCGCTTCACCCCGCTGTAGGTACTGACAGCAAGTCATCCTCACTACCCCTTAGCCTGAATTCTCCTAAGTCCATAAGGTGGTCTGAAGCACTCTGGAGTGCAGGAAAGAACATCTCCTAATGAAAAGCAGTAAGGGCCAGGGAGACGCGCCAATGTCCAGGAAGGCAACAGAGAAAGCCAGGGCTCCCTCCGTGTCCAAGAAGGCCTAGGGATGGGGCAGAACAGAACCTGACATCCATCGTTAAGAATGAATTTCGGAACAGGGCCCAGCACATTGAATCCATACTCTTTCAAAACAAAAGCATGGGGTAGGGGAAGGCTCAGCAGGCAAAGTCCTGCAAGCATTAAGACAGGAGTTTGATCCCCAGAACCCACATAAAAAGTCAAACCTGGTGGTTCATATTTGTGATCCCAGTGGAGGTGAGAACAGGGGTATCCCTGGGAATCACTAGCAGGCCAACTTTCTTCAGTAGTCACAGGCTAGTAAGTAAGCATGTCTTTTAAAAGAAGAAAAAGGAGGGAGAAAGGAAGATATCTGAACTTGATTCACCCAAGATTGTCCTGTGAACTCCACATGCATGAGAAACACATGTATACACACAGGTACACATTTATGTGTGTACACACACACACACACATCTCTCTCAAGGAAAGTCTTTGCTTTCCTGTGGCAGTGGCCATAAAGGCTGGCAGTGGTCAAACTCTGTGTACTCAGACAAGTACACACCCAAGGGTGTTTTAACAGAAGGGCAAACTTGGCTGTACAGAGGCCACCTCATTCCTTATTCTCAGCCCAAGTAGAGGTGGCCAAAGGGGGACCAGGACAGGGTAACCAAAGCTTGAACCAGCTTCCACCAAGGCTTCTACCACAACACCAAAAAAACTGAAAACAGAGTGCAGGACTGTGGGGTGGGGTGGGGAATGGCTCTGTCAGTAAAATGCTTGGGGCACAAGCATGAGGTCTTGAATCCAAATCCTCAATACGCATAGTCCAGCATGGCAGTGCGCATCTATAATACACGTCTATAATCCCAGAACTGGGGTGGCAGGGAATGGAGGAACCCAATTCTTGGTGCCCGGATACTCTGAAAACCACTAAACTGCAGTCTTAGTGAGAAACTCTGAAAAATAAGATGACAACTAAAAAGGATACTAAAGATGACTTGTGACCTCTTCAGCACATAGAAATGCACACACCGGCAGGTTTACAGCACCCACCCACCCACGCCCACACCACCTGCATTTTTTTTTAGAAACGCAAACAGGCTTGAAATGGCTTTTCAGACCCACAGCAGAGGAAGTCGAAGGTCTGCGTGAAGGACAGAGACTGACCAAGCTTCTTTTATAGGTTCTTGCTAAACTAGTAGCCAAGACAATAAATGCCTTTCAAATGAGGCTCACTGGACACAGGGTGGGGGAGGAGGTGTAGCAAGTAAGAGCTTTCTCTCTGTCACATCGCTGTACCGCCCTTAATGTAAAAGGAAAACTCCTTCCAGGGCAGAGATGGTTTCCCTCTATGTCAAAGTCTACTCCTCTGACATCACTAAGGCTGATAACAGCAAAGGGCTCAGCGCCCGAGATACCACACCAGAAAGTGGGAACTAGTGATACCACATCAGAAAGTGGTAGAAGAAAGGAGGGGGTAGCAGGAGAGGGAGAAGGAAGGGAGAAGGGAGGGAGAGAGACTGGTAGATGATGTTAGACCCTTGTAAAGACATTTCCATCCAGGTACTGTTTTTATTTGAGGGAGGCCCTACAAGGAACAGAGG